>NC_133121.1:187529072-188129072 GCF_033568475.1 Henckelia pumila | reverse complement strand
CAACTTCAGTTTGTCAGTGGTCACCACCTTCGTGAACATATCAGCGAGATTTTTACTTCCAGGAATCTTCTGAAGCTTCAAGACTCCATTCACCCGATCTCTAAGGATCCCGATTCCAAGGATTTGTTTTGCAGTACCCAAATCCTTCATAGCAAATTCTATCTTTATTTTATCAATCTCCTTCAGACAAACTCCTGCTATCAACATATCATCTACATATACCAGTAGCATGATATAAGAACCATCAAGCTTCACATAACACCAGTGATTAGCATGATACCTCGGGAAACCATCTTTATTCATTACACCATCAAACTTCTTGTACCACTGTATTGTAGCTTGTTTGAGACCATACAAGCTTTTTTGAAGTTTGCACATCATTTTCTCTTTCCCTCGTACTTCAAATCCCTGTGATTGATTCATTTCTTCATCTAGCTCACCATGAAGAAACACAGTCTTTACATCTAGCTACTCCAGATTCAAATCTTCTTTTACCATCAATCCAAGTACAGTCCTGATAGTAGTTAACTTTACCACCAGAGAGAAAATATCAGTGTAATCAATGACTTCTTTTTCACCTTTTACAACAAGGATTTCTTTGTACCGCTTGCTACCATCGTGTTCTAATCGGTACTCCCACTTGCTATGTAAAACCTTTTTACCTTCAGGAAGTTCTGACAACTCCCACGTGTGATTGGATGACAGTGAATCCATCACATCTTTCATGGCTAACTCCCACTGTTTAAAGGTCTCATAAACATCTGATTTATTTTTCAAAAAATAAACCCAGAATTTCCTGCTCGAATCGTCAACAGTAGTGCCATAATATCTTGAGTGATCTCCAAGGAATTTCACAAGAGATGGTCCACATACGTCAGTATGTACCAGCTCCAAATCCGCCGATTTCGGTTCTCTAACCTCTTTTGAAAAGCTCACCTTTTTCTGCTTTTCAAAAAATACAGCTTCACACGGCTTGTGTTCAACGATCTTTAATACCGGTAACTTTCCATTTGAAACAAGCATTTTCATTCCCTTCTCACTCGTATCTCCAAGCCTACTAAGCCATGGACTTAAATTAGCTCCAGCATCCACAGCTGTTAATATGTCTCTGCAACTGGAAGTCATGTACAGGGTTCCATTTTTCGTTCCTTGAGCAATAATCATGGCTCCTTTGCTCACTTTCCAAGAGCCATCACCAAAGGTCACTTTATGACCTTCGTCATCGAGCTGTCCCACTGAGATCAGATTCCGCGTCAGTCTTGGTACATGTATGACTTTATTGATTTTCCAGACATATCCATTTGACATTTTCAACCGGACATCTCCCATACCAACAATCTCCAAAGGTTTTCCATCAGCCAGGAAAACTTTTCCTTAATCTCTCGCAATGTAATTATCGAATACATCACGATTACCAGTGGTATGAAACAAAACTCCCGAATCCATAACCCAAGAGTCAATAGGGCTTTCCATGGATAACACTAAAGCATCGTGTACTTCCTCAGTAACAGCATTTGCATTATTCTTGGGTGATCTGCAGTCCTTTTTCATGTGACCAGTTTCACCACAGCTCCAGCACTTCAATTTATTTTCAAAGGTATTTTTGTCTTTTCCAGTTCTTGATTTGGATCTGCCACGCCATCGGTTAGAACCTTTTTCACTGCTCCTGCCCCTACTTCTGGTTTCAAGATTTAGGGCATATCTCGATGATTTTGCTTCTCCCGAATCCCTCCTGCGAACTTCTTCACCAAGGATTCGATCTCTGACATCATTGAATTGTAACTTTCCTTTTCCAGCAGAATTGCTAACCGTTGCCCGCATCGGCTCCCAAGCATTTGGTAAAGACGCCAAAAGAATAAGTACTCGAATTTCATCATCAAATTTAATTTCAACCGATGTTAGCTGGGAAACAATCGTGTTAAATTCATTGATGTGTGCCGCCACTGAAGCACCTTCCTCCATCTTCAAGTTGAATAACTTTTTCATGAGGAATATTTTATTATTTGTTGATGGCTTCTCGTACATATCCGACAAAATGGACATCATCTCCACCGTGGTTTTTGCCTCCGCCACGTTGTGTGCCACGTTCTTTGTTAGGGTCAATCGTATTACCCCCAACACTTGTCGGTCAAGAAGCTCCCATTCATCATCCTCCATCTTTTCTGGTTTTACCCCGGATAAAGATTGATGTAGCTTCTTTCTATTCAGATAATCTTTAATCTATAACCAACAGAACGTAAAATCTGTACCGTCGAACTTATTGATTCCAGGTCCCGATCCGTCATTTCCGGTCATAGCTTCACGTGCCTTAATAAAATTTCAAAAAATCTTTTCTGATGTGGAAGATCAGACAAAGCTGCAACCACAGAGCATACTCAGAATTTTAAGAAATTTTTCACCAAGGCTCCCGGACACCGTAGCAACTTTGAAACCAGTTGTTATGGATTATGCCGGAGTGATCATGACGATAATATAATGCGGAATAAAATAATCAATAAGGACACCAAAGATTTACGTGGTTCACCCAATATAGGCTACGTCCACAGAGCTGCTTCAAATATTTATAATCGGAGAAATATTACAAGTGTATACAAAACACTATATCTCTCACACGATCCCAACCCCGAGTATTACCGAGAAAATAATTTCTCTAACTCACACAAGAGAACACTCAAGAAAACCCAAGAAACTATTTTTTCTTAACTCTCTTCTCTTTTGCTCTCTCGCTCTGGGATACATAATCTGATGAATGGGGAGCTCTATTTATAGACATCCCTGACAATGTGAACGAGGAAGCTGCAGGCTTTCTTCTCCTTTTAATTGGTCAAATTCCATTCAGCCAATAAAACTTCAATTGTGGCAACTCCGTGTCAGCCACCATCCTTGAAAAATTGGCCATCATGATTATTTTATTATACTTTGACTAACAGTGGAGGGTTGTGTATTTGTTGGAAAGACCCAATGGATGTTTCGATTAAATCGTACTCTCAAGGCCATATTGATTGTTTGGTATACGTGGAGATTTACTGGGTTCTATATACATCCACATACGAATCAACGACAACAGTCATGGTCACTTATTCAAAAACTTGCAAGTTTGACTGAATTCTATGAGATTCATTGGCTGATGGGAGGGGATTTTAATGAGATCTACTACGATAGTGAAAGGTTGGGTGGTAATAGGCGGCCATCGGGGAAAATTGTGGCTTTTCGAAATGTGCTAGATGACTGTAATCTTCAAAGCCTCCATTGTAATGGTGATATCTTTACTGGGTGAATCGGCGCCAAAAATAATATCTAATCTTTGAGAGACTTGACTGATATGTTAGCTCTTTTGGTTAGAGGCTTCTTTTTCCTACTGCCAAATGTGTTTTGTTGGATTTCTATCACTCGGATCATCGTCAGTTACTCTTGTTTTTAGGATTATCATCTGTTGATAATTTTATGGTTGGCTCTCTTGCGAGGATATTCCGGTTCGAGGCTACTTGGGTCCGTGACTCTAAATGTGAGAAGGTGATTCAAGATGGGTGGGCTGGCCGCCATAGTTCTTTAATGGGGCTGCCCGAAAAAATTCAGCATTGTTCTAAGGCTTTACAGAATTGGGCAAGGGGTCGGTTCAGTGATATACCGCGCCAAATCAAGGAGAAACGAGGGGAGTTGGAACAACTTAGATCGCATAATTTGTGGTATAGCAATTATGATCGAATACTGGAGTTAGAAGATGAGGTAGAGAGACAAAGCAGTCAGGAGGAGATTTATTGGTGACAGAGGAGTAGAGCAGACTGGCTCGCTATGGGGGATAAGAATACAAGTTTTTTCATAGGAAGGCAACCATGAGGAAGCGCAAAATCAAATTCATGGGCTGATTTCTTCTCATGGAGAGCTTGTGAATGATCATGAAGGTATGACATCAATTATTTTGGATTATGTTGATAATTTGTTTACGTCTACTACTCCTTCACCCGATTTGATGAGGCCTGTGATAGAATGTGTAAGGCGTACAGTGACTAGTCACATGAATGTTCTCTTGTGTGCTCATTTTACGAGAATGGACATCAAAAAGGCTTTATTTGATATGAGCCCAGATAAATCACCTGGACTAGATGGTATGCCTACTCTGCTCTATAAAAAATATTGGCAGGTAATAGGCAAGGATGTGTCGAAGGCTGCTGTAGCGGTCCTTAATGATGGAGCATCTATGGATGACTGGAATCATACCATAATTACACTAATTCCAAAGGTCCCTAACCCGATGTTGGTGAAGGAATTCCGACCTATAACTCTTTGTAATGTCTGTTACAATATTGTGGATAGGGCCTTAACTAATAGATTAAGGCCTTTGATGGAGAGTGTTATTGATGAAACTCAGAGTGCCTTTGTGCCAGGTAGATTGATTACAAACAATATTATACTTAACTTTGAGATGATGCATTGGATGCGGAGTAGGCAAAAAGGTAAATGTGGGTATGCGGCGCTGAAACTGGATATGAGTAAGGCATATGACAGAGTGGAGTGGAGATTTTTAGAGGCTATCATGACTAAGATGGGGTTCTGTGAATAATGGGTTGGCAAACACTCTGCTTTGAATTACTGTAGTAGCCCGTACCCAAAATCAGTGATTAAGGGATTAATCAATGCTAATTAAACAAATTGGGTATCGGACAGATCGGAAGCTCTGAAGGCGCGATCGGAAGCTCCGATCACCCCTATCCAAAGTCAACCAATGATAGTTTGACACGTGGCAGATAGCGATGTTCGGAAGCTCCGATGGCAGGATCGGACGTTCCAATCGAAGATCGGAAGTTCCGATCGTGGCCTATAAATAGAAGGCCGAGGCTTCATTTTGATTTGCCAATTCCGATAATTCCCTCTCCTTTTAGACGTTTTCGAGTTGTTCTAGTCTTCTTAGGCTTGGCTCGGAGGTCGGCGAGTCATTCGGGAGTCTTAGCGGAGTTGTGCCCAAGTTCTGGAGGCATCGACATCAAAGGGCTAACGACGGACGAAGGTATAGCTTGTGCTTCCTAAAAATATTTAGGAGTATGCAATAGCTTAGTTAAGGCTTTTAGAGCACTTTAATGATAGTAGTATCATTTGGCAGTGTAGAGCAGACTATAGGCGTGGACCTAGAGTTGGTAGAGCTTGCACTGATTTGAGGTACGAAAGTACTGTTCGAGATATCCTGACTGAGTATGCATGTATTATGTGACTGCATGGTTTATATGTCATTGATTTATGCTGCATTCATTTGCATACTGAGCTATCTCCTTCGAGATGTCTATTAGTAGG
Organism: Henckelia pumila; assembly: GCF_033568475.1. Taxonomy (NCBI): domain Eukaryota; kingdom Viridiplantae; phylum Streptophyta; class Magnoliopsida; order Lamiales; family Gesneriaceae; genus Henckelia; species Henckelia pumila. Next base: position 188,123,786 of record NC_133121.1, on the reverse strand, counting down.
GTTGTACCCTATCCTGTTAGTGGATGGACTTCCAGGGCTTTGGGTCCGGTAAATCCACTGGTATTATGGTATGAGAGCCACCTCCTGAAGCGACGGAAGAGCGTGCTACATACTAGGGCCCGGTCTGTCTTTGTACCTGATCCTTGACCTCGAGTTACAGGGAGTTCACTTTGCATTCATGTATACTCATACTCTCGTACTGAGCGTTTTATGCTCATGATAAGTGCATTTTGTGTGCATTATTTAATGTCTATTGGGCATGCATTCATATGGTTTCATGTGTGTTTTTATATGTTTTATTTGTAATTAATCTCATGCATGAGCATTTCACTCTCCGGGTTAATTTTGTAGGAAAATGGGTTTTTGAAGAATGAATTACGGAGCAGCCTTGATCAAAAATTAAAATTTAACTTTTGGGAGCTCCAAATCAGATCTTCATTGTTCACAATAAAGTTCAAGATGTTTTGAAGATGCTGTCCAAAATTCAGGTCAATCCGACGGCTAGAACTTAAGATATGAATTTTTCAGGATAACTGCGCGCTGAAAACTGGAGGCAGAACTTTTCAGGCTATGGCGTGACTTTTCTGCGCCATGGCGCGACGCGGACTGAAAAAATATTAATTTTCTAACATTAAAAGTTGCGATTTTTTTGGGGCTTTATTTTATGGGCTTTTTGAACCCATATTTAAGGGAGAGAGTTAGAACATGAGAAGGGCTGGAGAATTTAGGGTTCCGAAGTTCCACACATCAGAAACGCAAGGGAGGAGGCGGCCATCCAAGGAGAAGAACGTGAAGAGTGAGGAAACTTGAAGAACTCAAGAACCGCAACACTAGTTTTCTTTTCTTTTTTTCTTTTATATTTGTTGGGATTTAGGGGATCCTACCCCCAAAACTTTGTTTTGATTTCTTCTTGAAGATTGAATTTGGTTTTTATGCATTCTTGATTATATTACTATGTTTATTGAGTATTTGGAGATTGATCAACTTCGAATTGATTTTATGTGTTATAATTGATAAGTGTATTTTATACACTTAATTTATATATGATTTTAATTGTTAAATATTTGTTTTGAGCAGATTTATGTGGGTATTTTGTTTTTTTTGTGTTTACAGTGATTTATTGAATTTATTTGGAAAAAAGAATAAAAGAAGAATTTAGAAGAGAAAGGAAAAAGAAAAGAATAAGTGAAAGAAAAGAAGAGAAGAAAAAGAAAAGGAACGATCAGATAAAGTTTTGGGCTTTTCTTTATTGGGCCTTGAAGAAAGTTTAGCGCTTCTTAACCGCGCTCATTCAAGTGCAATTGCGCTTGTTCCTGGGAAATTCTGAGAATTGGAAATTTCGAGATCAAGGCGCGCCCGCGCCTCTTCTTGAGCGCCCGCCCCGCTGCTGTGATTTGGAAATTTTATTATATCGGGAAATTTTTATGGGCTTGATTTTGTGGGCTTTTGTGCACGATATAAAAGGATTTTTGTCAGACTTGAGAAAGGAGGGGGCCGCCGTAACACACACTACAGAATATCAGAGAGTTGATCGTGTGAACTTTTGGAGATTTTTGGGCTTATCTGAAGAACAAAGACGGAGTTCGATCGACCAGACACGGCGTCGACGACGGATTTGATTTCTTACTTTTATTTTATTCTGAATATGTTTGGATTTTTGAATATGAATTGTTTTATTCAAAATGTGATTATGAACTAATTTTTTATAGTCTAGAGGTCGGATGGAACCTGGTGTAGACGCTTTCATGAATTCTTGATTTTATTGGATTGAATTTCTTCTAGATTAATTGTTTTTCTAGAATTGATTGTCTTTTCAATTATCTGATCAATAATTGATTTGTTATATTTATTTGAAATCATTGCTCAGGAGAGGGGATTTTGAATAGGACATTAGAACTACACTGTTAATTATTTATACAGCTCGAGAGAGTGTATGATTTTAACAGAGCTTTTAAAAAAAAAGAACATTGTTTTGTGATAGATCACTGCGATAAATTCTTAATAGGGATATTGGAATTTAATTGTAGTTGATAAACATTATTTGTTGCTCGGGAGAGGGAAATAATATACGTAAGTGTTTTTGGCTATTAATTTATTGGAATTCATGAAGATTAATCATTTAGGATTGACTGTTGTTGAAACCAGGTGAAATCTATACCTCTAGACCATTTTTCTCTGATTGATTATTCCTGAAAGTTGTGTGCGTGCTATCTAAAATCGTCTGATTATTTATTTTATTGCAAAATTCTCAAAGTTTGATTTTCTAGATAAAGTTTAGACTATTCTAATTACAAGTACAAAATATTTTCATTTTACTCCCTGTGAGATCGATATCTGAATTATTCACTATATTAAAACTTGACACTCGTACGCTTGCGAGAAATTTTCACAACAATAATTGATACTGAAAGGAGATTTTATAACATGATAGGGTAATATAGTCCATGGATCTACAATTTACATAGACATATGAGGTTGGATACATGTTGATAGTCATAGTCCAATAGGTCGAAAGCTAGAGGATTCCACAAATCGTAATGCAATTGCAATTGTTAAATAACACAAGGACACTTGGTTATTGCAATTTGTTAATTAGATTAATATAACTCGACAGAGTATATTGATATATTAGGGAATTCCGTCAAAAGCATGACTTGAGAACTGAATTTCAATCATTAGAGAAGAAAAAGGGGTAGGTGAACCGAGATCCTAACAATCATTTATTTATTTTATTAATTTAATTTTATTATTTTTTCTTTATTTCATATTTTATTTTTTTTTATTAATTTATTATCATCTTATCTTAATTAACTAAAGAATAATACTTGAGTAATTTTGTCAGACATCAATCTCTGTGGGACGATACTCGTACTTTGTACACTATATTATTACTTGACTCGTGCACTTGCGATATATTCGAGCTTAATTGATATATATATTTAGGTTGATTTTCAGTGGTAGTATTTGCTCGACAAATTTTTTGGCGCCGTTGCCGGGGATTGAAATAGACAAATTTTACTTTTTGTTATTTTCTTTAGTTAATTTTTTCTTTTTATTTATTCTATTTTATTCCTGCGTTATCTACCATTTTCTATTTTATTTTTGCAGGAATTCATCTGGTGAAATACTTTGAGATGATCCATCGACAAGTATTTACGAGTTTTACCCATCAACATGGAGAGCCATTTTATGCAGCATGGGAGAGATTCTATAATTTGGCGAACACATTCCGGTATCATGATTTCTCCAATTATTCTCTTCTTAAATTTTTTCTTAATAGTTTGGATGCAGTGACAAGTAGATGGGTAATTAATGGGGCTTTGCAAACTGGTTGTCCATTATTTTGCCGAGATGATGACAGTGCGATACACATATTAGATGATATGGCAGAATTTAACTATCATCGGTATTGGGATCTTACACCACAGATTTGGAGCCACCAAGACCAACAAGATACTTGTTACCCAGATTTTTCAGACCAACCATTCGAACTTCAAGAGAAGGAGGTAATTTGTTCTCAATTGATCATGCATTCATTAGAGGATATGGTGATCAAGTACGTGGCCATGAACAAGCGAGCTATAGAAGATCTAATAAATTCTAGATGCCACATTGAGGAAAAGATAGAGAATCTCAAAATATCGATTCTCCATGAACACCAAGAACATGAAGTGAAGAAAGATACTCAAACAGTGATTCCCCAAATTTGGTTCGATGATGATGACTTAGAGAACCATGATTTGGAATGCGAATCAATTCATGCTGAAGATCAAGAGGTGTTTGAGTCTTCTCTTCCCATTAAACCTCAACCGGAAGAAGTTCTGAAGGAGACAATATATGCAGATACACCGCCAACTCAAATTTCACAAGAATTTGTTCTCCGAAAACCTACAGAGATGTTCTCCTCCAATGTTTATCAGCTGCTATGGAGTGTTGTTGAGGTGACGAGCATAAACTGTTTACATCTGGCCAAGCTTGAGGGCACATGGAACAAACACCCATTGGTGGTGTCATATGACACTTACTTTGGGCATCAGCCGCTATTTGATGAGTGCTTCTGAGGGTCGAGCCAAGGACTGAAAATCAGGCGCTACTTGGGAGGCAACCCAAGAATTCTAATTCTTTCTGTTTTGTTTATTTAATTTCAGTTTTTTATCTAGTGTCATTTCGTGTTGAGTTGATCATGTTTAATCCCTCAATTTTTGGATTTTCAAGGTAATATATAAGAATATTGATGGCCTAAGAAATGTGGTGCAGCAGCGGCAGATGGATATACACCACGATGATTGACCAGGGGAGTGTTATTTTGTTTTCATTGTGTTTATTTTTGTTTTTCATTGCATTGTGTGTTTGTTTGCATTTTGTTCATTGTTCTGGAGCATTGAGGGCAATGATTTGGATAAGTATGGGGGGGTAGACTAGTATTGCATTTGTGTGTTTGTTTTGCATCTGTCGTGTTTCATGTTTGTTTTCATATTGTTTATTTTTGTTTGTTTGTGTTGTCTTGCATGAGTGGGATGAGTCATAATAGCCAATGATGATGAAGTTTATGTTGAAAAAATTTATTTTTGAAAAATTTTGCTCTTGACTTGACATGAGAAACTGTGGGTTGAATCGTGAATATTTTTAAGCACTAATGTTAGACCAGGGAATTGTAGCGAAAGATTTGATGAAGTTTCTGTCTGTTTGACCATTGCACGCAATAGGTGGTTTGTGGATCTTGATTGTGTTCTATGAATTTTGATGAGGCTCTAGTTTACACTTATGATCTTGGGCGCACCTAGAAAAAAAAAATTTCAATTCCATCCGGGCCTTGAAAGGATTAAAATCCTATAAAAGACTAAATTTAAGGCTAAGTATGCGGATTAAATGGGATTGATGCTCCATCCGGGCTATAGACGAGAGGATTAGAAAGAAAAAATAGAATGATTTTTCGTATCCTATCCAGTTATAGCTAAGTCAGCGGGTAATTATTGGGACTAAAGCAATACTGGGTGAAAAATTCCGGAGGTGTGTAATTCATTATCTCAAGGGAGGTGGGTTTAGTCTAGAGATCGTTGGAAGGAATGAGCACTAGATTGTGATACTTGCACTGATTTGTCATAGGTTGCTAAGCAGTTTTGAGACGAATTCAGTCTAAGTTGCATGAAACTGGAATGACATTTCACACACACACGTTCACGTTAAATCGAAGGTGTATTATGAAAAGTTGAGAGCATGTCTGTGATTTTTTTGTTGGTAATTGAACTTCTCGGAGGCTGTGCACATTTATGAATCATCCTTACTTATGTTTTTGTTTGCATTTTGTTTTGCATGTCTTACTCGAGGGCGAGCAAGATTTAAGTATGGGGGTGTTGATAAGTGCATTTTGTGTGCATTATTTTATGTCTATTTGGCATGCATTCACATGGTTTCATGTATGTTTTTATATGTTTTATTTGTAATTAATCTCATGCATGAGCATTTCACTCTCCGGGTTAATTTTGTAGGAAAATGGGTTTTTGAAGAATGAATTACGGAGCAGCCTTGATCAAAAATTAAAATTTAAATTTGGGAGCTCCAAATCAGATCTCACCGTTCAGAATAAATTTCAAGATGTTTTGAAGAGGCTGTCCAAATTTCAGGTCAATCCGACGGCTAGAAATTAAGATATGAATTTTTCAGGATAACTGCGCGCTGAAAACTGGAGGCAGAACTTTTCAGGCTATGGCGTGATTTTTCCTGCACCATGGCGTGAACTGGTAAAAATTTGACAATCGAGACAGAACTTTTCAGGCTATGGCGTGACTTTTCTGCGCCATGGCGCGACGCGGACTGAAAAAATATTAATTTTCTAACATTAAAAGTTGCGATTTTTTTGGGGCTTTATTTTATGGGCTTTTTGAACCCATATTTAAGGGAGAGAGTTAGAACATGAGAAGGGCTGGAGAATTTAGGGTTCCGAAATTCTACACATCAGAAACGCAAGGGAAGAGGCGGCCATCCAAGGAGAAGAACGTAAAGAGGGAGGAAAATTGAAGAACTCAAGAACCGCAACACTAGTTTTCTTTTTTTTTTTCTTTTATATTTGTTGGGATTTAGGGGATCCTACCCCCAAAACTTTGTTTTGATTTCTTCTTGAAGATTGAATTTGGTTTTTATGCATTCTTGATTATATTACTGTGTTTATTGAGTATTTGGAGATTGATCAACTTCGAATTGATTTTATGTGTTATAATTGATACTGAAAGGAGATTTTATAACATGATAGGGTAATATAGTCCATGGATCTACAACTTACATAGACATATAAGGTTGGATACATGTTGATAGTCATAGTCCAATAGGTCGAAAGCTAGAGGATTCCACAAATCGTAATGCAATTGCAATTGTTAAATAACACAAGGACACTTGGTTATTGCAATTTGTTAATTAGATTAATATAACTCGATAGAGTATATTGATAGATTAGGGAATTCCGTCAAAAGCATGACTTGAGAACTGAATTTCAATCATTAGAGAAGAAAAAGGGGTAGGTGAACCAAGATCCTAACAATCATTTATTTATTTTATTAATTTAATTTTATTACTTTTTCTTTATTTCATATTTTATTTTAGTTTATTATTTTATTATCATCTTATCTTAATTAACTAAAGAATAATACTTGAGTAATTTTGTCAGACATCAATCTCTGTGGGACGATACTCGTACTTTGTACACTATATTATTACTTGACTCGTGCACTTGCGATATATTCGAGCTTAATTGATATATATATTTAGGTTGATTTTCAGTGGTAGTATTTTCTCGACCAGCTCACGTCTCGTACTCTGTGTTTCTGGACACCCTATTCCATGGGGCAGGTTTGCGATTGGACAAGGCGGGTGGATCCAAGAGGGGCTAGGTAGTGGTTGGCCAGCTGGAGCTTCGCCTAGGTTTTATTCTGTTGTTATTGGATTGATACAACTATTCGATTGGTTTGTATTATTTTTGGGTATTTACAGATTCCTTTACTTGGGATTGTATAATGTTTATGGTTTCCGCAGTTTTATTCTGATATCCGTTTAATTAAGTTAATTGCATGTCTATGTTCTGTTTAGTAGGTGATCTAGGTAAGGGTCACTACAATTACAAAGTTAAGACACAAAATATGCTTCGGTATTTTGATCTAGAAAGCTACAAATGAATTTGATCTGGATCTTTCTTGTATTTATTTCTTGAGCTCGATCAATCTTTGAAATACTTTTTAACTCAGTGCTTCAAAACTTTGATCTATTAGTATGAGTTTCTGAGTTAGGGTATTGAGTGAAGGCTTTTTGGTTTTTCAGATGTACGTGATAATTTTAGATTTCAGTAGCTTGTGTTATTCACTCTTGGTTTTGAATCTTTTGAATCACTGAGTATTTAAAATCTTCAAAAACTAGCCAGTGAGCCGCCAACAATTTTTGAAATTGATCCGCCAACATATCTCATAGATTGACTCACAAATCTTGACTTTAGAGAGAAGCCAACTAACGTTCAAAATATCATTAAATGATATTGTCTTTTAGTTCAACAACCTTAGCAACGGATACTTCAACATGAAACTTTGATCTGGTTGATGGCTCACTTGATCTGGTTTTAACGATTTGGATTGTTCTAGTGTATTTGATATGTTGAAGTAAGTTGTCGTGAGGACATATGGATCAAATACTCGATTTATCCGGAACATAAATTTCATCGGACATTTGATCTGGCAGCTTTGTAAATCTTTGATCTGGATGAGTCAGATTTGATATGTCCTTAAATTCTTGTTTACTTTATTACTTGGTTTTGTTTTGACTCGTTATCACCAAAACTTTAGAGTTTGATCTCCAACAATTTTCCCATTTTTGGTGATGTCAAAACCAAGTCAATATCCAGATAAATTTAAGATAAGGATGGTAGATCAAATATTTTCCAAAAAGATTCTTGTATAGATCGAATAATAATTTTTAGACAAAATAAATGTCAAAAATTAATTTCCTTGGAAAATATGTCTTTGATCTGATGCTTCTCTTTGATCTGATTCTTCTCATTTCTTCCCTTTTCTTTTAGCCTTTGATGATGTAGATTTTTCACCCTTTTTGGCATCACCATTCTCGGATAAGAGGTCCAGAATAACCGTGAGTTGGGTACCAAAATTATCATTAATCTGCTTGTTGTGAGCTTCTGTGGAGGCTTGTAGACTTTAGATTTTCCAAAGAATGTTCATATATTCCGTTGTATGATTCCTTAGAACATGTAAACGGCCAAAGAGCTGTGGGAATCCCTTGATATAAAGTACAAAACCGAGGATGCGGAGGCCAAAAAGTTTTTTGTAGGCCGCTTTCTGGATTTTAAAATGGTGGATTCCAAGCCGGTTATCAGCCAAGTTCAAGAAATCCAAGTGATTCTTCATGAGATTCACGCTGAGGGGATGATGTTGAGCGAATCCTTCCAAGTGGCTGTCATTTTTTAGAAGCTACCACCTGCATAAAAGAATTTCAAGAACAACTTTAAACACAAGCGCAAGGAGATGAATGTTGAAGAACTCATTGTTCGAATTCATATCGAGGAAGACAACAAAAGTTCTGAAAGATGACTGTTTTCTCCGGTTGCTGCTAAAGTAGATGTTGTCGAGCATGGCCAAATCTCAAAAAATAAACACTTCAATTCTTCGAACAAAAGAATGAAAATGGGACCAAAAGGAGGCATTAAGAAGAAGAAGTTCTCCGGGAAATGATTCAACAGTGATGGTACTGGTCACAATGCCTCTGATTGCAAGAAGCCAAATAAAAACCAAGAGTTGAACATGGTGGAGAACATATCTCATGAGGTTTCAAATATGAACCTATGTGCTGTCATTTTTAAAGTGAATCTGATTGGATCAAATCCACGAGAGTGGTGGATCGACACTGGTGCCACTCGCCATGTTTGATCTGACAAAGAGATGTTTGAAAATCTTGAGGAATTCGAGAACGGGAAAGTGATGTACATGGGAAATTCTGCAACTTCTGAAATCAAGGGACAAGGAAAAGTTGTTTTGAAGATGACCTATGAAAAAGAGCTGACTTTGAACAATGTGTTGTATGTGCCAGACATCCATAAGAACTTGGTGTCTGGGTCACTGCTTAACAAGAATGGTTTTTTCGCATTGTGTTTGAGTCAGATAAATTTGTTTTGTCTAAAAGTGGAATGTTTGTTGGAAAATGCTATGTAAGAAATAGGTTGTTCAAACTCAATGTAATGGCTATTAAGCCTGTAATCAATAAGATGAAATCTTCTGCTTACTTGCTTGAGTGTTCCAATTTGTGGCATGGTAGACTAGGACATGTTAATTATGATACTATTCTTAGATTAATTAACTTGAAAAGTATTCCTACATTCAAAATTGATACACAACATAAATGCAAAATTTGTGTTGAGTCAAAATTAACAAGATCAACTTTTTAAACAGTCGAAAGAAAAAATGAACCCCTTGATTTGATTCACTCTGATCTATATGATTTAAAAGGAGTACAAACACGTGGTGAAAACAAATATTTCTTTACTTTTATTGACGATAGCACAAAATATTGTTATGTGTATCTTCTTAAAAGTAAAGATGAAACTATTGAAAAGTTTTTCCACTACAAAAGTGAAGTTGAAAATCAACTTAGCAAGAAAATTAAAGTGTTAAGAAGTGATCGTGGAGTTGAGTATGAATCACCATTTGCTGATTATTGTGATCAACATGGTATCATACATGAAAGAACTGCACCTTACTCTCCTCAGCAAAATGGTGTTGCAGAGCGAAAGAATCGCACTTTGAAAGAAATGATGAATGCACTGTTACTGAGTTCTGGTTTACCACAGAACATGTGGGGGAAAGCTGTTCTGACAGCTAATTACCTTTTAAATAAGGTACCCCGGAAGAAGAAAGATAAAAGTTCATATGAATTATGGAAAGTAAGAACACCTTCATACCAATATTTGCGAGTGTGGGGGTGTCTTGCCAAGGTAGCCGTACCTACTCCGAAAAAGGTAAAAATTGGACCAAAAACTGTTGATTGCATTTTCATTGGATATGCACACAACAGTAGGGCTTATCGATTCCTTGTGTATGAATCTCAAATTCCTGACATTCATAAGAATACGATAATGGAATCAAGAAATGCTTCGTTCTTTGAACATGTGTTCCCATGCAAATCTAAGAAAGAACCAAATTCATCCAAAAGGTCTCATGAGACAATGGAACAAGAGGTTAACCACGAGGTTGAACCTATACATAGCAAGAGAGCTAGGACAGAGAAATCATTTGGTCCGAATTTCATCACTTTCATGATGGAAAGTGAACCTCAAACCTTCAAGAAAGTTGTGTGTTCATCTGAAGGACCTCAATGGAAAAAGGCTATAAATTCCGAAATAGAATCCATTTTGCAAAATCATACGTGGGAACTAGTGGAACTTCCTCCGGGAAGCAAACCACTAGGTTATAAATGGATTTTTAAATGGAAAATGAAATCAGATGGAACATTATATAAGTATAAAGCCAGATTGGTAATCAAGGGTTACCGTCAACGTGAAGGGCTTGATTACTTTGACACTTATTCTCTAGTAACGAGAATAACTTCTGTGACGACTAGAATTTTCATAATTTGAGTTTTATGCCTAAACCTGTTTTAATATTTATAATTTTTAATTTTCGGTATTTAATTGCTTAGCTCGGTATTAAATTTTAAAATTGTATATTATTTAATTATTCTAAATTTTCGGTGTCAGTCGCCTTTAAATTTAACTTTCCCGCGCTCTTGAGCTAATTCTTTTAAATCTCTGCGAGGATTAGTATTTTAATTTTCGGGCTATCGAATTCGATCTTTTATTTTATTTGAAAATCCTAGTGTGTATATTGAGTGCGGATTAATTTAGAAATGTGAATGATCTGTGTAGTTTAGCACTTTAAATTTTAATTGACATTTTTCCTAGGTTTGGATAACCCTAGCTTTTAAATCACACACACACACCTAAACACACACACACCATTCCCGCACACACACACGCAGAGCAACGCGATTCCTTCCCTGTTCTTCAAGAGAGGGAGCTCGGCTTCTTTGATCTTCTCCTGAAGCTCTTCAATCTTCGATTTTCCTCCAGAAAATCATTCCATGCCCAACTAGGAGTGTAGATTGAGCTCGATTTCCCTATTTCCTCCCCGTTTGATTCTCAGCCTGGTTCTCGGTCGTGGCTCCCGATTTATTCTTTTGGACTTCATCGATTCTTTCTTGTTTTAGTTTAGGCAAGATTGTGGATTCATTTTTTGCATTCTATATATGTTTATTATGTTTTACTTTTGTTGCACTCTTTTTGAATGTATAGGAATTAAGCGTGCCCTGTTCTTCCCTTGTTTCCCCTCGGCTGGATATTTTTTTTTTATGTGTAATTTTGCTTACTCTGAAAATTTTGATTCCAGTTAGTATATTGATGCCTTCATGAGTTAAATGCTTTAGTTTGAACCTTGAATGCCATTGTCTATATGTTGGTGTTCTCGAAAATCATTTTCAGAAATGTTGGCAGCATGTTCGATTTTCTGTTGTGGTTATTGATGGTGTTTGATTGGTGTGGCGAGGTAGGGGCTACCACGGGTGATACGTAGTTCACGTGGTAGTAATAGGATGATTCGAATGTGTTTTGAGATTGGGCTAGAGGTTGTTCGATTTTTTGGACAGCAACCAAAGGCTGATTTTGGGTTGGCCGGGAACGGGCACTAGCGAGGGATAGGGCGATTGTTTCAGAGTTTTGGATGAGCTTAGGGGTTGGCATTGATGCTAGGATAGTGGCTTGAGGATCGGAGGACAGTTTTTTAGGTTTTGGTTGCTTTGAGGAAGAGTGTTGAGCAAGATTTTGTAGGCCAATGCTGCTGTCCAGCTCTCTTGTGAGTTCACAGCAGGGTGAGGGGTTGTTTACGGCGAAGGCTCGGGGCTGGTGGATACCTTAGAGTGTTAGGAAATTGAGGCTTCGAGTGGAATTTGAATTGGTGGAGTTTTCCCTAAGCTTTAGGCCTTGAGTCTTAGGAAGCGCAGAATTTTAAGGCGAAAGCTTGCTGTTCGGGTTTGAACATTTTAACTAGTGTTGGGTTTAAGTCAAGGAGTTAGGGAAAGTATTGTCTCAATTTGATTTCCTCTCTTGGTCAAGCCCTTAGTGAGTCCTAAGAGGGTAGAGTGTATAGCTCCGTTCACCTAAAGTTCTTTACTCATGGTTTAGATTTCCGCATTGGTACTCCCCTAAATCACCAATCTCAATCAATCACCATCGAATCTCTTGCATGTACTTTGAGTAAAAAGATTTTCTTTTGAGTTCATTACTTTCACATGTGCTTGCTAAGTCCTATATCCAATAAAGAAAGAAAATTACTTTTCGAACGAGGTGAACTGATTGTGACTATAGAAATGACGTGTATGTGTGGGGTTGGGAGACGTTCTGACCTACCTTACCAATGGACGTGTATGTGTGGGGTTAAGAGACGCCTTGGCCTACCTTACCAAATATAGACGTGTAAGCGTGGGGTTGAGAGAAATCTTGGCCTCCCTTACCAATCACATGGAAAGACGAGTTTAGGAGACATCCTGACTTCCTTGCGGCATAGTGCACTGCAGCCATGATCATGATCGAAACCACAAGGTCACAACTCAAGGATCTAAGTTCGCTATTTATATGTTTATTTTCAGAACCATGTTATGCAATTTATTGAGTTTTTTGACTTAGCCTTGCGCTTGTCATATTCCTGTACTCGCATCTTTTACATGTTCATTACTTTTAAGTTCAGGGGTCACTAACGGTTATTTTATTACGCACTATTTTGAATCCTGTGTGTGCTTATAGTTATATAGTACTCGTTATCCCCCCCCCCCCCCTCCAATGATCTTGTTGGGTCTTTTAGACTCACCCCACTTCTTTCTTCCTTTCAGGTGAGGACGAGTATCAGTGGACTGAGGGGCAGGATCCCATGGGTGAGGTTCCCGGGGGCGCAGGCTTGTGACCGTGGCTCCATTTATTTTCCGATGTGTCTTTTCAGTCCTAGAGTCTATAATAAATATACATTTCATACTTTCTCGTTTACTTGGTAGCAGGATGTGTTTCCCTGCTTAGGAACTTTTGCATTTATTTGCTTTTACATTTGGTCGCCCGGTGTGGCACTCTACTATCATGTTACTTTTTTGTGGTACTGGATGATTGTTTGAGGAGTCTTTATTTTGAATATTTTTGAACTGCTGTCTGTGTCGGTGGTTTGTTCTAGAATCAAACGGGTCATGCCGAAATTTTTAGAAAATTTTAATTATTTAGAAAACCCACGTATTATTATTTTCTATTTATTTGAGTATTAGTAGCTAGTAGTTTCAACTTCAATTCGAGTGATACTTGCAATTGCCGCCTTGAGGAATCTTGAAGTACACCAAATGGATGTAAAAACTGTCTTTCTAAATGGAGATTTAGAAGAAGAAATACATGGTACAACTTGACGGATTTTCTGCACCTGGGCAGGAAAATAAGGTTTGTAAATTTGTGAAGTCTTTGTATGACTTGAAGCCAGCACCAAAACAATGGCACGAAAAATTTGACAAAACCATGCTAGAAAGTGGATTTAAAGTCAATGAGTGTGACAAATGTGTATACGTAAAGAACACTAAAAGTGACTATGTCATTTTATGTCTTTACGTAGATGACATGCTTATCATTGGAAGCAATGATAAGATGATCAAATCCACCAAGAAAATGCTGAACTCCAAATTCGACATGAAGGATTTGGGATTAGCCGATGTCATCCTTGGAATTAAAATCCATAGAACATCAGAAGGTATGGTTCTAATTCAATCACATTATGTAGATAAAATACTTGAGAAATTCAATAAGGATGACTCTGCATTGGCTAAAACACCGATAGATACGAGTCAACATCTATCAAAGAATCGAGGTGAGAGTATCTCCCAATTAGAATACTCTCAAGTAATAGGAAGTCTGATGTACTTAATGAGTTGTGCACGACCAGGAATATCCTATGCAGTAAGAAAACTGAGCAGATTCACGAGTAATCTAGGAGCTGAACATTGGAAAGCAATTATCAGATTGATAAGGTATTTAAGATACACTCGTGATCAAGGGCTGCAATATACAAGATATCCTGCTGTTGTTGAAGGATACAGTGATGCAAACTGGATATCTGATATGAAAGACTCAAAATCTACAAGTGGATTTGTATTCACTTTAGGAGGTGCAACAATTGCTTGGAAATCTTCTAAACAAACTGTTATAGCCAAATCCACGATGGAATATGAGTTTATAGCGCTTGATAAGTGTACTGAAGAGGCTGAATGGTTGCGTCTATTCTTAGAAGATATTCCAGGATGGGTGAAACCTGCACCGGCTATTTGAATTCATTGTGATAGTCAATCTGCGAATGAAAGGGCACAAAGCAAGATGTATAATGGAAAGACTAGACATATATGTCGTAGACACAATACCATTACACAACTACTCTCAATTGGAGTTATCTCTATTGATTATGCAAAGTTAAAGGATAATAAAGCGGATCCGTTAACCAAAGGGTTAAATAGAGAGTTAGTTGAAAAATCTTCAAAAGGAATGGGACTGAAGCCTATGGAATAAATTGGTGCGAAGGAAAACCCAACCTATGCTGACTGGAGATCCCAAGAACTAGGTTCAATGGGACAACCTAATCGCAATGATTTGGTAGATCACTGTGGGAGTTATCCACTGTCTATTCCTATTGCAAACAATGAATGTTGAGGATAAGCATATGGTTTTTAATGATTCTAATAGAATTCAACATAGAATCACCTATGTGAGAGAGAAATGGGGCCGCTTCGAAGGAATTACAAAGCTCAATTCTAGACTCTCTTACAGAACCAGGAGAGTGTTCATGGCCTAAACGAACACAATCATGAGAACTGAATTGTATCAGGGAGATTTATGTGTGACATATATCTTAATTTACAAGAACGGTTGTATAGTTCAAAGACATCGCGTCTACTGTCAACCAGTGAATTATTATATTTTCACAAAGGAAGGTTCAAAGGGTAATACCTACCTATCCTATGAAGGTTTCAACTGTCGAACTTTATCACGACTATCTTCGTTTAGTCTTTTCAATTTTCATTCATGTGTGGGATTGTTGGACTTTAGGCTATTGGGCTTTAATGTGAATGAAAATATGAACAAGTTATTGGTCTTGTTAAGTGGATGGTTAAGTGTGGAATTTGAGTGTCCCACATTGGAAAATAAACTTTGCATGGGTGTGCTTATATTGTGTTACACTTTATGAAAGTGTAAGAATGATTGGTCAAGAGGCTCTCCCTCACGCGCGCCTGCGCAGGGGAGGTGCAAATCAAGGGCCCGATTTGCACTGAAAAAGGCTTGACTTGTGTGCAAGCGTACCAGCGCGACCTCGGTACGTCGAATGTAGGACTGATCAAGGAAAAATTTCCTACCCAATGTTGGCCACATTTAGCTATTTTAATTTTTGGTTTTGACCTTCCACATGCCATGAGAAGCTTCTGGATGAGACCCTTCATCTGGTTGTCCATTGGTGCTTCTGCTGCTCAGTCTTTTGGTACTTTAGTGGCCAAACTTTTGTTTTCATCTGCCCAAATGCATCCTATAAATAGAGGCAGCATTCAGTCCTTCAAGACACACAATTTTCGAGCCCCTCACATTTTTTGCACACTACTCTCGCCGGTGATATGTTCTGCACTTGCGTTCCTGCTCGGTCATCATACTGTTCAGGTACAGTCTCGGTTCGTCGGTGTAGTGCCTTCATGCTAGGTGTCTGCAAGGTTTCACCATTGTATCCTGGGAAACAGACGTTCGTATTATCCTCGAAGCACAATCCGGAGGGGACGAATGTTTTTTAAGGAAACTGTACTAGTTATAGGCCTCGGTTTTCTTGACTCTTTCCTTACTCGTTCGGTTTATACTTTTCAGTATTTACATACTCATTATACTACTAAATGATTATACGATCTTAGTATATTGTTTTGTTATATTCACGTTTTTTAGTTTAGTTTTGGATAACACAAATAACCTATTGACAAGCATATATTTGAAATGTAATCTTTTAATTTTTCGTATTTTAAAATTGAACTTGAATCAATTTCCTTTTTAAAAAAATTTACAATAGAAAATCACAACATCGAGAAAACTTAACCTTAATTAAAAAATTAAAATGGATTAGAATCGGCAGAAAAATTAAAACTATGAATCCATGGACCATGAAATATATCCGTCAAAATATGTGATATATATCCATCAAACTTAACCTTCAGTAGATTTTTAGGAGTTGGTTTATCTATTTTATTTTTTATTTTCTCACATGTTTTGAGAAAATTGATTTTTACAATAATTCACTAGTTTTAAGGTTTTGTAAACTATTTGATTTATTTCCTAGTGAAAGTTTTGCTCTGAGGCGTTGCAAGAGTATTTTATACTCTTGCTTAAATATTTGAGTCTGATTATTTGGTGGTTTATTTATTTTATTCATGCTTTCATAAATTCTGCTGCATGTTATTGGAGATGTTGTCAATATCTAGTGACACCGTATGAATCTGTTTGTATGTGCAACCTTTTATTCCTTTAGTACTTGTGCATATTTACTCTTGAGTATTTTTATTGTTAGTTTGCTGCTAATATTCACGTTTTAATATTTTCGTTGCATGTTGTGTAGGATGTTCAACATCTAGTGACAACATCTGATTTTGATAATTTTTATGTACCCTGATATTTCTTACAAGTGGTAACAGAGCCTACTCTTGATACACTAAGAGTTTATTTTGGATTATTTTTTTCAGGAATATTATGGATTCAACAACAACAAACTCATTCTTCAAACCTCAAGAAGTATTTTAGTATGATCTGGAAGATGGCTCGATCTCACTCATCACAAAGAAATTTGGTGATTATCTGAAGAAGATGATGGAGACAAAGAAGACCGATCAAAAACTCATAGATCCACGTTTTCCAACTGCTAACAAACCTCAGATAATAGGTGGACATGAACAATCACCAAGGAAGTGTCCTGATCCACAAAATTCTCGACTTATGTTGGAAGGAAAGAAAAATCCTACTGCAAAGAAGATTGACACGGTGCAATGTCATGAATGTCAATGCTATGGCCATTATGTCGATGAATGTGCAAATAGGCTTCGGAAAGGGATGAACACATCTTTGAATGATGGGAAATCTGAAGAAGAAGAAGAAGAACATAATGCGGATGAAATTCATACATCCCTAACAGCGTTGATGGAAAGAAAAAAGTTGTTTCAAGTCAATCCCTTAGGTGTTTTCGTAGGTGTTGCCACACCTGGCCGCAACATATCCCAAATTTCAGTATGTTTAAATTCTTCGACTGCTGATAATGTGAGTAATTGTGATATAGGTGATGAAAGAAAGTCTCTGGAAGATGTGCAAATGAAATATGAAGAGCTATGTGCTGACTAGGTTGAAAGAAATAAAATGAACACTATTCTTTCAAAGGAAAATATTGACTTGAAGGTTGTTGTGTTGAGACTTGAAGTGATGATGAGTAAAAAGGATTTGGAACTGTGTCAGGTGAAGTAAGAACTCGGGAAAGCTAAGGCCACACTGGCTAAGTTCAATTCAAGAGCAATCAAGCTTGATTCTTTGCTCATGATGGGATGATATGGTAAGGTAGGATTAGACTTTGAAAACAGTAAGTTTGAAGTTGGTGAAACATCAAAAACTCTTGTGTTTGTCAATGAAAGTAGTTGTACAGTAAGCTCACCCAAAAAGGTCATGTCAACTGATCTACCGAAATCAAAGCCACAACCTACTGTTCCTAAAAATCCTGGAAAAAAACGCAAGTTTTTCTGTCACTACTGTCATAGATCGGGTCACATCAAACCTTTTTGTTTTAAGCTGCAGGAAGACTACAAACAGAGATATGATTCTAAGTTATTGTCTAAGATGTTGCCCAACATCTCCCACAACATCTCCAGGAACAGATCCTCTGTGAGAAAGGTTTGGGTAGCAAAAGCTAAAATTAATTGTTATATGATATATACTACTTTGAGAACTAATGTTTCAGGTGCTAGGTTCAAAGGGAATATCGTAGGAAAAGGCACACTGGATGTTGCTGGTTTGCCTAAACTTCGCAATGTGTTACATGTTGAAGGACTAACTGCAAATCTAATAAGCATTAGACAGCTTTGTGATGATAACTTGCATGTGCAGTTTGATAAGAAATTATGCAAATTTTATGATATTTCTAACATGTGTAATGACAGGTACTAGGTCGTCTGATAATTGTTATCAACTTGGAGAGAATATGGCTTGTAGGCATAAAAATGTGGATGAATTTAACCTTTGGCATCAAAAGTTGGGACATGCAAACTTCAAGACTTTGAAGAGCTGAAGTAAGCTTGATGTTGTTAGAGGTATGCCTAATTTAAAATCTGAAATTCCATTTGTTTGTTAGGTCAAAAAGAAGCAGACCAGGGTGTCACGCCAGATGTTGCCAACATCTGAGACAACACGTTGTCTTGAGCTTATACATATGGACTTAATGGGTCCAATGGATGTTGAAAGTTTTTTAGGTAAGAAATTGTAATGCCCTTTATAGTCATGTTTGTGTTGCATATTTTAATATCATTCTGTTGTAGTTTTGCATGAATTTATGTGTTTTAATTTAGCATTTTGTTTGCATTTCATATATTGTTCTACAATACATGTTTCCCGATTTATTTTGTAGGATGTGTCATTTTGAAGAAAAAAATGTACAGAAATATTCTCGCTCGATCTACAGAATTCAACTGATCGAGCGAGAGAGGTGAACAAGGAAGAATTGAAAAACAGAGAATTTGCCGCACAATCTGCGGAGTTCAACCGATCGAGCGGCCAGAAGAAGAAAAGAATATTTCGGGACAGAGTTTTGCTCGCTCGATCTGCTGAGTTCAACCGATCGAGCGAGTCGCGCAGTTCGGGAAAGAATTTGTAATTTTGAAAACTCTGTTTTTAAGGGCTCTAGTATTTTTATTAGGTTTTTATTCGGAATTTTATATTTATTATCAGACTTTGAAGAGTATAAAACCAAGTATTCCTTGGCGGCTAGGTTTTGTTCTATCTTTTCCTAGATTCTTCTCTTCTTTTGATTTTTTTTCTTTCGATTTTCATGAATCATTGTGGTAGATTTTATAACTTGGTTGAGGAAGACAATCCCTTGAATTTATATATTCGTGATATTTGTATTTTCAATGTTTAATTATTATTGAGTATCAAAAGTTGTTTTGGATTATTTCAGGCTTGTATGTGAGATTTTCGGATTGATCAACCTAGGATTTCGCTATACAATCTAATGCTAAATTAGAATTCAAATCCGTAATTGTTTGAATAATCTAATTTGTGAAGCAACTACGATTGATATTTTTCCTCTTGTGAATTTATTAATTGTAGAAACAACGATTGACTAGATTAAATACATCCACTTGTGTATGTGTTGTCTAGATTCATCAGTTTTACTAGTTTGCATGCTGCCTTGAATTAAAATTTGATCGCTTGTATTGGGTTAATTCACTGGTAAGGGTTAATTTAGAACGCTTGTGTCCAGTTAACTAAAATTAAGGTGAAACAAAAATTTAATTTTCAATGATGAATATTCGATAGAATTAATTATTTTTAGGTAATCGATGATCGAATGAATAATTTCAAGGGTGTAGTCGACCGATACCAAGGCTTGTTTCTAATTGAGTTCTTCGTTATAATTTAATCTTGCATGATAGTTGATAGAATTTCATTATAAATTTCTTTTAAATTTTCAGTAGTTAATTTTAAAACCCAAAACCCCCTTTATTTTATTTTAGTAATTTTTAGAACACGATAAATTTCACTTTTCTCATGGCTACTCTCACTACTGCATATTTTATTTATCTGAATTGAGTCGGGTATTTTGGACGCGACACGACTAAGCGTTACCAAATTTTGGTGCCGTTGCCGGGGACGGTGTTTATTTTATTGTGTTCTCTTTATTTTTATTTAATCTCATTTTCTTTTATTTTCTTTGTTTCTATTACTTCTCCAGTCGTTCATGATTTCAGGTGACTCTTCTGAAGAAGAATTCCCATAAGACCCGGAGATTGAAAGAACTTTGCACAGGCGAAGGAGAGAAGCTTGTAGGAGACAGGAAGAGGACGAGATTCAGACTGAAATTCCTGAGGAAGAGATGGCAGCCAATTCAAATCTGAGCCGGAGACAATTGGGCACTCCTGATCCAAATCAACAGCTTTTATGCATTACTTTTCCTACTCTAGAAAATAATGCTAAATTTGAATTGAAATCCGGACTAATTCATTTACTGTCTTCTTTTCATGGTCTCACAGGTGAGGATCCTCACAAGCATGTGATGGAATTCCACGTGGTCTTCACGAGCATGAAACCCCATGGAGTAACAGAGGAGCAGATCCAACTGAGCCTTTCCTTTCTCTTTGAAGAGTGCCGCAAAGGATTGGCTGTATTATTTACCCTCTGAATCCATCACGACCTGGACTAAAATGAAGAGGATCTTCCTGGAAAAATATTTCCCAGCTTCTAGTGCAGCGAATATCAGGATGGAAATATATGGGATCAAGAAATTTACAGGGGAATCACTTCACGAATACTGGGAGAGGTTCAAAAAGCTGTGTTTTAGCTGTCCGCAACATCAGATAAGTGAAAACCTATTAATTCAATATTTCTATGAAGGTTTGTTAACCCATGATAGGAGTATGCTAGATGCGGCCAGTGGAGGAGTTTTCGTAGACAAAACTCCAATACAAGAGAGGAATTTGATCGAGAACATGGCTGTCAATTCCCAGCAATTTGGCACCAATAGAAGTGATCATGCACCAAAGAAAAATAGCAAGGTAAATATCTCTTCCCTTGAGCAACAATTGATTGAACTGACGTCTCTTGTGCATCAAATGGTTGTAGGGAATGGACAAACTGCAAAGGCAAGTGGAATTTGCGCTGCAGTGGGACATGCTACTGACATGTGTCCCACACTTCAAGAGGATTCAGTGGAATAGGTGAATGCTACTAGCGGATTTCCTGGACCCCCATAGCGGAAGTCTGATCCATATTCCAACACCTACAATTCAGGTTGGAAGGATCACCCAAATCTTAGATACGGAAATCCTCAAGCGAATCAACCTGGGCCTCAGGCACAACCACATAATCAAACTTATAGGACACAGTATCCTTCACAACAACAGCAGCGTCCTCAGATTCCAGAGCCAGGTGAGTTTCTTGAAAATATAGTTAAGGATTTTGAAACTAATACTCTGACTTTTCAATAGGAAACCCGAGCAAGTATCCAGAACTTAAATACCCAGATGGGGCAGCTTGCCACTGCAATCAACAAGTTTGAAGCACAACATTCCAATGCCTTATCATCTCAAACAATTCCAAACCCAAGGGAAAACGCATGTTCGGTCACTCTAAGGAATGATAAGGAGTTGAAATTCAAGGAAAAGGAAGTTGATGTTTTGTCCAAAAAAGAGCAGAATTAAGAGCCAAAATTAGTTGTAAAGAAGCAACTCAGGAAGAAGCGCCAAAATGTAAGTTTCCCCCTCTTTTTGAATATAAGTCTGTTGCCCCTTTTCCCTTAGCACTTAAGGAATCTAGAAAATATGAAGGGACTAAGGAACTCTACGAAACTTTTCGTAGATGTGAGGTAAACATTCCATTGCTAGATGCTATTAAGCAGGTACCTCGCTATGAGAAGTTTTTGAAGGAATAGTGCAAAGCAAAAAGGAAGCAAACACTGAAGGGATGCCAGAAAGTGGAGTTGGGTGAGAATGTATCAGCTATGATCCAAAGGAAATTGTCTGCCAAATGCAAGGATCCAGGTATGTTTTCTATCCCATGCACTATAGGGAATGTTAGACTGGAGAAGGTCATGTTAGATCTAGGAGCATCGATAAATGTTATGCCATATTCTATTTATGCGTCCTTGAAACTTGGTCCTTTGAATAAAACTGGAATTGTCATACAGTTAGCAGATAGGTCTAATGCATACCCTAGGGAAGTAGTGGAAGATGTGTTAGTACAAGTGAATAATTTGGTATTCCCTGCTGATTTTTATGTTCTCGACATGGAAAATGGTGATCATAATAGTTCAATTCTGTTAGGTAGACCATTTTTTAAAACGTCGATGACTAAAATTGATGTTCACAGTGGCACACTTACTATGGAATTTGATGGTGAGGTTGTAAAGTTTAATATTTATGATGCCATGAAATTTTGCTGACAGTGATGATTGTGTATATTCTGTTGACATTGTGGAATACTTGGCACAAGAATATTTTGAGCATGCAGGAAAAGATGAGTTAGAGATGGCTATCATAGCACCCATTTAGCAGGAGGATGGGATTGTTGCAATGAAGAAGTGGCAGAAATTGTGAAAAATCTGAACAGTGCCCCTGAGCTATCTCAATCAGGTAACATTGCTTACCTCTCTTTACCAATTTCTAATACTCGGCGTCTTCCATCTATTTTGCAGGCACTAGTAACTGAACTGAAAACGCTGCCCAAGAATCTTAAGTATGTTTTCCTTGGAGAAGGAGAAACGTTACCAGTTATCATATCTAGTAGTTTGGCAACCGAACAAGAGGAGCAACTGGTCAAAGTTTTAAAGAATCACAAGACTGCTATTGAATAGACCATTGCAGACATCAAGGGAATCAGCCCTTCTACGTGAATGCATAGGATTCTGATGGAGGAAGGAGTGAAACCCTCACGTCAACCGCAAAGAAAGTTAAACCCACCTATGATGGAGGTGGTGAAGGCCGAAATTCTCAAACTCATTGAAGTTGGAGTAATTTACCCAATTTCTGACAGTCAGTGAGTCAGTCCTGTCCAAGTGGTTCCCAAGAAAACTGGGATTACCTTTGTGAAGAACAAGGATGATGAATTGGTTCCCACCCGCATTCAAAATGGGTGGAGTGTTTGTATAGACTATAGGAAGTTAAATGCTGGAACTCGAAAGGACCATTTCCCTTTGCCCTTTATTGATCAAATGATTGAAAGATTAGCATGTCATTCTTATTATTGTTTCCTTGATGGATATTCAGGTTATTTTTCAGATTTCAATTGCACCAGACGATCAGGAGAAGACGACATTCACTTGCCCATTTGGAACCTTTGTGTATCGACGTATGCCCTTTGGACTTTGCAATGCACCGGCCACATTCCAACGGTGTATGGTTAGTATTTTCTTTGATTTTATTGAGCATATCTTAGAAGATATTATGGATGATTTTACTGTCTATGGTGATTTGTTCAAGAAATGTCTTTCGAACCTAGCTCTTGTCCTAAAGCGGTGTGTCAAAACCAACCTAGTTCTAAATTCTAAAAAATGTCATTTTATGGTTGGGCAAGGTATTGTGTTGGGTCACGTCGTTTTATCTAAGGGGATTTAAGTAGACAAAGCGAAGATCGATATTATTCAGTCTCTACCTTATCCCACTTGTGTGTGGGAAGTGCGCTCTTTTATTGGCCATGCAGGTTTTTACAGGAGATATATTCAAGACTTCGCCAATATCACAGCTCCCATGTGTAAATTGTTACAGAAATATGTCCCGTTTGAGTTTGATGAGCCATGCAAAATGTCGTTTGACAAACTTAAGGACTCATTGACTTCAGCACCAATCATTCAGCCACCGGATTGGAGCAAACCGTCTGAGACCATGTGTGACGCCAGCGACTATGTTGTAGGAGCGGTATTGGGACAGAAAGTTGGGAAAGCATCACATGCCATATACTACGCCTCGCGCATACTGAACGATGCCCAACGGAATTATTCCACCACTGAGAATGAGCTTTTGGTTGTAGTTTTTGCTTTAGAAAAATTCAATTCTTATTTACTTGGTGCTAAAGTTATTGTTTATTCTGATCATGCAGCACTTCTTTTTCTGATGGCAAAGAAGGAAACAAAACCAAGATTGATAAGATGGATACTGCTCTTGAGCGAATTTGATGTGGAAATCAAGGATAAAAGAGGAACAGAGAATCGAGTGGCTGACCACTTGAGACGTATTGTTCACATCGATGAGAAGCTGAGCTTGCGAGAAGAATTTCCTAATGAACAACTATTTTCGGTGAGCACGACATTACCCTGGTATGCACATATTGTAAATTATTTAGTTACTAATGGGTTTCCCTCTGAATTTTCCAAAGCGCAAAGAGATAAGGTAATAAGCGATGCTAAGTGCTTTGTGTGGGATGACCCATACTTGTGGAAACACTGCGCTGATCAAGTCATACGACGATGTATACCTGGAAATGAGGTAATTCATATCCTCAAGTTTTGTCACTCGTATGCTTGTGGTGGACACTTTAGAGAAAAAAGAACAGCAAGAAAAGTGCTAGATTGCGTATTTTTTTGGCCATCCATATTTTGAGACGCTTACTTTTTCTGTAAGTCGTGCACTCAATGCCAGAAGACATGTAATATATCCCAGCGAAAGGAGATGCCTTAACAACCCATTTTAGTTTGTGAAATTTTTTATGTGTGGGGCATCGACTTCATGGGACCTTTTCCCAGTTCATTTGGATTTATATATATATTACTTGCTATGGATTATGTCTCGAAATGGGTGGAAAAAAAGGCCACCCGTACTGACGATTCCAAATTTGTTGCAGAGTTTATCAAGCATAATATTTTCTCTAGATTTGGGATTCCAAGAGCCATCATCAGTGATAGACGGACGCATTTTTGCAACCGAACTGTGGCGAGTTTGCTGAAAAAGTATCATGTGACGCACAAGATCTCCACTACATACCATCCACAATCCAATGGCCAATCTGAAGTTTCGAATCGAGAGATCAAATCTATTCTAGAGAAAACAATGAATCCGATAAGGAAGGACTGGAGCTTGCGATTGGATGATGCCTTGTGGGCATACAGAACCGCGTTCAAGACGTCGATTGGCATGTCACCATACCGTTTGATTTTTGGGAAACCATGCCATTTGCCCGTGGAATTGGAACGCAGTGCTTATTGGGCTATAATGAACTTTAACATGCAGATGGATGAGAGTGGCGAGCATCGAAAGCTGCAGTTGCAAGAGTTAGAAGAAATACGCAATGAAGCGTATCCCAGTTCCAAGATTTACAAAGAAAAGACAAAGGTCTTCCATGACAAGATGATTTCTAGAAGGGAGTTCGAAGTCGGTCAAAAAGTCCTGCTCTATCACTCACGACTTCGGTTATTCCTATGTAAGTTGCATTCCAGATGGATTGGACCTTTTGTTATTACTAATGTATTTCCTCATGGTGCAATTGAGATCCAAAGCTTGGAGACCGCGAAGATATTCAAGGTGAATGGACAGCGATTGAAACATTATCATGAAGGGTTCCAAGCGAATGATGGAGAGGACGCACATGATCTAACACTCGATTCTCTGCCAGAGATTGAATAAATCGCAGCATATCGTCGAGCTATAGACTGTCAATTTAGCGCTGAATGGGAGGCAACCCAGTTTCCTTCGTCTTATTTCCTTTATTTTATTTTCTAATTTTTGTTCATTGCCTGTTTTTATTTCGGTTTTTTGGAAAAATTACAAAAATGTTTTTTTTATTTTATCCGCTCGATCGGTTATACTCAACCAATGGATCGAGAAATTCTCTGGAAAGTTTCTTTTTCAATTTATTTTGTCTCGCTCGATCGGTCATCTTTAACCGAGTGAGCGAGAATTTCTCTGCCTTTGAAATTTTTTTGGAACTTTTAGCTCGCTCAATCGGTCATAGTTAACCGATCGAGCGAGACCCCTGTGTCGCGATTAAAATCGCAATACACCCTATTCCCTCTCTCATTCTCTCTTGCCCACTTTTCTGAAATCCCTAAATCCCCAAAACCCTTTACCTTAATTTGTCTCATCCTATTGTATCCTTCAATTGCAGGGATCGCAACTCCATTCCGGCCATCATCTCCATTATTTCCAAAATTTCTATTCTACCTTCTCGGCTAGGAAGCACTTGCATCTGGCTCTCTCGCGGAAGACGCACACCTCTACCCTGCTCTATTTCGCCGGCCGATTTATTTGCTTGGCTGCCACCGGTTTCACCTTGTTCTAGAAGTTTCCGGCCACATTCTCTTCTTAGACACCACCGCCCCTGTTTCTTCCAGTTACTATCAGTCTCATTCACTCCCGCCTCCGGCCCTCGTGTTCTCCAAAGCACTCCAAGTTTTCCTGGTTTTGTTCCATCTCTCTATTTCCGATTTATCATGGGACCGAAGCGAGTTCGTCTCACCGGAGAGTATTCTAATCCAAGCTCCGCAGCCGCTGTCTCTTCTCAAGCTCTCTCCAACAAATTTTTTAGCAAAGAGGCACGTGATTGATACGATCACGCCAAGGTAAACCGCTCTCCTATTCCTGAACGCGGATTTGAACTCGCTTATTTTGATAGCGAGGTGTATTGTTTTATTTGAGAACGTTATTGGGAAGTTTTCTTTCAACAACCTCAAGCCGCTATTGTCCCTATTGTGCGTGAATTTTACGCAAATGCTGCGGAGAGAACCGATGTAAAAGCCTTAGATCGAGGCAAATTGATTTCTTTTGAGCCGAATGAGTTGAATTCTCTTCTTGAGACTCCGGACGTCGATGATACCCTTTATCAAAGCCTCAAGATCGACCCGGATTTGGATGAGGTTATCGGCCACCTGGCTTACTAAGGAGCTTCGTGGCATGATCCCGTATCCACTCAGTTCTTTAAGGAGCGCTACTCTACATGGTACATTTTCCTTACTCGGCGTATGATGCCGATATTGCACACGAGCGATGTCAACCTTGAGCGTGCCTTACTTATTTACGCTCTCGATTTGGGGTGGCCAATCAATGTGGGTCGTGTGATACACAGCGAGATCCGCCGGTCGATATATTCTTTCGCTCTAGGCCTCTACTTCCCGATGATCATTTCATCACTGTGTGTCTGCGCCGGTGTTCCCACTCGCTCCGATGAGGAATGGTGCAGCCCATGCGTCCCGTAGATAAAGTCGTGGTTGATGCTAAAAAAAGCCTACCGGGTGAGTCATTTTGTGTAGGATGGGCAATTTGTTATTCGTCCAGCTTCTCCTCGTCCACCTCCGCCCTTTCGTCGCACCACCACTAACGTCGTGCAAGAATTGAAAGCTTTTGCTCATCAACAGAACGAGTTCAATTCTGTGGCTGCACATAATTCTCAAGTTATGGACGCTCTCATTCATGGTATATCTATGCATCTCGGCATTGATCCAGCTTCTATTCCGGCTGTTTTACCTTACCCTCTGCCCTTCCAGTTCCAGTATGCCAATACTGGCATCCCTCCTGAAGCTGAAGAGGAGAACCGCGCCGACAATTAGACCAGGGGAGTTTTGTTTTTCATTTTCATTGTCTTGATTTTGTTCTTGGTGTTGTTCATTGTTTGTATTTGTGTTTTGAAGCATTGAGGGAAACGCTTTAGCTAAGTGTGTGGGGTGCATTCATGGTTTTGCATGTGTTTTTGTTGAGTCGCTGTAGTTCGTGAATTGTTTTGTTGTTGTTTCACATTTGTCTCGTATGCATGAGTTAAGGATGGAGATTGTTTTCTATAATGACGAAGTTTAAAAAATTGAATTTTTGTGAAAATTTTTACTCATGATTGGATATGAGAAACCATAGGTTGATTGGTGAATACCTTAAGCACGCATGTTTAACCAGTGAATTGTAGTGATGTATTAGATAATTTTGATGTCTGTTGGACCATTTCACTATAATAGGTGTTTGTGGAACTTGATAGTTTCTTGAATCTTGATGATCTCGTTGATATGGCATATACACTCTTGGGCGCACCTTTTAAAAAAAAATTTATAAAGCATTGGTGATATCCAATTAACTCCATCCGGGTTGTGAGCAAGAAGATTGAAATCCTAATCTTCTTGTTTGTGGCTAAGTATGCGGATAAAATAGGGTTAAAATTTTTAAATAACAATTTCATCCGGGCTTGGAAAGTGATTGAAATTCTAGTCACTATTTCATAGCTAAGTTTGTGGATCTAATGAGATTGTATTTCCATTCGGGCTATATATGAGGAGGTTGAAATTCTAACCCTATCAAAGTTATAGATAAGTATGCGGGTAATTATTGGGACTCTAAAAATTTCGGGTGCAAAATCCGACGGTGCGTAATTTTATCTCAAAAGAGTTGTGTTGTGTTGAAGGATTGTTGAGAGGAGGGTTCTTGATGGTGAGACTTACACTGAATTGTTATAGGTCGGCGAACAGTCTTGAAACTTTATCTTTTGAAGTTGCATGTAGCAGGGGTAACATGTCACAAACACACGTTCACATTTTACTGAAGGTGTATCATGGAAAATCGAGAGTAGTTGTAAGCTTGTTTTTGTGTGAAAAAACTTTTCTGAGGCTATGTTATGCATGATTCGTCCTCGCTTATGTTTTTGTTATGTTTTCATTTTTTTTTTGCATGACTTGCTCGAGGGCCAGCAAGGATTAAGTGTGGGGGAATTTGATAATCATGTTTGTGTTGCATATTTTAATATCATTATGTGGTTATTTTGCATGAATTAATGTGTTTTAATTCAGCATTTTGTTTGCATTTCATATATTGTTATACATTACATGTTTCTTGGTTTATTTTGTAGGATTTGTCATTTTGAAGAAAAAAAATGGACAGAAATATTCTCGCTCGATCTACAAAATTCAACTGATCGAGCGAGAGAGGTGACAAGGAAGAATTGCAAAATAGAGAATTTGCCGCTCGATCTGCGGAGTTCAACCGATCGAGCGGCCAGAAGAAGAAAAACATATTTTGGGACAGAGTTTTGCTCGCTCGATCTGCTAAGTTCAACCGACCGAGCAAGCCGCGCAGTTCGGGAAACAATTTGTAATTTTTGAAACTCTGTTTTTAAGGGCTCTAGTATTTTTATTAGGTTTTTATTCCGATTTTTATATTTATTATCAGACTTTGAAGAGTAGAAAATCAAGTATTCCTTGGCGGCTAGGTTTTGTTCTATATTTTCTTAGATTTCTTCTCTTTTTTTGATTTTTTTTCTTACGATTTTCATGAATCGTTGTGGCTAGTTTTTGAACTTGGTTGAGGAAGAGAAACCCTTGTATTTATATATTCGTGAGATTTATATTTTCAGTTTTTAATTATTATTGAGTATCAAAAGTTGTTTTGGATTATTTCATGTTTGTATGTGAGATTTTCGGATTGATCACCCTAGGATTTTGCTATACAATCTACTGCTAAATTAGAATTCAAATTCTTAATTGTTTGAATAATCTAATTTGTAAAGCAACTACAATACATATTTTTCGCTTGTGAATTTATTAAATTGTAGGAACAACGATTGACTAGATTAAATACATCCGATTGTGTATGTGTTGTCTAGATTCATCAGTTTTACTAGTTTGCATGATGCCTTGAATTAAAATCTGATCACTTGTATTGGGTTAATTCATTGGTAAGGGTTAATTTAGAACCATTGTGTCTAGTTTACTAAAATTATGGTGAAACAGGAATTTAATTTTCAATGATGAATATTCGATAGACTTAATTATTTTTAGGTAATCGATTATCGAATGAATAATTTCAAGGATGCAGTCGATCGATACCAAGGCTTGTTTTTAATTGAGTTCTTCGTTATAATTTAATCTTGCATGATAGTTGATAGAATTTCATTATAAATTGATTTTAAATTTTCAGTATTTAATTTTAAAACCCAAAACCCCCCTTTATTTTATTTTAATAATTTTTAGAACACGATAAATTTCACTTTTCTCGTGGGAACGATCCCTACTCTCACTACTGCATATTTTATTTATCTGAGTTGAGTCGGGTAATTTGGACGCGACACGACTAAGCGTTACCAGCCCCAAAATTATATTAATTAAGATTATTGAGATTGATATTGATATTTCGAGATCATGAAAATTTGTGGATTGAATTGAATTTTCATCAGAGATTGAATTGCAAAGTTTGAGAAAAGTAAGGACTAAAGTGCAAATTCCCTAGTTTGACTTGGAATTAGATATTTATATACATTACTAGGCTTCTTCTTCATTATTCTTCCTCCTCCAACACGCCTTCTCCATAATTTTCCTCCCAAACGTGATTTCAAGCTTTTGAATTCGTCGATTCTTTCGATTCGTCCGGTAGATTTTAAAATAAATCGTATATTCGCGATCAGCACTACGAGGGCTTCGTTTTTCCGTAAGTTTTACTCTGATCTATTATACTTTGATTTTTGGATGTCGATGGAATTTTAATATTATTGGATATATGTGTTCTTGAGACAGAATGATAGTATATCTAAGTCGAATCGGGAAAATAGCAGCGTTTGAATTCTTTATGAATTTCTGAATTTATTTTGAATTTGTCAAATTCTGGGATTTCTGATTTGGATGTGTTATTGATGAGATTTTGATGATTTGATGAAGTTATGAGTTGTATTCCCTAGATATGATGATGTTTGTTGATTTTTGGTTGTCCGTATATTAGCCGTTATGCCGCCGGTTTTATATTGTGTTTTGGGGGAATTGATTGAGTTTGATATTGATTTGAGTTGTATGGATTGATATTGAGTTTGTATGCATCTTATTTCATATTTTTTTGAGAGTTGTTGAGCTAGGAGTTACCAGAATTCGAATCGTCAAAGAATTGATCGAGATTGGTAACGACTTTACCTTGTTTGAATTGAGATTGAAAGGATTTTGATTGAATATTTTGTCATTGTAGCTTATCCAGATTTGGAGCCTTTGATCGAGAAAAAGGTATAAGCTGACATTAAATTGAAAGTAATGAATACTCGAAATAGATTTGAATCTCGAGTTCCCTGAAATCACATACTTGCATGATTATTTGATATTTAATTGAATATATGCTCTTATATGATTTTATTTGTTTTTATTACATGATTTAGTTGCATTCATTTTTTATTCATCATTGCATTCATATTGAGCCTATATTCTTGTTTTGAGAAGGCTGATTTGCCTAGTTGAATTAGATGTTTTGGGAGCTATAATTGAGTGATCTAAGATGTCGAGTTACTCCTAGCATCTAAATACTCTTTATAGCTGCACCAAAGTTTATGGGATTGGGATACGTGACACCACCCCGATTGGGAGCGTAGGTGGGTTTGTTACAAGATCTTGTCCTCGGGATCCCAAAAGATGAAATATGATTCCTTTCATTATCCGATTTGATAATCTCGATTTTAAAGACATATATTTCATATTTATTTATCGTCGAAGAATATTTTTGTTATATCATGATTTTGATATACATTTTTTTATATTGCATGTCATGTCATTTTTACTGGGAATATTATTCTCACCGTAGTTATCCGGCTGTTGCTTTGCTTTGTAAGGGTGCATGGTAACAGGTGGGGCAGGAGCTGGTCAGAGACGTCATGATTAGCTTGGGATTGAGTGATAGGAGTGAGGAGTCGGTTTAGATTTTGAATAATCTCTTCGAACTCGTTTGTATTTGAAGTTGTATAAATTATCGAATCATGTTTATTTTTTGTATCGACCCTAACCGGATCCACTATCTAATCAGAGTTAATTAGTGCATGTAATAAATTAAAGCGTAAAGAGCGGATAACTTAAAATACAACAAATCTAATCGGCAGAATAAAACCGACGAAAAAAAAAAGTGTATAAATACACTTATAAAACCATATCGAAAAACCGGGTATCAATCCATACCTTTAAACCTGCTCAAACAGAATCCTCAATCCTGCTGCTAGCCGCCCGAACCGTCCAGCCTCAAACCTGCCCCTCCACAAGGTATCCCAAGAACACCAACACAAGGGCGTGAGCAATTATGCTCAATACATAAGCAATGATATATAAACAAATATGCGCACACAAATG
The DNA here is from genome assembly GCF_033568475.1 of Henckelia pumila. NCBI lineage: Eukaryota > Viridiplantae > Streptophyta > Magnoliopsida > Lamiales > Gesneriaceae > Henckelia > Henckelia pumila. The sequence goes on along the minus strand of NC_133121.1, from coordinate 188,091,912 downwards.
ACTTTAAAACCAGGGTAAAATAGTTTGCTCAGGGCGCCACGAATACACAGTATCATGCTAAGAGAGCGACTCCGCGGGGTACTCGTATATTCTATAATCAGGGCTGAGCCTCCCCATACCTGACCCGAATCAAAAATAGGATACAAGTCTCACATAGAAACAGTCATAACCTAACCCGAGTCCATGACGAGATACAGGCTCCCTATGGAAACTGTCAATAACTCATATCTCACGACATGTAATCCAGTATAAAACATGCATGTCACATAGCACATACTGATGCAACATATAAGCATATATATCATATCGGCTATCTCGATCAGTACTTACGTACCTCTAACACTGCAGGAAAATCCTAGCACCACTGGTCTAGATCCCATGCCTACAAGTCCGCACTACCACGTCTACAATGAAAATACCCATGCATCACTAATTATTCTCTAAAAGCCTTAACTAAGCTATTCCATACTCTTAAATATTTTTAGTAATTCAGGTCTATACCTGCATCCATCGTCAGCCCTAGCCTAATCGGAACGTCCGATCCTGGCGACGGAGCGTCCGATCTGCCCTATCGGAGCTTCCGATCTATCTTGATGTTTAATTGCTTAATTAATTTTGATTTGTCCCTTAATCACCTTATATGGTTACGGGCCACTACAGTTTTTGTTTCCAAGAAATTATGTTGAATTGGGTATATTATGAAAGCATGATTTTGTTTTTTAATTATGATATTGCATGTATTTTTATGCCCCGATATGTTGTTGATTGAATTTTATGTTGAAGTCAAGTTCAGAGTTGTTGTTAGATGAAATTTTGCAGCAGGGCACGGACCCTGGATGTGGGGACCTCGGATGCTAAACTAATCTATTGGGAAATTAATATTAATTAATAAAGTTCAAGCAAAGAGGTAAGAAATCTAAATATTTTTTTAATAAAAATACCCGACCATGGATCGCTCGAGCGAGCAGCTATTGGGTTTGATCCCAACCTGGCCCAGCTGGGGCTTGAGCGAGTTGATCTCTGCCCGGACTGTCATTTTTCTGCTTCTTTGCTGTCAAATACGAATTTCTGAAGTATAACACCTATAATCAATTCAAAATGCATGAAATGGTATTGAACATCATCAAATACAATAAACATGCATTGGAAACATTCATTCTTCCCGGTGAATACATAAACATGTTTTCTAAAGTATGTTACAACCAACTACACTAAAAAAAGCTTGATGACAGCAACTTCTTATTCAAAACCCGAAGTCTCCACGTCTACTCTCTCTATCTCGAGCTAATCACGACATCTCGGTCCAGCTCCTGCCCCACCTATTGTCATGCACACATACAAACAAAGCAATAGCCGGATAACTCCGGTGAGAATTATATTCTCAGTATAAACAACATGTACATGCATAAAATTTAAAGGCTATAGCCAAATGAACATCTCATTAAGCTTAATAAATCATATAACATCTAGCATAAACAAAATACAATGCAATGCATTTAAAAATTTGTTATCAAGTTCTATATTGGTTCTTGGGATCCCGAGGAAAAAGAACAAAACTAATCTCCCACCACTCTCCCTTTCGGCGTGGCGTTGAGCTCTTTTCCCGGACTTTGGCCCACTATATCGATATTCTAACGATAGGAGTCGATCTATCTCCTAAGTTCTTCGATATATGTCCAAACATCTGTATTTATTCAGGAGTATCTGCCATTCAAAATCTCAAAGGGTTGTTGTCTCAATATGAATGCAACAAATCTATATAAGCATAAATCTAAGCCAAAAATATCAATACATGCTCATCTAGCAAAGCATCAACATAAAGATCTCATTCAATCCACATCAACACAAGGAAGTGTATAAACAAGTAAGTATGTGGTTTAAGGGCACTCAAGTAGGTATATCTTGAGTGTTCAATCCCTTCATATTAAATTTTGTCTTATACCTTTAATTCCTTCGGTTTAAGGTTGTTGCAATTTTGAACAAGCTGCACAACAAAATCTCAATAAAAAATCTACTCTCTGTATCTCGAGCTAATCACGACATCTCGGTCTAGCTCTTGCCCCACCTATTGCCATGCACACATATAAAAAAAGAAATAGCCGGATAACTCCGGTGAGAATTATATTCTCAGTATAAAAAACATGTACATGCATAACATTTAAAGGCTATAGCCAAATGAACATCTCATTAAGCTTAATAAATCATATAACATCTAGCATAAACAAAATACAATGCAATGCATGGTTTAAAAATCTGTTATCAAGTTCTATATCGGTTCTTGGGATCCCGAGGAAAAAGAACAAAACTAATCTCCCACCTACTCTCCCTATAGGGTTGGCGTTGAAATCGTTTCCCGGACTTTGGCCCAATATCTATATTCTAACGATAGGAGTCGATCTATCTCCTAAGTTCTTCGATATATGTCCAAACATTCATATTTATTCATGCGTATCTTCCATTCAAAATCTCAAAGGGTTGTTGGCTCAATATGAATGCAACAAATATATATAAGCATAACTCTAATCCAGCACTATCAATACATGCTCATCTAGCAAAGCATCTACATAAAGATCTCATTCAATCCACATCAACACAAGGAATTATATAAACAAGTAAGTATGTGGTTTAAGGGGCACTCAAGTAGGTATATCTTGAGTGTCCAATCCCTTCATATTAAATGTTGTCTTATACCTTTCTTTATTTTGGTTTAAGTTTGTTGCAATTCTGAACAAGCTGCACAACAAAATCTCAATCAAAAATCTGCTCAACAAACTAAGTCTTGCAAGCTACTCTTCAAAGCAAAAACCTTGAGCTATTCTATTCCGGTTTTGACGCTGAATTCCCGAGCTCGACAAGCTTCAATACCAATATGAAAATATATCATATCAAGCTAATTGTATCAGCAAATAACTCATATTTACTCAGCTCAATCAACATGCCAAAAATCTAACATTTTCTGAACCAACGGCGTAACGGTTAAAAATCAGTAACCGAAACTCGTTTCCAACAAATCTAACAATCATATATAACTCATAAGCATCTCATATCAGCAATATATCATCAAACACCAGCAAAATCAGAAGCATAGGTTTCGAACATAGGCTAGAAAATTCATATCAAATACAAACGGCATCCGTTCTTCGATCCGACTTCGATATCGTAATACATATAATCTCAAGAACACAAATACATGATCAATTCTGAATTCTTTCACACATATAATTTTGAAACCTACTGAATCTCATCAAATCGAAGCTCTTCTTGCAATAATCATGGAACTATGCCCGGAATTGAAATCGGATGGACGGATCTTGAGATAATGAAGTTTGAAAATCAAATTCAAGGAAGAAGATGAAGTCACGGTTTCTTGGCTGATGAAATGTGATAAAATCAGTTACAAATACATACATACACGTTGATTCACATATCTAATCCATGTGTCCCACTCAAATTAAGGATTTTGCACTTTAGCCCCTAAAAACTTCACTATTTGCAAATAAATTCATGTGAAATCTTTTACTTCAATTTAAATCCTAAATAATTTAAGAATATTAGAATTTAAATCTAAACTCCAAAAATTCTCAAATTAAATATTCTCGGATTAAAATTAAATAATCTTGGGTCTTACAATTCTCCCCCTCTAAGATATGATTTCGTCCTCGAAATCGCATGCAATATGTACACATATAAGACAAAGAAGTAACATAAATACTGAATAAGACTCACATCAATAAAATATCTCTGGAAAGCGCTGTCTCATATCTGATTCGACTTTCCAAGTTGCTTCTTCAACTCCATGACGACTCCACTGAACTTTCACTATCGGAATGGTCTTGTTTCTGAGCTGTTTCTCTTTCTGATCAAGTATCTGTATCGCTTCTCAAAATAACTCAGAGTCTCATCTAATTCTGCTTCATCTGGATAGAGTACATGAGAAATATCAGGCTGATACTTTCGCAGCATAGAGACATGAAAAACATCATGTATCCAGAAAGAGCTGGAGGAAGAGCAAGTCTATAGGCAAGATCGTCTATCTTCTCGAGAATCTCGTAAGAACCAATAAATTGTGGAGATAACTTCCCTCTCTTGCCAAATCTGACTGTGCCTCTGAAAGAAGAAATCTTCAGGAATACTCTGTCTCCCTGCTCAAAACACAAAGGCATGCGTCGAACATTTGCATACTTGGCTTGTCTATCTTGTGTTGTCTTCATTATCTTCTGAATAAGCCTCACTTTTTCTGTCATCTCTCGAATCATATCTGGACCAATATCAAGTTTCTCTAAAATGTCATCCCAATATATAGAAGATCTGCACTTCTTTCCATACAATGCTTTGAATGGAGCCATTTCAATACTCGTATGGTAGCTGTTATTATATGAGAATTCCACAAGTGGTAATGAATCCTGTAGTGCCAAAATCTATCACTACAGCTCTAAGAATATCCTCGAGTGTCTAGATAGTCCACTCTGAATGTCTGTCAGTCTGAGGATGATATGCAGTACTCAGATTGAATCGAGTACCTAGAGCTTGCTGCAGGTTGTGCCAAAAGTGAGATGTAAATCTAGGGTCTCAATCTGAAACGATAGATTTCTGCACACCATGTAGTTTTACCACTTCTCTGACATAAATCTATGCCATATTATCGTGTATGTACGTCATTCTGTATGGAATAAAACAGGCTGATTTTCGTCAATCTGTCGATAACTACCCAAACAACATCACAGCCTCTTGATGAACGCGGTAGTCTCGTAACAAAATCCATGAAAATGTGCCCTCACTTCCATTCTAGAACAGACAAGCTATGCAAAAGAGCACCTGGTTTTTTTTCTTTCGGCCTTTACCTGTTGGCAATTCAAACATCGAGACACAAATTCTGTGACATCAGATTTCATTTGCTTCCACCAATACTGATTTTTCAAATCATTGTACATTTTTCTGCCACCAGGATGAATACTGTATCTGCTGGAGTGAGCTTCTTTCAAAATCTGTTGTCTCAAATCTGAAACATCTGGAACAACAAGTCTGTTGTTCACATATAAAACACCATCTACACTAACCTTGTATTCAGATTGATGCCCTGATCTGACCATCTCAACTAGGGGTGGCAAATTTTACATAAATCCCGACCCGTCCCGATTCTCAACCCGTTCCCGTCCCGAATTTTTCCCGTCCCAAAATTTTCCCGACCCGAGTGGTCGGGATTTTTCCTGATCCGATCAATTTTGGGATCGGGATCGGGATAGAAAACCCTTCCCGACGGGATTCCCGACCCGACCCAAATATAAAAATAATTTTTTTAATAATATTTTTTAATTAAAAAAATAATTTTTTTTAAATTTTATGTTTTAATATTAATGTTTTATAATTATATACCATATAATTTTTTATATTTATCTTTTTAATATTAACATTGAGTTATAAAATTTTATTTTGTTTTTTTTATTATTATGAATAATTATATGTTTTTTTATTAATCAAGAAGTTGTTTTAGTTTATTTGTAATGTACTAAAAAATGTTTTAGTTTTTTAATGGTTATACATAAAGAATTTTTTATTTATTTTTAATGTATTAAGAAATTTTTTGATTTTTTTCAAAAATATATTTTCATAGAATTTTTTTAAAAAAAATATTATTCGGGATTACCCTCTCCCGACTCGGTGGGATCCCGAACATTCGGATCCCGACACTTCTCGGGTGCGGCATCGGGAGAAAAAAAATATCCCAATTCCTATTGGGACGGGAATCGGGTAAGGGAGTTTCGGGACGGGTCCCGACCCGATTCCACCCCTAATCTCAATGGACTTCTGAATACTCTGATCTTCTTTATGTGCTTCTCTAATTCTAATTAATAGTTCTGGCTCAGCTTGTATGGAACAAAGTAGAATAGGTCGCTTATCTGTTTCAAATACCAATCCAGAAACGCAGCAATATTCTACTAATTTGGTTAGACCTATCGTAGATAAGTATAAAGCACATACCTTTCTACTCAAGGAATCTGCAGCTGCATTGGACTTTCTTGAATAATGTTTGATCTCGCAGTCAAAATCTTTCAATAAATCTAGCCATCTTCGTTGCATCATATTCAGTTCAGACTGTGAAAACAGATATTTCAAACTTTTATGGCCAGAATAAATTTCAAACTTCTCACCGTAAAGATAATGTCGTCATATCTTGAATGCAAATACGATGGCTGCCAATCCAAGAACATGAATTGGATATTTGGTCTCGTGTGGCTTCAGCTGTCTTGAGGCATAAGAAATGACATGCCCTCTCTGCATAAGCACACAACCTAATCCTCTGCGAGAAGCATCACAATAAATAGTAAAATCACCAGTACCTGAAGGAATCGTCAAGACTAGTGCACTCGTCAATCTCTTCTTTAACTCAATGAAACTGGCCTCACATGCTTTGGTCCAAGCATATGGTGCATTCTTCTGAGTCAACTGAGTAATAGGCTTGGAAATTCTGGAGAAATGTTTAATAAATCTGCAGTAATAACCTTCTAAGCCCATAAAACTCCGTATCTCTGGTACAGATGTAGGTCTAGGCCAACTGATCACAGCTTCAAACTTGCTAGGATCAACAGAAATCCCATCTCTGGATATAATATGCCCAATAAAGACCACTTTCTTCAACCAGAATTCACACTTTGACAGTTTGGCATACAATTTTTCTGCTCTCAAAGTCTTTAAGATGATTCTCAGATGCTCCGCATGATCACAAAGATTCTTAGAGTAAATCAAAATATCATCAATAAAGATAATAACGAAGTCATCAAGATATTTCTGAAATATTCTATTCATAAGGCCCATAAACACCGCTGGATCATTCGTCAGACCAAACGGCATAACAATAAACTCAAAATGACCATAACTCATTTTGAATGCAGTCTTCGGTATATCTTCATCTTGAAATCTCAACTGATGATACCTGGATCTCAGATCAATCTTGGAATAAACTAATGAACCCTACAACTGATCAAAAAAATCATCTATTCTAGGCAGTGGATACTTATTCTTTACTGTTGCCTTATTCAGTTGTCGATAATCAATGCAAAGTCTCATAGAACCATCTTTCTTTTGTACAAATAGAACCGGAGCGCCCCAAGGTGAAACACTCGGTCTAATGGACCCTTTTGCCAAGAGAATTCCAACTGGTCTTTCAATTTTTTCAACTCAATTGGTGCCATTTTGTAAGGTGCTTTATAAATCGGTAACTTACCTGGCATCAATTAAATACTAAAGTCTATCTCTCGAGCTGGAGGTAATCCCGGAATTTCATCTGGGAAGACATCAGCAAACTCACTAACCACTGGAAAATCAGCCAATTCTGGGCTATTTTTCAGCACATCTACTGCATAAACAAGGAACCCTTCTGCTTCTTTCTGCAATAAACGAGTCATAGATAGAACTGATATAAAGGAATTCGAGATCTCGAATCTTTTCCATATAACTTTCATTCCTCTGCCATTTCTGGTCTTAATCTCACAACCTTTTGAAAACAATCTACGGTAGCCCTGTAATTGGTTAACATATCGATACCAATAATGCAATCAAAGTCTTACAAACCAAGCACAATACAGTCTATCTATATCAAATTATCTTCATATTGTAGTATACAATTTTTGACAGATTTAATTGATACTATACCACTTCACAAAGGTGAAGATATAGATACTACAGCAGATAATGACTCAACAGGCAATGCATGTAATATAGAAAATTGTTCAGATATAAACGTATGAGATGCAGTTGTATCTACTAGCACATAAGCAGGATAACCACAAAGAGAACAGTTACCTGCTATGATGTCATCAGGTGCTTTCAGAGCCTGCTCTTCAGTCAAGGAAAAGACTCGATCCTGTTGTCTCGGAGGTTGAATCGTTTTTTGCCTACCTCCTGCTCTATTCTGTTGCTGAGGTTGTGGCTGGAAGGAGTGAACAAAAGATGCTTTCCTTTCAGGCTGAGCCACTGATCGTGATGACCTTGCACCTTGAGACTTCGCAGAACCACGCTGTGGACATACTTTGGAAAAATGTCCTGGCTGATGGCATATGTTGCAACTCCCAAACACACCTCTGCACTGATCATTGGGATGTCTCCCTCCACATTTGGTGCAATTAAATCCTGTATAGCCTGAACCCTCTTGGCCCACTGGATCTGGATGAACTGCTCCCTGATTTCTTAAACTGTTTTCCTTTTTTTTTCAGAAAATCTTTCTTGCCACTGCTACCGCTACCTCCCTCAAATATGGGAGATGGTTGCTGAAATTGAGCTGAGGGTTGCGGTTTGTCGTTGAAACTGTGCAACAAACGATGCTCCTCTCTGTTTAATCAAACCAGCCTCTACTCCCTTTGCTCTATCAAGTGCATCAGCAAAGTTGTTCGGCCTCCCAGAGTTCACCAATGTATATGCATCTGGATTCAATCCATTGATGAACTGATCAGCTTTAACCTCCTCATTCTCAGCAACATGTTTATCAAACTTCAACAATAAGAACTTGGCCTTATACTCTTGTATATTCAGATTCCCCTTGATAAGTACATTTTGTATGCATTAGTTCGTGATATTTTTATGTCTATTTTGTGTGCATTCATATTTTTTTTATTTGTTTTTATTTTTTTTAGTGCATGTGTGAGTATTTCACTCTCCGGGTTAATTTTGTAGGAAAATGGATTTTTGAAGAATGAATTACGGAGCAGCCTTGGTCAAAAAATCATTTTTAATTTTAGATAGATCCAAATCCAATCTCCAATGTTCTGAATGAATTTCAAGATGTTTTTAATCTGCTGTCTAAATTTCAGCTCGATCCGACGGCTAGAACTCGAGATATGAATTTTTCAAAATCGCCGCGCGAAGCAGGTTTAAATCACTAAGGACCTGTACGACACATATCCGAACTAATTGCATGGGCTAGGGTTTTGAAATAAAAAATCCTATTCCCCACCTAATCATAAAATTTGTGTTTGAATGAACTGGTATTTGAGCATATTTTAGTCAACTATTAAGTCTTTACTGTCATTTTTAGACTTTCTGTACCCTTAAAAATTTGTAATACCACTAATATGGAATTTTTAATCCAGCCCTGCCTGAAAATTGAGTACCACCGAAGTGGATTTTTGAATGTCACTGAAGTGGACTTTGGGTTCCAGCCCTGCCTGGAATTTTGTACCACTGAAGTGGATTTTTGAATGCCACTGAAGAGGACTTTGGGTTCCAGCCCATCCTAAAATTTTGTACCACTGAAGTGGACTTTGGGTTCTAGCCCTACCTGAAATTTTGTACCACTGAAGTGGATTTTTGAATGCCACTGAAGCGTACTTTGGCTTCCAGCCCTGTCTGGAATTTTGTACCACTGATATGGATTTTTGAATGCCACTGAAGTGGACTTTGGCTTCCAGCACTGCTTGGAATTTTGTACCACTGATGTGGATTTTTGAATGCCACTGAAGTGGACTTTGGTTTCCAGCCCTGCCTGGAATTTTGTACCACTGATGTGGATTTTTGAATGCCACTGAAGTGGACTTTGGGTTCCAGCCCTGCCTGGAATTTTGTACCACTGATGTGGATTTTTGAATGCCACTGAAGTGGACTTTGGGTTCCAGCCCTGCCTGGAATTTTGTACAACTGATGTGGATTTTTGAATGCCACTGAAGTGGACTTTGGGTTCCAGCCCTGCCTGGAATTTTGTACCACTGATGTGGATTTTTGAATGCCACTGAAGTGGATTTTGGGTTCCATCCCTGCCTGGAATTTTGTACCACTAAAGTGGATTTTTGAATGCAACTGAAGTGGACTTTGGGTTCCAGCCCTGCCTGAAATTTTGTACCACTGAAGTGGATTTTCAAATGTATTTTTTAAATGGTGATATTTAATTGGAAAAGAATGCTTCCCAAAAAGTTATCATAAAATATGGACTCCATAAAACTGGAATGACTCTCGCAAATAAACAAAATTATTGACTCTGAACGAGAAGTAAATAACACAAAAAAGATAACTAACTGGTTAATGACCAGCTCAGTGAGCGATATCACATGAATAGGCCCGAGCTGAGCTGCAAGGGATAGTATCTTTTCAAGTGTTGAGCATTCCACGGCCTTTTACCTTTCTTGCCTTGGGCATCTTTCAAGTAATAGGCGGCTATTCTAGCTTTTTCTATTACCTTGAATGGTCCTTCATACTTGGCATCTAGCTTTCCTCTTTCTCCTGGGTGTTTTATCTTTCGCATAACCAAGTCTCCTTCGTGAAAAACCTTAGGGTACACTCTTTTATTATATGTATGGGTCATTCTTTTGCGATAAGTTGTAAGCCTTATTGCTGCTCGGATCCTATTCTCTTCCAGTAAGTTCAGATCCATTGCCCGTAGCTCTCGGTTGTTTTCTCCATACGCCATTATCCGCGCACTTTCTTGCCCTATTTCTGCTGGAAAGACAGCCTCAGTGCCGTATACCATGCTGAAAGGTGTTTCACCCATCCCAGATCTGGCTGTAATTCGGTATGACCATAGCACTGATGGGAGTTCTTCTACCCACTTACCCTTGGTTGTGTCCAGTCGTGTTTTGAGAGCTTGAACTATTGTTCTGTTGGTAACTTCCACCTGTCCATTCCCTTGAGGGTATGCAGCAGATGTGAAAACTTGTTCGATCTTCATCTCTTGACACCATGCTCGGACTTTAGCGCCACAGAACTATCTCTTATTGTCTGACACCAAACTGTGCGGGATGCCGAAGCGGCACACTATATTTTTCCATAGAAAATTGAGCACTTCTTTCTCTGTAATTTTAGCTAGGGGCTCTGCCTCTACCCATTTGGAAAAATAATCGACTGCAACCAACAAGAATTTCTTTTGCCCCGTGCTAACAGGGAATATCCCTACTATATCCATTCCCCATTGATCAAAATGGCAAACGGCCACCACTGCTCGCATGTACTCCGCAGGTCGCCATTGTAAGTTGGCTTGCCTTTGGAAATTATAGCATGAATTGACCAAATCTGATGAGTCTTTTCGCATCGTAGGCCAGAAGAAACCAGCTAGAATAGCTTTCCGAGATGGAGATATACTGCCTAAGTGACTTCCACAGGCACCTTCATGGATTTCCCGTAATACATAATTCGCCTCCTCGGGACCCAATCACTTTAACAAGGGTTGAGAAAAATATCTTTTGAACAGAATTTGGTCAATCATGACAAAACGAAGAGCCCTTCTTTTTACTTCCTTAGCTTTCTTATTATCACTCGATAATTATTTTTTGGTCAGATATTTGTGTATATCATATCTCCAATCCCCTTCTGGAACTTGAGCTATCCTATCATATCATCAAGAGTTTCCAGTTGAGACACAAGCTCTTGACATGAGACAATGGAATCAGGCCGGTCGCTCAAGGCACTAGCCAGACGGGCCAAGTGATCGGCTTTAATATTTTCAGCTCGAGGGATGAGCTCCAAGTTCAGCTCAGTTAATCCTTATTTAGCCCTTTCTAGGGCTATGGCATATTTCAACATCTTCTCATCTTTGACATCGAACTTTCCATTACTTTGTTGGACGGCCAACTGGGAGTCTGAGTATAATACAGCCCGGGAAATACCAAGGTTTCGTGCAGCCTTGATGTCATATTTGCTCAACTCTGTAATCCACCTGACAAGTCTCCCCTATGCGTCTGGAGTAACTGCAATTTTTTCCAAAGCGCTATTGGTGAGCACGGTGATAGGATGTGACAGGAATTAGGGGGATTGAAATCTCCTTGTGGAGGAGCAGCCCTAGTTCTTTGTCTAGATCTCCCTCGCTGTCTCTTGTTTGGACGATTTCCTTCCTGGTGGGTCAATATATTCTTTATTTAAGAATTTTGCTGGATTATTCTTTCAATTTCTTGATCTAGTTGACGACAGTCCTCGGTAGTATGCCCATACTCCTTGTGAAAGTGACAATATTTATCTGATTCCCGATTCTGAGGTCCCTTCTCAGTCCATGAAGGCCTCTGTGTGTGTAACGCCCCAAATTATCTTAATTTACTTTATTTGAGATCATCAGAGATTACAGAGTTCAAGAGCCGACTTGATTTTGAGCAGGAACTATTTTGCAAATTTTGGAATTTCAGGGACTAAAATGCAAATATCAATTTTGTCAGATATTTATAAGGGATTTTGACTTATTGAATACTCCATCTTCATCCCTTCCATCGCCTCTCCTCCATTGAAATGCCCCATAGCTTTCTCAAGCTTTCAGAATTCGGTCCGAGCTCAATCTGTCCGTTGGAATTTAATTCTGAAGGCATATTAGCGATCACTGCAGCGAGAGCTTCGTTATATCGTAAGTTTTTCTACGATCAGATACATTCTATTTTTTGGATGTTGTTAGAATCGATTGAGTTTCGAGTATGTTGTTCTTGGCAGAGTTCTGATCGTTTATTCTCTATCGGTTTTGAAATAGAGCGTCGTTCGGAATTGTTATGATTTTTGGAAGCCTATTTTCGAAAATGAGGTTTTGCGATGTGTTGGAATTGCTTTGTTGTTGTTGTCTTAGCATTGCTATGAGTGGGTATCGTTATTATACTGCTTTCTGCATTTTCAGTCTGATCAGAAATATAGCTGTTATGCCGTCGCTTTGAGTTTTTGGGCTATAGTTTGGTTTGAATTGATTTGAGCCATTTTTAGTTGTGTTTGAATGTCGATAGTGATCTCGGGCCTTTATTACTTCTTTTTGCAGATTTGTTTGAAGGTTGTTGAGTTGCGAGGTTGCAGGAGTTGTATCGTTTTATAGATTGTAGCCGGTTGGAGCATCGACGTTTGAAAGAGGTATAAGATGACTTAGACTAGAATGTAACGAGTGACTCGAATCCGACTTGATTCGAGTGTTCCAAAAAAATCACATACTTGCATGATAATTGAATTACTTGAATTTATTGAATGAGCTATGATTTGCATTGCATTCATATTGAGCCAAATGATTTATTTCATTTTGATTTAGATGTTCTGAGAATTATAGCAGGGGGAATTGGCAAGCGATTTACTGCAATGACCGACTTAACTCTCTATAGTTGCTGCAATGTCTAGAGGATTGAAATATGCACTATCCACCTCGAGGGGAGAGTCGGTGTGATCTGTGTGATATTTTATCATTGGGATCCTAATAAGAGGAAGAGAATAACCGGAGTACCTTTTGATTATCCAGACTTGATAATCCCGGATTTTTAAAGTCATGCATATCATTCTAATTCCGCATTTGAATGGCTTTCTTATGTATATCTTGAGTTGATATATTATGTGATAGTTGATGAATATCATGTTGTGATATGTTTATGTGATATTACATGTTTGTTGCTTATACTAAGAATGTTATTCTCACCGGATTATCCGGTTGTTGTCTAGTCTTTGTACGTGTGCTTGGAGACAGGTGGGGCAGGACCGAGTCAGAGATCGCATGGCTAGGTGGTCGAGTTGATAGAGTAAGGCCTTGGTGTTTTAGAAGTCGATTTTCTAATCGAACTTAGATTGGATTCGTACTCGTTATGCTTTGTATTGAATAAGCTAGATTGAAAGCATGTTATTGGTATTGATATTGATATTGCATGTATTTCCACACCCCCATTTTGTTTATGGATTTGAATGCATGTCGGAAGCGAGCTCGGAAGTTTTTTTGTTGGCCATGTTGATTTTCTGCCCAGGCTGCCCGCGTGTGAGCGAGATGGTATCTCGCGCGAGCACGAGGAGCTTTTCCAGGGGTTCTGGAATGGTGGCCCGCGTGCGAGCAAGATCCTATCTCACACGGGCGCGAGCCTTCAGCGGTGGCTCTGGAAGCGTAGCCTGCGCGCGCGAGGTGTTTTTAAAAAAAAAAAAAAAAAAGAGAAAAATTTTATTTATTGCTTGGACCTTGGATTATTGTATGCTTTATTATTTGTTTAATCCGAGATTAGTTGTTTAGAATCGAAGTCTCACATTAAGTGGTATCAGATAGATAATATCTTGGACTGAATTTAGAAGTGAGCGAGGTAGATCGAGTCCGCATGAATTGATTTCTCGCATGTGATTGAGCTATTTTATTTGATTATTTAATTCCATGCGAGCATGCTTTATTATTGAAAATTATTTGAATTACATGACTATGTGATTTAAATTTATAAAGCATGATCTACTTGAGATATAAATGTTTTTGTTTATCGACTGGTATCCAATTTTTTGAGAGGTTGAAAGGGCACCAATTGGTAGCAATTGAGATATATCGTGTCCTAACCTTTGATTATCATATGGGTCCTCATCGAGTTATTATTAGAAACACACCGCCAGTTACTCCACCGAATGAGCAAGCTAGTACTGAGACTGTTCAAATGGATGCTACAGCGACGCCTATGGAAACCCTGCTAAATAGGTTTCAGTCGTTTAACCCTCCTTTGTTGCTGGGTACAGAGAATCCTGTTGACTGTGAGAGCTGGTTGGACGACATTGATCAGTTGTTTGATTCCCTTTACTATTCTGATGACCGCAGAACCAGGTTGGTCATTCATCAGCTTCGTGGTGTTGCTAAGAACTGGTGGATCACGACAAAGAGATCCATGGAGAATCGAGGTACAGTTGTTACTTGGTCTCTTTTCAAAACTGAGTTTTATAAGCAGTTTTTCCCTGTTTTGTACCGAAAGGATAAGGGAGCCGAGTTTGCTAATCTGAAGCAAGAGAACTTGAACATTGAAGAGTATGTTTCCAAATTCGATAGTCTGTTGCGTTTTGGACCGCATATCGCTGACAATGAAGAAGAAAAAGCTGATCAGTTCATTAATGGTCTGAAACCTGATATCTTCACGTTGGTAAACACTGCTAGGACTGATAATTTTGCGGATGCCATGAATCATGCAAAAGGAGCTGAAGCACGTTTGTGGAGAAAGAGAGGGGGTCAGTTTGTGCCTCAACAGCAGCAGGAACAGTTCCAGGCACAACCTTCCCAATACCATAATCAATCTTTTTAGTTTCAGAATCAACCACCGAGATTTGAGGGTGGAAGCAGTGGAGGTAATAAGAAGGATTACTATCATCCGAAGGGAAAGCAGTTTAAGAAGCACGGAAGCAGTTCTTCGAGCTCTAGTGGCTCGAGGTAGTTCGGATCGGGACAGAGTTCGGGTCAGTCAGGCATGTCTTGTGCCAATTGCAGAGATCGTCACTCTAGTGACCAGTGTAGAGGTATTTTTGGAAGCTGTTATATCTGTAACCAGGCGAGGAACTTTGCCAGAGCGTGTCCTCAGCGTGTCCCTGAGCAAGCACAGAGTGGAAGTTCTTCGAGACAGTCAGCTCAGCCTCAGCGGCAAGCATCTACGGTCCACTCTTTCCAACCTGAGCAGCAGAATAGACAGGAAGGTAATCAGTATGCGAACCAGCCTCCCAGACAGCAGGCACGAGTTTTTGCTCTATCTGAGGATTCGCAGACTCAGGCTGCACCCGAGAATGACATAACAGGTAAGCGTTCGATTTTGGTTTTCCTACTCTTATTGACTGATAGATACTGGTGAGTCTCTTTTCTTCTTATTGAAGAATCTGTTTAATGTTTATCGTGCTCCTTAACTTTGGTTGAGTCGTTCGAATTGACGAACACTCCTGTAGTGTTGTTAAATTTCTATTAACCGGATCTTTCAGAAGAATTAGTTGGGACTAGTAATTCTTATCGATGATTTCTTATCTTTTTGGAATAAGAATTGTACTGATCATTCAGAGCTTTTGAGAATCGTATAGCAGATTGTGGTGCCGAGCAGTTGTATTCTATTCTTCGATGTTTGAATTCTATTTGGATCGAGTTGTCTTCCTCAATTTTATGATCTGGTGATGGAAATTTTATCGATCAGCGCTCCAGTATACTGATTTTTTATACTGATGATCTTTCAGTACTTGGCATTCTTCTTATCGAGATTTTGGGATGTATTCTTATTCAGAGGAATCACGCTCTAGTCTAGCCATCGAGACAACTGAAGACGCTCGAGACTTAATGTTTGTTTCTGGACTTGAGCTCGCAGCGATCTTATTGATTGGGAGATTTGGCATCGTTTTCTTATGAGGAGATTTCCGCGATCTTCTCTAATCTTAGGAGTTGGAGTATTTGTTTTCGCAGACGGAACTGATTTGGAGGCAGAGAAGAGGATTAGATTGTAT
This sequence comes from Henckelia pumila, assembly GCF_033568475.1. Taxonomy (NCBI): domain Eukaryota; kingdom Viridiplantae; phylum Streptophyta; class Magnoliopsida; order Lamiales; family Gesneriaceae; genus Henckelia; species Henckelia pumila. Next base: position 188,075,787 of record NC_133121.1, on the reverse strand, counting down.
GAGATTTCTGACTGCGAATCTTTATCTGAGGAATTGTATGCAACAACTGATGTTTTGAGCAGTTCTTATTTTATCTACTATCTCTTATGATTGATCGATTGATGAATCTGCCGTGTTTTCCCCACATAATGATTCTCAGACATGATCAGATGTTAGATTTCTATCAGATTTTATGATTTGCCGAAGTCGGTCAGTTTAGACAGAGATTCTCGATAAACTCGTTCTTTCGGCATAGACTTCGAAGAGACTTTTGTTGTTTGATTACAACTTATTTCAGTTCAATATCCTCAAAACGATGGACAGCCAGATCAGATGAGTCAAACTTTGGAGGATATGCCATGAGTAGTAGGGCTCGACTTAGCACTAATTGGCAGAATTCTTGTTTCTTGTGAAGACTTCGTACAACGACAACTATTTGATGAATTATTGGAGGCACTTTTCAAGAGTTGTACGAGAAGAAAGGAAGATCCCCGTTAATTGGAGATGATTTTCTGTGTCACATGAGTTGGAACCAGAGATGATTCGAATTGTGACTGAGCAGAGGAAAATTATTCTGACGAGAATGAGTCAACTTTTGATTGACGGACTTGAAGGAGTAATTAGAGAGACAGAGTTCGTGTTGGAACCGTGTTTGATTTCGAGGACGAAATCTTTTCTTAGAGGGGGAGAATTTTAATGCCCCAAATTATATTAATTGACTTTATTTGAGATAATCAGAGATTACAGAGTTCAAGAGCCGACTTGATTTTGAGCAGGGACTATTTTGCAAATTTTGGAATTTTAGGGACTAAAATGCAAATATCGATTTTGTTAGATATTTATAAGGGATTTTAACTTATTTTTAACACTCCATTTTCATCCCTTCCATTTCCTCTCCTCCATTGAAACGTCTCATAGCTTTCTCAAGCTTTCAGAATTCAGTCCGAGCTCGATCCGTTCGTTGGAATTTAATTCTAAAGGCAGATTAGCGATCACTGCAGCATGAGCTTCGTTATATCGTAAGTTTTTCTACGATCAGATACATTCTATTTTTTGGATGTTGTTAGATCGATTGAGTTTCGAGTATGTTGTTCTTGGCAGAGTTCAGATCGTTTATTCTCTGTCGGTTATGAAATAAAGCGTCGTTCGGAATTGTTATGATTTTTGGAAGCCTATTTTCGAAAATGAGGTTTTGAGATGTGTTGGAATTGCTTTGTTGTTGTTGTCTTAGCATTTCTATGAGTGGGTATCGTTATTATACTGCTTTCTGCATTTTCGGTTTGATCAGAAATATAGCTGTTATGCTGCCGGTTTGAGTTTTTGGGCTATAGTTTGGTTTGAATTGATTTGAGCCGTTTTCAGTTGTGTTTGAATGTCGATAGTGATCTCGGGCCTTTATTACTTCTTTTTGCAGATTCATTTGAAGGCCGTTGAGTTGCGAGGTTGCAGGATTTGTATCGTTTTAGAGATTGTAGCCGGTTGGAGCATCGACGTTTGAAAGAGGTATAAGATGACTTAGACTGGAATGGAACGAGTGACTCGAATCCGACTTGATTCGAGTGTTCCGAAGAAATCACATACTTGCATGATAATCGAATTACTTGAATTTATTGAATGAGTTATGATTTTCATTGCATTCATATTGAGCCAAATGATTTATTTTATTTTGATTTAGACGTTCTGAGAATTATAGCAGGGGGCATTGGCAGGTGATTTACTGCAATGACCGACTTAACTCTCTATAGTTGGTGCAGAGTCTAGAGGATTGAAATATGCACTATCCACCTCGAGGGGAGAGTCGGTGTGATCTGTGTGATATTTTATCATCGGGATCCTAATAAGAGGAAGAGAATAACCGGAGTACCTTTTGATTATTCAGACTTGATAATCCTGGATTTTTAAAGTCATGCATATCATTCTAATTCGGCATTTGAATGGCTTTCTTATGTATATCTTGAGTTGATATATTATGTGGTAGTTGATGCATATCATGTTGTGATATGTTTATGTGATATTACATGTTTGTTGCTTATACTGGGAATGTTATTCTCACCGGATTATAAGGTTGTTTTCTTGTCTTTGTATGTGTGCTTGGCGACAGGTGAGGCAGGACCGAGTCAAAGATCGCATGGCTAGGTGGTCGAGTTGATAGAGTGAGGTCTTGGTGTTTTAGAAGTCGATTTTTAATTGAACTTAGATTGGATTTGTACTCGTTATGCTTTGTATTGAATAAGCTAGATTGAAAGCATGTTATTGGTATTGATATTGATATTGCATGTATTTCCACACCCCCGTTTTGTTTATGGATTTGAATGCATGTCGGAAGCGAGCTCGGAAGTATTTTTGTTGGCCATGTTGATTTTCTGCCCGGGCTACCCGCGCGCGAGCGAGATGGTATCTCGCGCGAGCGCGGGGAGATTTTCCAGGGGTTCTGGAATGGTGGCCCGCGCGCGAGCGAGATCCCATCTCGCGCGGGCGCGAGCCTTCAGCGGTGGCTCTGGAAGCGTAGCCTGCGCGCGCACGAGATGTTCATCCCGCGCGAGCGCAAGGCATTTTAAAAAAAAGAAAAGAGAAAAATTTTATTTATTGCTTGGACCTTGGATTATTGTATGCTTTATTATTTGTTTAATCTAAGATTAGTTGTTTAGAATCGAGGCGTCATAGTGTGAGAAGTGAATTCTCCCAAGAGTACGGGTCGGGGTGATTGACCTACTTTGGGATTACTACTCGGGACCCTCTAATTTTCGGAATTTTTGGCCGCTCTCTCTTTACACATGCTCGCGAAACCTGTATCTCTTCCATGTTAACGTATTTTTCAGCTCGGGCAAGTAATTCCTCGTATGTTTCAGGCGGCCTTTTTATTAAAGATTCATGAAATCTTTTGTATCGAGCCCTTGCATGAAGGCACTAATTAGTAGATCGGTCGTAGCCATGGGTACCTCGAGAGCCAAGGCACTAAACCTACGAATATATGCCCTCAAATTCTCCTGTTCTTGTTGCTTAATTGCAAAGAGGCTGAAGATAGTGGTAGGATGTCTTTTTCTACTGGCAAAGTGATGCAGAAAAGACTTGCTGAAATCCTTGAATTCCCAGATTTCCCCTGGGCGTAGAAAATTAAACTATTGCTAAGCTGGCCCAACGAGAGTAGTGAGGAAGACCCTACATTTGATCGGGTCAGAATATTTATGCAACAACGCAGAATTCTCAAAGCGTGCTAGATTTTCTTCGGGATCTCCTTTACCATCATATTCCCCGATGTGAGGTAATTTAAAATGGTTTGGGAGGTCGGCATTTAATATCTCCGAAGTGAAAGGGATGCTCCTAATTGTGGTAGCTAGGTACACGGCCTGCTTTTTCTTAATTTGCTTCATCTCTTCTTTCAATCTTTTCATTTCGTCCAGATGAGCGTTTTGATCAGGATGCGGAGGATTGGCCTCATCCCTTTCAGCGAAAGCCCTTTGGACAACTTGAGCCACTAATTGCTCCATATTTGGATTTTCTCCATTCTGATTAGCCATCTTCGCCCTTTTTCTTCAAATTCCCATGGATGGCGCCAATTGATGATGTCGAAAATTTTCCTCGGGTTTGGTTTGATAAAATGGATACTCCAATTTCTCTATGAAGCAGGTCGGGTCGGGTACCAACGAATTCTGCACAAGTAACAACTAGGTCAAAGGGGCGCCGAAAGTGTTTTCGGCGTGACCCCTCCAATGCTGAAGTCAGTGTCTTGAAGACAGAGGGTATGATGAATGCGAAAACAAAAGAATATGAGTGCGTGAATGTGAATTGAAAGTGAATGATGATTATGAATGAATAAAATCATAACAGTACCTGTATTTATAGGAATAAAATAGTAAGTTACCTAGTCGAAACCAACTAGTCCTGAGGTAGGACTCCTCATTCATTGGACCGCTCTTAAGCTTATCCATATCTCCCGAATATTTGAAAATATCCAAGCTTATCTCATATACATCTGAGTCCTACTTGAACTAAAAAAAGATTGCATGCGGCCCATTAGGCCCAGCCCAGGTCGACCCACAAAAACCAGCCCTGGTGATAACAAAAGTCCAACATATTTTGGACTGGGCTGGACCTTTATATATTGGGTTGCATCGGGTAGACCCATTATAAATGGGCTCGGCTTAAAATATTTTCTCGAGGTAACATATTCCTCAATTATAGGGCTAATTGCATCCACACCCCCTGTGAAAAGTTTAAAAGGCATAAAATCCCCTAAGAAATATTAATAGCCTAATGCATCCCTCAGTTTTTAAAAATGTAGCACATTTCACCTCTATGTTATACAAACTCAGGCACATTTATACCCTTTCATAGGGATTTTTATGCTAATTTTTTTAAAACATAGGGTCTAACATGCTATTAATTTTACACAGGGTGTTTTATACATTTTAGACTTTTCACAGGGGATGTGAATGCAATTAGCCCCTCAATTATATGTCGAAAAAGATACATGTGTTGCATGTCGGAGCAGTGTGTTGATGTTACATAGTTACAGACATAGCTTACGAGTTATATGGTGCAATAATGATATGTGTTTTGTGTTTATTCCAAGTTCGGAATCCAATGAACAATCAATTTACGGAGAAGGCACCAATGCCAGAGGAGATTCCATCGAAGTTAAATTTTAACATATATATGTGGAGAAGATCAAACGTGTTTGATTAGATTGATTTATTGGTCAAATTTGGAATAGGCATGACAAAGTTGTATGTGATTTTTTTTTTCTTTCGAAGTCTAATTTAATTAATGTTGATTGTTATGTTTTATTTAATAAGCTCGGTTCTTAAGGTAAACATATGTATATACAAACACTGTAGCAACAACCAGGGGCAGAGCCACCTTATGGGCTAGGATGGGCTCCAGCCCCATCTATTTTTTGAATTTTTTTTAATAGTTTTTTTTTCAGCACCATGAATTTTTTTTTTCAAAATTCAGCCTCATCTAAAAAATTTAAAAATAGAATAATTTTCACAAATCACTTTTCATTCTCTTCTATTGTTTGATTTGTTATCGTAGGTTTAAAAATTATACGACTTTGAGGTAAAATTCGACAGCTCTAGCATTATGTTGAATAAATAGTCACTATTATTTGAATTGCGATAATTTTGACTAATGACATATATAAAATATGAATTTTGAGTTTGAATTTTACCGTAAAAATATGTAGATACAAATTTTGGGAAAATTAATTAATTGATTAAAATAGTTGAGAATTATTGATGTTGTAAGTATTATTAGGCTTGTATTGATATTTTTCGATTTAGAAGAACCAAAAATTGAATAATTATGAGATTTAGAAAATAATTCAGTGTTGGAATTTTTGGGATGATTAGATTTACAGTGCGGTAACTTAAGAAATGAAGAAAATAAAAATATATATATATTAAATTATTTTTCACCAAAATATCATACATAAATTATAATCTTGAGGTGAGCGAACTATTTGTTTCAACCGAAATAACTGACCGAAGTAAATTAACCGACAAACTGAATTTTATATATATAAAAATAAAATTATTAAATTTTATAATAAAAGTTTATTAGGAGGCAATAGAACTACATTTGAAAAAAAATATTGTTTAATAAATAAAAAATTAAATCAATTTAATTCAGCTTCTATATTACATTTTTAAATTAAAACTTGATTTTTTTAAAAAAAATCTCTAAGTTCGGTTTGGTTTGTTCTGTTTTGCAATAAAGTTCAGAATATTTGGTTTAATTTATCGGTAATTCGATTTTAAAAAGTTTGATTCGGTTTTAATTGAATATTCATCTTAATTATTACTGATATGGGGCAGAGCCAGCTCCAGATAGTTTTGAATCCTGGCTCCGCCCCTAGCAACAACGGAACATGCGTGATATCATGTATTACGTATGTACAATAAAAATTACTTTCAAAGGTATTTTTTTTAGCTGCAAATGGATTAACATCCAAACATTAAGTTTCAACATCAAATTAGATTTTTATTTTTATTTTTACCAAACGAAAATGGAACAAATAGCAATTTGATGGCAAGTCACCAGTGTTCTAAAAGCCGGCGCCTACGCGCTAGGCGGGTGCCCATCGCCCCGATTTTTAGACATTTGAAGCTTCTGGGAGTTATTACATTAATTACTCGTCTAGGCCGCCTAATCTCCGCCTAGACGCCTCAAAATCCGCTTAGATTAACATATAATATTTTATATTTTTTTAATTTTAATTTTTTTAAAAAGATTATTTGACATATTTATCTATCAATTTGTATCGGATGAAAATGATATATATTTCATGTATTTCAAGTTGAATTCGATAACGAGAGAGAAATATTAAGATGAACAAGAATAATTAAAATGTATAAATCGGAGGATTGTAAACTTACAATATTTATGATTTTGAGAATAGAACAAATTAATATATCCTCTCCATCGTTTTAAAAAAAAAAAAAAAAAAAAAAAAAAAAAAAAAAATGGGCCAAAAAAAAAAATCTTTTTCCTGGTATTCGTACAGAGATGCAATGCTCAATTAGGACAACAACATCATGGTGCCTAACGTCTCTCGCTGCCACAACGCGTGATTTGTTAGAATTTATGAACTTTGCATGTTCTTCCTTGGTAAATTGTGACCCGATTAAGCCAGGTGTATTTGCTATGAGCCCAACGAATTGGGAAGTCATGCAACTTATATTCTCAATTCCAACTATTGTTTGATGAACGTTTGTCGAAAGGTACTTGGTCTTACATCTCAAAATCCATCTTATGATATTTATCTTTTCGATTAAAGCTGGGGTGAAAAATAATTGTTTAGCACGGACGATGACATGAGTTGCGGCTACTAAACAGTTGATTGATATTTGTGTTTATGATTTTGGATGTTGTCAATTATATTTATTTTCAATAAATGGAATGATTCGGGTGTTTAAAAATATATATATATCCTCTCCATGTTTTTAATTTACTTTTCTAACCATAGCTATGATCAGCTATCCCTTCACACACTTTTTTTGAGAAACTTGATGCATTAAATGCTTCCACGATTTCACATGAACACTTGTGGGGTGTCCAACAAGAGGTGCCAAGTATATTAAAATTATGTATATTAATATAGACATGGATGACACTTTTAAAAAAGGTTAACCAAAGTTAATTACTATCATGATAATTAATTAATTAACTATCCGAATTTAAAAATGCCACAAAATATTGCAGCAGCAAGCAACAGCAAGGAACATGGATTTTGAGCCTCTACGGCCACCCAAGTAAGGCCAGTGGCACCAATTGCAAGAACTTACCAAGCAGCTACATTAATATTGGCCGTGCGACTTTATTTGTGCCCAGAACGTGTGAGAAAGTATCATGCATTTTACGTGCATTTTAGGGCCAATAAGAAACTAAAAAGACAAAATTATCAACTAATCTCTCTTTTATCCATCGTATCAAACTGAGAAAAGATTGATTAAGATCATGAAGTTGGACCATTTTTCTATGGCCAACCGTACGCGGTCAATTCTTGTTTTTTTTAACATTAATATTTTTGCCGTTTCCCAAGCTTTCTCACTATATGCTAAAATTTTCCACGTTTAGAATATGAGATGAGATGTACAACGTACATTAATTGTAATAAAAATGGCAATAAGTGATGGTAAAGAAACAAATTTGTAACTACATTATATTAAGAACAAAAATAGAAAAATTAAAATTTATTTATTTAATAGCATTTATCAATTCAAACTTAAAAAATTTAATTAAATATCACGCAACAGGTATAATTAATTCCTAAATGAGTCCAAACATATATTATATTATAACCAATATCTAAAGATTAAATATTTAAAAGTAATTTTGATACTCCACTTCAACGAAAATTAATGTAGTTAGCTACTAAGACAAAGTACAAGGGATCACAAATAATATAAATTAGAAACCAGTTGATATCAAAAAAACAAAGAGCACTTCTCTTTCGGTGTTTCCTACATCCTCAATACTCTTTCGGTCTTTTCTCAAGGGATTTACGTTCTCGCTCAATCTCAGTTTTTTGGGACATAGAGACTTGTCCACCCTGCACTAGCGTGGTTGATCCATGTATTATTATAGAAAAATCTGAAAAAATCGCCACGGAAATTGAAGGTCAAAATTTTCTTGCTGCATATGGGATACGTGAACGCATGCCCAAGGCTATCGTTTATGCCATCAAACAAGCTAATCCTCAACATGATCACGTTTGGTCCACCGTCCAATTTCATTTAATGCAAATTTCATTTGTGTTATTTTATGTCTTGTGAATTTAATTTATTTTATTATTTATGTTATTTTTTTAAGATTAAAGGGCGTATATCGACATGAGGATTATGGATAAGATCCTAGATTTAGATAATAATGCTCACAATCCAGTGACGTGTGTGCTTATCAATGTAGACGAGGAATTCGCAGATATATGTCATAGGCTGGCGGAATACAACATTTTCTTAGTAAATCCACATGATCACTCGTCACAACTTTAAAATTCATGTCTCGTCTGTTCTTGCGAAAAGATTAAAAAGATTTGGTCTTTTGAAAACATGTTGTGAGGAGAGAGATCATTCTAATTCGCTCTCTAGCGTCTTGACTTGTTTTAAGGAAATAGATTTTTCTTATTGATGATGAAGAAATGTGAAAATTGATGTTTAATCTGCACAAGTTCGTTTTCTAGTATCAAAATATCATTAATGTAGACTTGAAACCATGACAATATGGATTAGACAACGAACCCGTGCATGTAAAAAATCTAATCCATATTGTCATTGTTTCAAACATACATTAATAATATTTTGATACTAGAGAACGAATACATGCAAATTAAATATCAATTTCCACATTTCTTTACCATCAGTAGAAAAATATAATTACTTGAAACAACTCAACATGCTAGAGAGCAAACTAGAACGTCTTTCTTCAAGCAAGATGCGTTCAAAAAACCAAATCTTTCACAAGAACAAACGAGAGATGAATTTTAAAATTATGACGAATGACATGGGAATGCACTACGAAAATGTTTTTCCCCGACCTCTTGTTGACCATATGACAGAGATCTGCGAATTTCTCGTCGTCGTTGATAAGCACACATGTCACTGGATTATCAATATTATTAACCAAAGTTAATATCCTACACGTAATCCTCAAATCATGTCCGCACTTTATTTTAAAAAATAGCATAAATAATATTAAATGAAATTAGACATACATGAGGCTATCTTGTTTAATTGAAAATTCTTACTTTTAATATCAAATTATATAATATTTCATCCCATATTTTAACAAAATTTTGGTGTATGCAGCAATATTATAACCGAAATTCTCAAAATTTTGGTCTTTTCTCAAGCTCAAGCTCAATCTCAGTTTTTTCATTTTTGGGACATAGAGACTTGTCCACCCACTAGCGTGGTTGATCCATGTATTATAATAAAAAATCTGAAAAAATCTCCACGGAAATTGAAGGTCAAAATTTTCTTGCTGCATATGGGATACGTGAACGCATGCCTAAAGCCATCGTTTATGCCATCAAACAAGCTAAGCCTCAACATGATCACGTTTGGTCCACCGTCCAATTTCATTTAATGCAAATTTCATTTGTGTTATTTTATGTCTTGTGAATTTAATTTATTATTTATGTTATTTTTTAGGATTAAAGGGCGGATATCAACTTGAGGATTACGGATAAGATCCTAGATTTAGATAATAATGCTCACAATTCAATGACGTGTGTGCTTATCAATGGAGACGAGGAATTCGCAGATCTATGTCATAGGCTCAACAAGAGGGCGGAGTACAACATTTTCTTAGTACATCTCTTGCAAAAAGATTTGATCTTTCGAAAGCATGTTATGTTGCGAGGAGAGAGATCATTTTAATTCGGTCTCTAGCGTCTCGACTTAATTGCACGGGTTCGTTTTCTAGTATCAAAATATTATTAATGTATGCTTGAAACCATGACAATATGGATTAGACATACATTAATAATATTTTGATACTAAAGAATGAACACGTGTTTCTTTACCATCAGCAGAAAAATATATTTACTTGAAAAAAAACGCTAGAGAGCAAAGTAGAACGTCTCTCTTCGCAAGATGCGTTCAAAAGACAAAAATTTCACAAGAAAAGCCGAGAGATGAATTTTAAAATTATGACGGATGACCATGAGAATGCACTATGAAAATATTTTTTCCCGACCTCTTGTTGGCCCTATGTCATAGATCTCCGAATTCCTGAATTATCAGTATTATTATCCAAAGTTAAAATCATACCCGTAAACCTCTAATCAATGTCCACACTTTATTTTGAAAAATAGCATAAATAATAAAAAAGATTAAATTAATTTACAAGAAATATAAAATAACACAAATTAAATTTGCATTAAATGAAATTAAACATACTATTAAAATAATTTACAAGAAATATAAAATAACACAAATTAAATTTGCATTAAATGAAATTAAACATACTTGAACCAATAGCGATCATATTGAGGCTATCATGTTGAACTATCTTGTTTAATTGGAAATTCTTGCTTTTAATATCAAATTATATAATATTTCATCCCATATTTTAACAAAATTTTGGGGTATGCAGCAATATTATAATTTATTTTGTAAAAATAATCGTTCAATATTTTTTCATACCCCTCGCTTGCCTTTTAAATTAAAAGAAAAAAAAATCTATAACCGAAATTTATAATGTAATTAGTAACTTAACTTAATATATGCCGTCCACTTCCTTCTCGCCATTGTCTTCGTCGTTCTAATCTGCACAACAACAAAAAACAACAAACAAAGAAACCAGCAAAACAACAAAAAACAACAAACAAAGAAACCAGCAATAACAGCACTAACATGAGAAATATCAAGGTTTCGGAGCTCAGACTAACTGATACGGCCTCTCCGATATAAAAAAATATAATACATATGAAGAGAGATAATATGGTTAGGGGACGACCCATTTTTAATTTTTGAAGGAAATGTGGTCGAGAAAGATGGAGATTAGCGAGGTTTAATGAAATTTATATATATGATACACGCTTGCTGCCCCTAACCAAGGCAAAAACCACAAAAGTTCCCCTCGCCTACACGCTTGCTGCCCCTACATACACACAGTAGAAACACCCCAAGAAAGACCGAGCAATAAAGAAAAAAGCCGAGAAGCACGAAGCAAAGGGAATGCAAAGACAAGAAGAATGAAGCACACCAACTTCTATCACTCTCTTTTCGACAATCTCGCAATCTCTTCTCTCTTCTCAACAGGCCGTAGTGCGGCTGCCTCACAAAGTAGCCGAAAGAAAATGAAACACACTGCCGAGGGTTGGAGAGGGGGTTATATCAAGTGCCTAAGACATGGGCCGGGAAAAGAGGGAAATGAGTTGGGCCAAAACCCAACACTCCTTAACAAACTTGATAATCTGGCACAATTAGTCGCCAGCAATTTGAAGGACAAGAAAACGAAAAATAGAGCGAAAAATCCTGAGATAGGGTGACTGCCGAGGCAATTGAGAAATGAAGAATATTCGAATTGAAAGGGAAAACATGGAACCATGTGAATTAACGGTTATTCACACGTATTAAAGAAAAAAGTCATTGATAAAACAAATCTTGTATAAACCTTTTATTTTATCACTGTTTAATGCATTCAAAAAATTGATTGCAAAATTTTCAAAATATCTTACTATCTTATAAAACTTGAGCCACTTTTAAAAACCACTTTGGTACGTTTTGATGACACCAAAATATATTTACCATTTAATCCTTGGTAGTTATTTAAAATTTAATATATTTACATTGAAAAAAATGGTAAATTAGGTAAAAAAAACAAAAACAAAAAAACTGTCTTGCATTTTGAAAACTGCATTCTACACATTATTAATAACTACACTCATTTCTCCTATTTTGAAGGAAAATAAAATGAATTTGGTTTATATTATATTGACCACACACGCATAGCGTGTGCACGTTTACTAGTAGTTAATAAGAATATATTTGTGTAGTGTAAAAAACTATTACTAAATATGAATATGTCGATCTATTTATTTGGAACAACATTACAAGAAAAAAAAAACCAACAACGTTTTTCACTGTTGTCAAAGGCCATTAAAACTATTATTAAAACCTATATATTTTAAAATTTGCGCTCGAAGGCAACGGTTTTTCACATTTTTCTTTGCCTATGTTGCATAGATACGGGTACTGGTATCGGATCGGATACGTTACGGGAAATTTTGAAAATATAGGACACGATACAGCTAGAATATGGCTAGGATTAAAAAATAAATAATATATATAATATAAAGCATTAAAAATTCTAGAGATAGGGCAGGTGAGGCGGCCGCGTGCGGCAGGTGGCGGAACAGTTCAGAAGTGGTGTTGGTGATGATCGATGATAAAGCAGAAAGAATGGGGAGCGAGCAGTAAGGACTAGAGAACGGAGAAGTAACGAACTGATATAGGGCTTTTTAATCCCAATTAAAATTAATATATTTATTAAGAAATCCTTATAAATTTATTATTTTTCAATTGAACCCTCAAAACTTTAATTATTTGTAATTTAGTCAACGTACCCACGCCATACCCAAGCCGTACCCAGACCGTATCCAACCAACAAAACTTGAAAATGGTCAACGCACGGGTTTGACCGTATCCAAAACACGTATTTGTGTGTCATATCCGTACCCGTACTCGATACTCCAAAAAAAAATTCTGCAGTACCCATGCTACATAGGTGTTTGCATTCAAAGACAACGGTCATAACGGTGAAAAAACCGTTAATTGTTTTTGCGCATGATTTTTTAACCACAGAGGTTGTATCAACAATTCTAAACAACCACAACAAGAAGAAAAAACGTTATCTTTTTTCATATAAAAAACAAAAAAAATTAAATTTAATATAAACTTTTTCAATATTATAAACAATTAAAGATTTCAAATAAAATTTAATACTCAATTCTTCAATATTAAATCCCTCAAAATTCTAAATTTGGATTCTAATTTCATACACACTAAAAAATAAAACTATACATTAATCTTGATAAATTTGGAATTCTTCCTTCAACATAAATTAACACGCAACTCGATCTCGTACTAATTATTTCAAAACTACACTTTCTTGATCCGAGATGTTTCATAAAAATCGCAACGATCTCTTCTACTTTACTTTGTATATCCAAAATGTAATTCAAAAATAATAATAATAACAAAACAAATCAAAATCATTAACACAATTCAAGTAAAAGATCAAATAAAATACCAAGTGAATAGTATCTTCAAACTCAAACTTAAATAAATATTCTTTGAAAAATAGTAAATTCAAACTCATACGATTCATTTCTTCAAGGCTCAAATAAACTAAATAATTAATCAGCACCTTTACAAAAGTCTTGTTAGTATAATTAATTTAACAACATATGTGATATGTATAAGAATATTTTAGTTATTTTGAGTATAATATAAAATTACAGGTATAAATTAATTAAGTGACTCAATTTAAAAAACTAATTTTTGAAGGGTCAATCGATAATTTTTAAACCCTAAAAGGGTTAATTTGCAATTTTGTACCCTAAATGGGTTGAGTGGCATTTTTATAACTTAGAAAGGTTACTGTGCAATTTGCCTCAGTTTTGCCTATAAATGCCAAGGAATTCATTAATTTTGGGAGATTATGATTTCCAAGCTTTCTGTTTTTGTGTTATTCGCGTAGCACATCGCTGATTTGAGCGTAAGAGGGTTATCGTCGAGTAACCACCCCGACGCCTTTAATGTTGTTTTATGACGCAGGTGACGACCTTGATTTTATGATAGTGGACACATAAGGAGCGTGTGTTTTCAAAAAGTTGTGGACTAATCTAACTGACTAGAGCACGCGTAATACCCTCTTCAGGATAAAGAGTTTTCGTGTAGCATCAGTTTGGCGCCGTCTGAGAGAACCTCACATTGTCACTAAGTATGCAAACGCGATCACAAGCATCCCGCAACGATCAAGAGGGACAAGTCCCTCAGCAGAACCAAGATTTATGATCACTTCGGACGGTTTGAAAGCTTTGTTTGAAGAAGCAGCAACTAGGGCTGCAGCGGAAGCAGTAACACTATACCTAGCAGCTCAGCAGCAGGAACCCTCGGGTACACCTGGCGGAGGGGTATACTCGCACCACTCGAAAAGGGTTCCGCGAGAAAAAAAGTCGTCGAAACTAACGAAATACCACCAGTGACCACAAAGAATGGAACAAAACTTCGAAAAGATGAGGCGGATAGCCACGCGCCACGTTTTCAGAAGTTGCGCAGCATCAAGAGAGATGGAGGTCTCGTAGACCTTTTGCCCACCCGTCGGAGGCCCTTCACCATGGCTATGATTTAAGATTCCATAAAGGTAGTCCATATAAATCTAACCCTCTGGGAAAAAATCAATAAAGAATATCAGTTCAAGACATGAATACATGTCTTGTAAATTCATAGTATAAAGTCATTTACATTCCATGGCGATCAAGATAAGAGATCAAATAAATTCCAATGATTGTTCTGGACTTCAGTGTCTAGCGTTTATAAGTAATTACAAGAATAGACGTATTTTTATCTACCGATGTATTAAATAATCACAATCCAAATCAAACGAGAACAACTCGATTGAGTAAACCCGACTCAATAGACTATCTCCCGCTGAAAAGACGTAAAATATAGCATAATCTGTTCTATTTTATAATAGTTGAGGGTAATATAGAAGCTACTTCGGTGTGTCATGAACACACCAAAATATTATCCCACAATTACCTTTTGCGGTTTACATTGATTTTTCTTTTTTAAGTGTAAATATTTAAAAGTTTTATATATTACTCTTCCCATCCCCAACCACTAACCAAAAAACAAATCTCACTTTGACTTTTCCACTACTTCAAGTCTCAATTTGATAAATTAGTTTTTCAAATTTACTTCTTAGTTACACGACTCAAATTTTAATCCATAATAATTAATTTTTCATTGGTGTTCTTCGATTACTAGTTTTGATAAAATATTAACGACAACATATATTTCTGCCTACCATAAAAATCTTGAATATCTAATCATCTCTACCAAACTATTGTAGCCATTTACGCTCACTAATGGTACCGATAGTCATAAATTTTAGTTGCCTTATTAACCACTTGGCCACTTTCTATCTAGATTGTCATATTATTCAACAAAAGGCTCAAATCATGGTTGATTAAAGTAAGGGCTACTTGGGATTCAGTCCCTAAGTTTAATAATAATTTAAGATTCAGTCTCTATGTCATAAATTTTTGTTTTGACTCTCTGGTCTCACATTTCTTTTCATGTATAAAAATTGGTATAAAAGGTTAAATATATGGTACTAATATATGATATTGGAGTACTATCAGTTTTAGATCTAGTAGAAAAATTAAGATTTTGAGTATAACATTAAAACAAATTTTTTAACATCAAAAGCATATTTAATGTACATACATGTTTATGTACAAAATATTTATATTAAAGCACTTGTTCATTATTAATCAGTACATACATTAGTATTTCAGGAATCATAAAAATTAACAATTTTATGTGTATTAATTTAAGAAATTTGAGTACAAACATATTTAATTTGAGTATTGATTTATATATTTATGGCATCAATTGCCTCAAATTGAGTAGTAAATAATGATTTATATTTTCGATTTTAGAGAGATGAAACATAACACAAAAAACTTTATACCAAGAACACTTGTTTTTATATCATATTTGAAATAGTTGATACTGAAATTTCATATATTTGTACCTGATTTTTAATTTTTTATACCTATTTTTTACTTCGAAAATGCTTTGTGGGCCCAAGGAATAAGGACAAACTTTTTGCTGAATTAGAGAGTGCAGAAAAACAAAATATTTGACAGGGATTGAATGTTAATAAAACTTATGGAATGGGTATTGAATCCTAATTAACTCGTAAAAGAGCCATGCTGCACCTTGACAGGTAGGTCAACCTTTTCCCACGACTAAAAATATAAGAATTTTTTTTTATAAAACAAAGTAACAAAGTTCCAACGGGAAGATTCTTGACAACACCATGTATCGCAGCATGATAGGAAGTCTTTTGTACTTGACTGCTAGTCGTCCGGATATCATGTTCAGTGTGTGTTTATGTGCTAGGTACCAATATGATCCAAAGGTAACCCATTTAAAAGCTGTTATGAGAATTTTGAAATATGTTTCGGGTACATTGGATTTGGGATTGTGGTATACGAGGGAAACCTACACTAACCTTGTAGGTTTTAGTGATGCTGATTGGGCTGGTGATATGAATGATAGAAAGAGCACTACGGGTGGGTGTTTTTACCTTGACAATAATTTGGTTTCATGGTATAGTCGTAAGCAAAATTGTGTGTCACTTTCGACTGCTGAATCTGAATATGTGGCAGCCAAAAGTTGTTGTTCACAACTTCTTTGGATGAACCAAATGATTGAAGATTATGATTTTAAGAGTGAACCCCTCATTGTTTATTGTGATAATTCGAGTGCTATTGATATATCAAAGAATCCAGTTCAACACTCACGCACAAAACACATTGACATTCGTCATTACTTTATTCGAGATTTGGTAGAAAAAGGTATGATTCGAATGGAGTTTGTTGGAACCAATAACCAATTGGCAGACATTTTTACTAAAGCATTAGATCATGAGAGATTCTCAACTCTTCGGAGGTATGTCAGCATGTGTGCATTATAATCCTTTGCATGTGTTGTCTACGGTGTTACAACACTACCGACAACACTGTTTTTCTTGTCATGCATTTCTAGGATTTTAGGCATTCTGCACTCACTCTGTTAGGTGTAGTGTTTAAATCTCTGTTTCATTGATTCAATCGATGCCAAGTTTTTCTGCAAAATATTTATTGAAACACACTGGCCCTTGCAAATCGAACTCTGACTAAACCACTAAGTAGTTGAGGGATGTACGTGTATTCCATGTTCTTGTCCCATGTGAACGATGGTTTTGCAAATTCAGTGTTCAGCTTTTTAATAAAGTTTGATGACCAATGTCATATGTACAAGCTTTATAATTATTCGGAAGAAAATGGAAAAAGCTACCTATTTGAGTCCAATGAAGACTGTTCTTTTAGTGTGCAGGCTACCACTTCTGGAATTTTTCTGAAAACAAGGGTAATCAAGTGTGTAAGTCTCAAATGCTTTTTGAAAAACTATGGTGTTGTTGATGATGTTGGCAACATGAGAGGCGATACTGCACTTGTAAACATATCTTGTGCTTGTGATTGCATTCTTATTTAATGTTACGCTCTGTTTAGGCATAAAATAGGTCATGCATATGCATGTTTGGTAATAGGGCTCTGTTTTTGGGCAAGGTTCTAAATAGACGAATTGATGATTTACCTTATTTACTAAAAATTGAATTTTTGTGATTGATTTTTGTTTCAGTGGAGTTAGACTGATGTGGAGTTAATTCTGGAAGATTTGGGCTGAAATATTTATCTCGGATTATTGCCTTATTTATGGGATTTTATCTCCTAAATCTCGGCTTTTAAAACTTTGGCCGTTTAGGAAAGTTACCGTTGTAACTTGAGGGAGATCAGGTCTTCTGCAAACCCTACATCCTTCTTTCTCTAAAATTTTTATTTGCCATGGCAGGCTTTGATCCACAGGATATTAGAAGCGAGATGGGCCATAAAGAACCCGATGTTGCCGCCAGTGTTGCAATACCGGAGAACCCAACTTCCACTCCTTCTCTGCCGATCGTTCCAGTACCCATGGAACCCGTTCCTCTTGCTGTTCTCATGCCGGGAGAACCAGGGAACGCTATTGATTTGGAGAATACTCCTGATTTCTCCGTTTTGAATAGGGTTAATCCTCCTCCACCGATGGCTCGCCGATCAAAAAGGCAGGCAGGTTACAACCCTGATTTCACCAAATCTAAAAGGTTTTACAAGGGTCCTCGCATCTCCATGTCTGAAGAAGATCGCAGCTCCGGTGATGATTCTAATGATGCCAATAAAAATTTGTGGCGAGGAAGAAACCCTCTAGTTCTGCTGCTACCTCTGCCTCTGCTCCTATTGTTGAATCTGCGTCTGAGAGTGATGATTCAAGCACCTCTAGTGATGCTTAGCCTAAGGATGCTCCTGAAAAAGCTGCACCTCAAGAACCTGCTGGTTTCGATGAAGATGCCACCTTGGCACAAATTTTGGAAAGCCTGAAGCAAGGAAATGCTTCCTCATCTGTTCCTCCCTCTGCTCATCTCTTCGATGATGATCCTAATGCTGAGATGATGGAGGAGTTTGCTGCAAACAAAGCCCATCAAGCTAATGATCCTTCTTCCTCTTTTTCTTCTGCCGACTCTGATGTTGACTCTTCCGATAAGAGTGCTGATATTGGAGATGAAGAAGACTCTGAAGATATTTTCAGCATGGATGCTGATGAAGGGCCTCTGGACAAGGAGGTTGTGTCTACTGCTGATGCCCGTGTTGCTGTTGGTGCTGACAACACCACGGACAACACTGTTGATGAGGACTATGACATAGATGTTGCTCATTCCCTCATGTTTTATCCTGGTGATGCTGCCGCTGTTTGGCCTCTCCTCGCTCATAGAGGTCTACTGGATGAGAGGAACATTGATGCACTCTACTATGATAAGTACAATTTGATTGATTTTTTGAAGCTTCGACAGCTCTATTCTACTGTTGTTGCCGTGATACCCTATTGTAAGAGGGTGATTCTGGAATTCTATGGCAACTTGACTGCTAGCATTGAAGATCCAGAATCTGCAAAATATGGCTTGGTGTATCTACGGGGTCGGCTGTTCGAGTTCACTCCAGCCGTGATCAACTCTCTCTATTCGACCCCAAACGTTGATGAAGGCAATGAAGTGATTACTGTTCTCACTGGTGGTATGGTCAAACAATTCTCTGACCATTTTTCTGCAGCTAAGCTCACCTCTTTTTATTCTGTGCTGCATAAGATAACTGTGAGAATTTGGACTCCTTCATCCAACTCAACAGTTATCACAAGACCACAGGCGGTCATTTTGTATGCCATTGGGACTGGGAGTCCCTTCAATTTTGGAAAGATGGTATTTAAGACAGTGCTCCAGTTTGCTGATGGAGGACTCAAATCAACAAAGCTGCCATTCCCATCCTTGATCTACGGCATTTTGGAATCTTAGGCTTTCATCCGTAATATTACAGAAGATCTCACTGATCAACCTGAGATTTTTAAGTTAGCAGCTGGACTTCTCAAGGGAAATCGAGTACTAGCGTCATCAGAAACTCCCTGCATCTTGAAAGTGTCACAGATTTCTAGAAAATTTTTCAGGTGAGCATATGGGTCATCGATTGTCATCCCACCAAACTGGACTGTGTTTTGCACCATTTAATGATAGCAGGCTTTATTTCAAATTGATTTGTTGCTATGGTTTGCCTGATGATGCTTGGTCTGGCGTTTTCGATAGATGTCATAGCACTATCCAGCATTGACCTGTAAATAGGTGGTGCATTATTCTCAGCTTCTCCATCTTCACTCGTTCTTGTTCTGTTATTGCTTCTTTTTGTTGCCTTCTTCTCCTGCGAAAAGTTTTTTCAATTTCTGGATCAAAAGGAAAGAGTTCTGCTTCGGGTGAATGTTGCATGCACTGCAAGAGAATCCGACAGTTCACAGATGAAACTAGTGATTAAAATTTAAGTAGAGAAAAATAAATAAGAAAAATCAAAGTAATCAATAGTCCCCGGCAACGGCGTCAAAAACTTGATCGAGCAAATACTAACACTTAAATTCAATATAATTATCTCTCTTTTATGCTCAATATTATCGCAAGGGCACGACTCAAGTTATAGAAAAGTGTACGGAGTACGAGTATCGTCCTCAAGGACTACGTCACAATAAGTCAATTATTTAATTTCTCTACCCAAAGTAACGAAGATTTGATAATTGATTATTCTAAAATTATAAAGTAAAGAATTCAACTTAAAACACTTGAATGAAAAAAATAAAATTAACCACAGCAATGCTTAGCACAGAAAAATATAATATGAGAAAATTTTGTTGGAATCTCAGTTCACCTTTCCCCTAATTGAATTTGGACGATTGAAATTTACTTTTACACTCATAGATTTTACAAGAATTCCTGAAATATTGACACTCTCTCTCGAGTTTATGCCAATCTAATTCAAGTTATTGAAACAATCAAATCTCTTTAATTATTTATCATTACTGATTGCTTTGCGTTCATTGAATTTGAAACACCTACTACTAATAAAATGCGGAAAAACTTTTTTTTTTTTTTTTAATAATACTATACATATACGCCCATACATATATGTATATAAAAATAACATATATTTCTTAAATAACCTGAAAAATATTAAATAAATAAATAAATCCTTAAAAATATTTCATGCATCAATTTAAAATGATAAACAATGCTGCTGAAAAATCTCATATGCGGAATAATAATAAAATAAAACATGTTTCAAAATTCCATCATAATAGACTAAATAACTGCGACGGTCACGGGGTCCACTGCTCCGTGAGCTCATACGTCCTCCCCACCGGTAGGAGCTACATAAATGTCATCATGCTCACCTGCACCATATAAGCGTAGTGAGCCTAGGGGCTCAACATGTCTAATCCTTTATAACAAGGTTAAAAATAATGCATCACGTAGATACTAATACATATACATGTACATGAGCATGCATGGAAACATTTTTCATAACATAAATGTTGAATCATAAACATAACATAACTTTCTTCATCATACATAACATAATTGAGCATGTCATAAACATAAAAACTGAGTATGGTCATATCCATGAATGTGACTAATAACTGTGCCGACTGATCAGTCTAAAGAACCATCGTACGTGGCGGTGGATAAATCCACCTCTATGCTGGTAGTAAACTACCTCTGTGCCAGTGGTAAAACCACTTCTATGCCGGTAGTAGAACTACCTCTGTGTCAGTGGTAAAACCACTTCTATGCTGTCACATCACTTAAATTTCCATAAAAATATTTTTCATGCTCAATTCTTAATCATAAACACATCATAAAATATTTCATGTATGCATGCACTTAAAATATGTCCGTAATATATATTTAATTAATTTTAATAATAAATATACTTTTACTTAAAATAGACTTCATGCATAAAAATAATTAAATATATATTTCGGACTTAGTTTATTTTCATGGGTTGGTCCAGACTGCTGATCACTCACTCTAAGCTCATTAAACTTAAATAAAAGCCCAATAGAAATAAATTCTTAATTAAGTGTCATTAATCATAATTGGGCCTAAATAAAACATTTAAGCCCATTAACTTAATCTAAGCCCAAAAATCATTTTTTATCCCAAATAACTTAATTAAACTCAATTGGGCCTAAATAAAAATATTAAGCCCACTAACTTAATTAAACCCAATAAAACTCTAGACTGGCCCAAAAATGCACTGACTGGCCCGAAAATTCTCATGGGCTCCCAAGCTCATAAAAATTATTGGGCTAACTTAAATAAATTATTTAAGGTCCAAATAAAATTATTTGGAGGCCCAGATAATTTTTTAACTAATTATTAAAGCCCAAAAACCAATTAAACTCTTAATTAATTAAAAATTAAAATACCCGAGCCCGACCCACCTAACCCGGACCCTACTGACCTGACCCATGACACCCCAGACCCGACCCGGACCACCCAGACCCAACCCAGCCCCAAAACCCAGCCCGAAACCAACCCGAGCCCTCCCCCCTTCCTTCTCCTCACGGCCTGCGCGTGCAGCAGCATCTCAGCCCTTTAAGGGCTTTAGCCGCCCAGCTCCAGCTACTACCAGCCGGAGCCCCGCTGACACAACCTTCCTCAAGGTCTTGGGGTTCTAACCAAGTTGGAACCAGCCCTTAACTCGATTCCTACAGCCCGTACAAGCTATTTTCCCGGAACTGCTCAATCTGCTCTCTATATATGGCAGCCCCTATACTCTTGCCTTTTCCGACCAACTCCGGCCACCAATGGCCGGAGAACCGGCACCAAGACCTCCCCAGGATCCAGGAGCATCTCCTAACCCAGCCCTGGCCCGAACCAACCATGCATGGCTCGGCCATGGCTCCTCTTTCCCATGCAAAAATTCTGCTCTCATCTAGCTGCTGAAACAGCTTAGTTCTAGCCTTTGTCCAGCCACTCCAGGATTGAAACAACCTTTAAAACTGACCCTAATGGACCCTAACTCACCTCTGGTTCGAACTCGACCCTCTGGACCGAACCATGCAAGTCAAAACATGAGTCGTGATCATGAATTCTCATATATATGTATCAAACAACCAAAAACTTGCATAATTTCGAAATAATTAGGAGAAATCTGAAATAAAAACATCGTTCATGATTAATAGCTTATATGGTGTTCAAAGAAAAGAACTAAACATGCCTTAAACGAAGATAGATTGAGAAACGAGACAATAATCGCGTGTACGGCGCTCCGGGACGACGAACGAACCAAAGACTCCAAGAATCTATGAAGGATTGGCTATGGAGATTGCTTTCTGCTGAACGTGAGAATGGGGGTGGGAGGAGATGGGAGTTGTCGGCTGAGTGGGGTTAGGGTAGGGTAGGTTTTTGTTTTAAATTTTTGTAAGTAGGAATAATTTGGGATAATAACTAGTATAAAATAATTAGGTAGATAATATAACATAAATATAAGATTTTAAACTCTTAAAAATACCTACTAATCTGATAACTAATCAAAAATCCCGAAATACTAATTTATAGTATTTTTAAAAATTAATAAAAGTCATTAAAATGACTTATTTTGGCTAAAAATCAACTCTTAAATAAATATATAATTAAATACTAAACTTTTCTTGACAAAATACCTTAAAATAAGATTTTAAGGCTCATAAACTCATAAAATATTTTTGGCTGAGAATTTTGGTATCTCGTCCGTCCACGGTCCCGTCTACGCGATCAAAATAATAAATATTCTCAAAAATCCAAAAATACCATAACTGCGGGTTAAATGATAAAATAAATTTAAATCATGCATATAATTCACATAATAACACATAAATGTCATTTAACCCAAATATAAATTTTTAAATAATTATTTTCCCTAATTATGCATGCGAATTTACATATTAAAATTTTCGGGTGTTACAGAATTCCTACAACTTTCAACCTGGTGGTCTATGGTTATCAACATGTACTAAATATCATATCTCTATGCATATTTTAAGTCCATGGATTTTATCATTCGTTCTAATCATGAATCTATCTCTCAACAGCAATTCACAACTTACGAATTTATGCTAAAGTTAGCTATTCCTCAACATAGAATAATAAACCACGATAAAATCAAATACTTGTATAAAACTAAATCAATTCGTCCAACGATTCAATCACAAAAACATGTTTCGGGGTTAGGATCCTCTAAATTCCAACAAAAGAGAGTTTAGCTACTACAACGCATAATAAAATTTAAACTAACAAGATTTTTCAACATAAAAATCCAGAAATTTTGAATAAGAAAGACTCCCAACGAGAAGAAGACCTCCAATCTTCAGCAGCCTCCTCCGCCTTGATTCTCCGTGTATCGAACGCTTGAAACGTCTGAAAATATTCTTATATAATGCCCCTCAGAGTCCTTTCCAAATAAAACTCCCAGAATAAAAATTTCCAACTTTACGCGTGGGAGCTTGGTCTGCCATTTTTACCGATCGAGCGCCGAGAATTCTACAACTTTCTGCCCGTCTTTTTTCAGCATGCGCTCGGTCCGCTAAATACTACCGACCGAGCGCTCAATTTCCTTCAAGCTTTTTGCCTCTACTGATACTACCCGCGCTCGGTTTGCTAAATTTTGCAGACCGAGCACACCCCCTTATGAAGCCCAAAAATCGGATTTTTCTCATTTCCTGCCAATTTAACCATAAATCAATAGGAGTAAACAAAACACACAAAAATACACTAAATGCAAACAAAAGTGGAAAAATACGAACAAGACGACATGGAACGAATGCAAAACACCAAGAAAACGAACAATAAAACACGGGAAAAATGACTCCTATCAGGTTGTCTGTCATGCCAAAACTCAAAGTGAATCGAAATGACTAAATTGGAAGACATCTGATTGATTATGTAGGTGGCAATCAAAATTTTATTTCGCAAACAATATTGGAAGATTTACTTTCGCCATCATCATTTCATTTCTCACACGTACTTGTCTAAACTAATCAGACACATATTCTCGCTCTCTATCAGTATATAGAATTTTTTAAAATTTTTTTTTTCTTTTAATTCTCAACCACTTTCAAAATCACTTGACGTATCGCTTTTGATTGATGAGATAAAATATATACCAACACATAGCATGAATTTAAAAAATATGAGAAAATATGATGCATCATAACATGCATTCACATTCATAGTTCCGCATATGTCTGAGTGAACTAACTCAAAAGAATATATATTTTGGCAGTCTCATACTACCAAATACTTTGCACACACTTGGAGATTGACTTTAGAGAAGACTGCCCAAAAAGAGCTTGTTCGAACTAACATAATCACCCACTTTTGTGCAATATATTGCAATATATCTTAGTGCCACAAAATATAATCAATAAAATAAACATATGAAATAATAATGCCATAATAAATATCCATTATTCATTAAACCAAATCAAAACCAAAAAGAAAAGTTTTTGCCAAAAAATGGACGAACTAGATTGCTCAAACATAATTAAAAATCAAATCCTAATAAGTAAAATCAAATCCTAATAAGAAACTTTCCTTTGTGAAGTAAAAATCGAATTTTTCTATGCCACATGACATAATTTTGGCCATCAAGTTTGTCACTACCATGGAGTTCAAGAAAGATTGGTTGAATATCCATAACTGTATTTTATGCACAATAAAATAAGGTATTTATCCAAAAAAAATATTTTTATTTCGGATCTAAGTAAATTTTATTATTTTCTCTAATTCATTAGGATCGAAAATTTCGCTCCAAGTGGTAGCTAGTAATCATCTCCATCCGAATTAAAAATCCTAATAAATTTATCGATCTCAGAAATAAAATATATCCATATATCATGCATGATATAACAATTTAAACAATAATATCATAAATTGCATACTCAAATAAATGCAATAACCCGTATATGATAATCAAAAGTAAAATCATAAATTTCATTATTAAATGCAATAAATCATGCATAACCGAAATATTCACCAAATTTCATAATTTATCCATGCGACAAATCATGCAACACTCTTAAGCCATAATAATTTTTCATGTAAACATATTAATTAAAAAGTATTTCAAGCTTAAGAAAATTAAGACTCAAAAATTATAATGACCCAACAAATTTTGATAGGAGTTAGTCCTAACTCAGATTATTGAAGTCCGTAAGTGTATTTGACAAGACCTATTATAAATAGTCTATTAAATAGCCCAACACACGGTTTGGTTAATTTAATTATAATCCACTTAGACTCAAGTAACGGTCCAATCAACAAAAGGTGCTCATTAAGAGCATATCTAAAACGAAGGCCCAAATCCATTCAAATGTATCAAGACCCATTGGGCTGAGGCATTAGCCCATCGTGTACCTACAGGGAGCGCCGCCTCCCCTCTCCGTATCTGCTTCGCTGCGAAGGTGATATTTGCTTCCATGGCTGCCGCTGCTCAAAGTTGCGCACTACCTTCATGGACTGGGTTTAACGTGTATTTCAAATCCACGCATAACCCCGCATATGCTACCGCTCACGGAAATGGTCACGGAGGCCTTGTGTAGGGATCACCATGATCGTGTCTGGTGCATCACCAACTACAACTCAATCATGGAACTTTTGTCGAATAACGATTGGTTACAGTGCCATCGTACTTGGTCTCTGTGCGTGGGGTTCCACGTGCACCCGTGCCCAAAACAGTTTCAATTGTTTTGAAATTTTTACGGTAGGATCTTCGAAAATGCGAATCTAACAATATATCGCATGATACAAATTTCAATCTCGTTCGTCGAAAATGATAAGATGACCGGAAATTAGGTGAAATATGCAATTTCCGGTCATCTTCCTATTCGAACACTGAGGTTGAACTTTTTATCATATGACATATTGATGGATTCGCATTTTCGAGACGATCCTATCTTAAAAATTTCAAGACAATCAAAGCAGTTTTGGACACGGGTGCACGTGAAACTCCACGCGTGATCAAAATTCTATATATATATATATATATATATATATATATATATATATGTATATATATATATGATGCCCCGGGGGCAGGGACATAAAGAGTCAGGGATTACAGGGTTGTATTAAAGCAAGGGTGGCGGGACTGTAAGTCAGGACAGCGAGTAAGACTCTAGCCCGACTATTTTTGGGATGAGTAGTGATGCCCGGTAAGCCAGGGGGGCAGGGCCACGAATGCCCCGGAGTGGCAGGGCCATATTAAGGCAGGCCAGGAGCCTCAAGAGACCGGGAAACCAGGTCTGCAGGACTTAGATAAGGCCCGTGTTTTAGGGGCATGATCCCCATGATTATCATAAACCCGAGCTTTCCGGGTTCATCGTACGTGACAGGCAAACGTGGGCAACTACCGCACCCACGATCCAGATCGTGGCCACTACCCTGGAATTGCGGAGTGACACTCTCACTCCAAGCCCTATAAATACCTGGTCACAGATATTTGTAGAGGTATGTTCATCTAAACTTCCAAAGCACTATACTCATTTCTCTAAAAAGCCCACTCTATTTCTAAGTCTAACTTAAGCATCGGAGTGGCCCCGTCGGAAACCCCTCCGGCGCCCCACTAACGTGCTTTTTATTTCCTTCCTTGGTATACAGATCATCTTGATTAAGGAAGGACAGCTCATATATTACCTCCATTAGCTCGGTCACCACGTCAGGCCCACATCGCTACCCTGATAGCCCGGGCCCTGTTTTTACAAAACCATCATCATTGGCGCCGTCTGTGGGAAAGCTTGTTCTATAGACGTAGATATGGCTTCTCATGATCAAACATCACCTGGAGACCACTAGCCAGAACGAAATATTACCATTCCCTTGAAGCAGTTAGAATAATATGTCCAAGATGTGGTACGGAAGTCGTTGATAGCTGCAAAGCAGCCACAATCAAAGGACATAACAGTGGAGGAAGAAGGGAATCAGGGTAATCCAAACCCTACTGCCCAGGTTCGAGAAGGAGAAGAAGAAGAAAGCTCTTGGATGCACTCAATACAGCCGTCCATGGCGGATGAGTTGCATGAACTCAGGAGGAAGGTACAGAAGTTGGAGGAGGGGGGTTCCAAAATGGCTTGCCCTATCAAAATTCCGGGTTGCCCTTTTTCACAGGAGGTGATAGAGGAACCCTTGCCACTGAATTACAAGTCGGAAAAAATCCGGGAGTACGATGGGATCACAGACCCAGAGGAGCACCTGGCTCGGTTTGAAAATGTAGCCATGTTACATTGCTATGGAGATAAGATCAAATGCAAAGTCTTCCTAACCACTTTGGTGGATTATGCCCAAAGATGGTTTGAGAAGTTGGAGCCCCAGAGTGTTCAATCCTTTGCAGAATTCAAGCAAGTATTTTTGCAGCACTTCGGCAGTAGCAAGAGGTATAGGAAAACTGCCTATAGCCTCTTTGAAGCAAAGCAGTCAGGAGAGGAGTCTCTACGAACCTATATCAAAAGGTTTAACAAAATTGCTTTGGAGGTCCCGACTTGTGCCCAGGAGACCAAGATCACGGCTTTCACTCAAGGTCTTCGGGAAGGGGAATTTTTCAAATCACTAGTGAAAAAAGCACCTCGAACCTTCGAAGATTTGCTGGCTCGGGCTGAAAAATACATTAACATGGAGGAAGCTCAGAGGCAGAAAAAGGAGGTGACCCGGCGGGAGGGAGGCCGGGAACAAGGAAGAAGTAGAGAGAACCATGATCCCATGGGGCGATTGTCCCGGTATGCTCCGTACCGAGGGACCCGAGATAAGGCTGTTCATATGTGTGAAGAAAGGGTGGACACGCAGGCCCCTGTTTCTAAGGAGAAGCTCTGGAAGTACTGTGCACTTCATCAAGAGTGCACTCATGACACCAGTGAGTGCCGAACTCTGCAGCAAAGACACCAACTGCCTTATGTTAGAGATGGTAGGCCGGTCCCAAAAAAGCCCCGAAGCTTGCCTTGGCTTCGGGGGTCACAGACATCGATTCCTCCCCGGGATGCCACCAGCTCTCGGGAAAAAGAGAAACAAGAAATGGATCATGCAAAAAAAGACAAAACATCTGGAGACAGGCCAGCCAAAGGTATCATTAACATGATATCGGGAGGATCTACGGACGGAGATTCCAACCGGGCTAGGAAGGCCTGGAGTCGGAGGGAAAGTTTAGGGGTGGAGGAAGGAGGGCAGGGTGCGGGGACAATCATCACATTTGGACCCCAAGACCTGGAGGGAGTAAACTTACCACATAATGACGCCTTGCTTATACAAGCTCGGATCGCCAATTATGATGTTCGAAGGGTGTTCGTTGACTCGGGAAGCTCAGTAAATGTCCTTTTTCAAGAAGCATTCGAGCAGATGGATTTTCAGGGTTATGAGTTGAGCCCGGTAAAAACCGCCTTGTATGGTTTTGCCGGGCACACCGTCCAACCCCAAGGGGAAATGTTGTTGCCCATCACCTTGGGATCAGAAGATGAGAAGAGGACGGTCATGACAAAATTCACATTAGTGGAAGCACCTTCTTCCTATAATGTCATCTTGGGTAGGCCGGCCATGAACTCTTTCAAAGCCGTAGCCTCAGCTTACCATCAAAAGATCAAATTCCCAGTGGGAGATAAGGTCGGAGAAGTCCGAGGAGATCAGCCTTCCTCTCCAAAATGCTATGCCGAGACAGTGAAGATAGATTACAAGAGGGCAAGACAGAATGGAAAGGAAGGAGCCCTGGGGGGAAGAGAAGTCTGTTCTGTGGAGGAATCTAAAAGCGAGTATGAAGAGGTAGAGATAAAGCTCGGGCAAACAGGGAAGTCTGTTAAAATAGCCCGGGATTTAGACGCATGGTTGATTAAAGCATTGAGAGGCTGCCTCATTCAGAATAAGGATGTGTTCGCCTGGGCTCAGGGTGATTTGGTGGAAGTTTCATCTCAGGTGGCAGAACACAAACTAAACATCAGCCCGGGTTCCGACCTGTCTTACAAAAAAAGAGGCATTTTGGGGCCGAGAAGGATAAAGTGATAGCGGAGCAGGTTCAAGAGCTATTGCAGGCCGGGCACATCAAGGAAATACAATTTCCTACTTGGTTGTCCAATGTAGTGCTAGTACCAAAGGCTACTGGGAAGTGGAGAATGTGTGTGGATTTTCGGGATTTAAATAAAGCCTGTCCCAAGGATTGCTATCCTTTACCCCGAATTGACCAGTTGGTGGACTCCACATCCGGGTGTGAGTTGCTGAGCTTCATGGATGCATACCAGGGCTATCATCAAATTCCTTTAGCCCTGGAAGATCAAGACAAAGTCAGCTTTGTCACCTCGGGAGGTACTTTCTGCTACGTAGTGATGCCATTTGGTTTGAAAAATGCAGGAGCTACGTATCAGCGGATGATGGACAGAGTGTTCCGGGAATAGGTGGGTCGAAATGTGGAGGTATATGTGGATGATATATTGGTGAAGTCCAAGACTCGGGATAGTTTCTTACCCGACTTGGAGGAAACCTTTGCGACAGTTCGGCGATATGAGATCAAATTGAACCCGGCCAAGTGTATGTTTGGGGTGAAAAGTGGCAAGTTTCTGGGGTTCATGGTAACTGAACGTGGGATAGAAGTCAACCCTGAAAAAGTGAAGCTGTTGCGGGAAATGCCTTCACCAACATCTATTAAGGAGGTACAGCGATTAACCGGCCGGATTACAGCCCTGGCTCGGTTTATAGCTCGATCAGCTCATCGCAGCTATCATTTTTTCCAAGTGTTGCGTAAAGCCCAGAGGTTTGGCTGGACTGAGCAATGCGAGCAGGCCTTTCAGGAGTTGAAGGAGCATCTGGCTAGCTTTCCTATCTTGGTTAAACCGGAACCAGGGGAACGATTGTGGATATATCTGTCCACTACAGAAAAGACGGTCAGCACTGTCTTGATAAAAGAGGAAAAGGGAGATCAGAGGCCTGTGTACTACGTCAGCCATGCTTTGAAGGGGGCGGAAGTTAGATATACGAAGATTGAGAAGATGGCCTTGGCTCTAGTAATAACGGCCCGGAAATTGAGACCTTATTTCTTGTCTCACCCGGTAACTGTTCTTACTAATAGCCTCCTGGGGCGCATTATGACTCATCCAGATGCCTCGGGGAGACTCGTGAAATGGTCGGTGGAATTGGGAGAATATGATATTGAATACCAGCCACGTAAGGCCATCAAAGCCCAGGCTTTATCTGATTTTTTGACAGAGGTGGCCACTTTTGGCCAAGAGGAAGTATGAAGGGTTTTTGTAGATGGAGCAAGTGGTGTTGGAGGCACTGGTGTGGGGATCATCCTGATCTCACCTGCCCAAGAGAAGATTGAGATAGTCGTGAAGCTAGACTTCTAGGCCTCCAACAACGAAGCTGAATACGAGGCTGTGATAGCTGGGATGCAACGAGCTCGGGAAATCGGGGTAAGTCATATCATAATTTATTTTGACTCTCAGTTGGTTGTTCAGCAAGTAAACAAAACCTTCTGTACCCGAGAGGAGAAATTGATAAAATATTGTAAGATGATTGAAGAGCTCGGGGCCAGTTTCAACACTTGGAGTATAGAGCAGATACCCCGGGAAGAAAATATGGAAGCAGACGCCTTGGTTAAAAGAGCGGCCACTGGGGAAGGTGATAGTAAAGAATCCCTTATGCAAAGGGAAACGGTGGTTGCCATAGAAGCCCGGGAGCCGATCCTCCAAGAAAACACATGGAAGGCCCCGATTGTCAAGTACCTAACTCAGGGGAATCTCCCGAAGGACAAAGGACGAGCCCGGATCATACAAAGACAGGCAGCCAGGTTTGCTATCTTGGGAGGAAGCCTGTATAGGCATTCCTACCAGGGCCCTTTGCTCAAATTTTTGGGGGAAGGGGAAACCGAATATGTCTTACGGGAAGTGCACGAGGGATGTTGTGGAAACCATGGAGGGTCTATGAGTCTGGTCCGAAGGGTGTTGCTGTCAGGATACTGGTGGCCCACTTTGCAGGCAGACGCATCCAAGATTGCCCGGTCTTGTGAAGGATTCTAGAGGTTCGGTAATATACAACATAGCCCGGCAAGCAACTTGAATCCGATATGGGCATCCTGCCCCTTTGATCAATGGGGTCTGGACATAGTGGGACCTTTTCCACTAGCCTGGGCACAGAAAAAGTTCTTGTTGGTAGCTGTTGATTATTTTTCCAAGTGGGTGGAGGCAGAGCCTTTGGCGAAAATAACAGAGGCCGAGGTGATGAAGTTTTTATGGAAAAGCATAGTATGTCGATTTGGGCTACCGAGAAAGCTGGTCTCGGATAATGGCAGGCAATTTCAGGGGCAAAAATTGGCAGACTGGTGTGCCGAGATGGGCATTAAGCAGGTTTTCACCTCGGTCGCCTATCCTCAAAGTAACGGCCAAAAAAAGGTAACCAATCGTATTATTGTTCGATCTTTACAGGCGCGATTGCATGGAATGGGAAAAGATTGGGTTGAAGAGATCTCGAGTGTGTTATGGGCCTATCGCACTACTCCACATACTGCAACACAAGAATCATCTTTTAGCCTGGTATATGGTTCGGAGGCTATTTTTACAGTAGAGATCGGACAGCCTTCAGCTCGGATTAAATCATATGAGGACACAGACGAAGGAACCCGGGCACAAGAATTAGATCTCATTGAAGAGCGAAGGGAGAAGGCGACTCGTAGAATGGAGGCCTACAGAGCTCGGGTGATGAGAGCCTATAATAAGAAGGTCAGGCCTCGGGAATTCCAGGAAGGAGAATTTGTGTTGAAAAGAGTTAATCCAGCAGGGGAAGTAGGGAAGCTAGATGCCCGATGGGAGGGACCATATAAGCTTATCAGAAAAGTCGGTGCTAATACTTGGTACCTACAAGACGGCCAGGGACGCTCCCTCAAGCGACCATGGAATGCTTTACATTTGAAGAAGTATTTTGTGTAATGTTTTGTATTCAATGTTTTATTAATGGAGGAGTTTTATCATGAAAAAAGGATTTCCATTATATAAGCCCGGGAGGTACCAGGCCCCGGCACCCATCTTAAGCTCAAGGCATATATAAGCCCTTGGCATTATATAAGCCCGGGAGGTACCAGGCCCCGGCACCCATCTTAAGCCCAAGGCATATATAAGCCCTTGGCATTATATAAGCCCGGAAGGTACCAGGCCCCGGCACCCATATTAAGCCCAAGGCATATATAAGCTCTTGGCATTATATAAGCCCGGGAGGTTCCAGGCCCCGGCACCTATCTTAAGCCCTTGGCATATATAAGCCCTTAGCATTATATAAGCCCGGGAGGTACCAGGCCCCGGCACCCATCTTTAGCCCAAGGCATATATAAGCCCTTGGCATTATATAAGCCCGGGAGGTTCCAGGCCCTGGCACCCATCTTAAGCCCAAGGCATGTATAAGCCCTTGGCATTATATAAGCCCGGGAGGTTCGAGGCCCCGGCATCCACTTTAAGCCCAAGGCATATATAAGCCCTTGGCATTATATAAGCCCGGGAGATACCAGGCCCCGGCACCCATCTTAATCCCAAGGCATATATAAGCCCTTGGCATTATATAAGCCCGGGAGGTTCCAGGCCCCGGCACCCATCTTAAGCCCAAGGCATATATAAGCACTTGACATTATATAAGCCTGGGAGGTACAAGGCCCCGGCACCCATCTTAAGCCCAAGACATATATAACCCCTTGGCATTATATAAGCCCGGGAGGTTTCAGGCCCCGGCACCCATCTTAAGCTCAAGGCATATATAAGCCCTTGGCATTATATAAGCCCGGGAGGTACGAGGCCCCGGCACCCATCTTAAGCCCAAGGCATATATAAGCCCGGGAGGTTCCAGGCCCCGGCACCCATCATAAGCCCAAGGCATATATCAGCCCTTGACATTATATAAGCCCGGGAGGTACCAAGCCCCGACACCCATCTTAAGCCCAAGGCATATATAAGCCCTTGGAATTATATAAGCCCGGGAGGTACCAGGCCCCGGCACCCATCATAAGCCCAAGGCATATATAAGTCCTTGACATTATATAAACCCGGGAGGTACCAGGCCCCGGCACCCATCTTAAGCCCAAGGCATATATAAGCCCTTAGCATTATATAAGCCCGGGAGGTTCCAGGCCCCGGCACCCATCATAAGCCCAAGGCATATATAAGCCCTTGGCATTATATAAACCCGGGAGGTACCAGGCCCCGGCACCCATCTTAAGCCCAAGGCATATATAAGCCCTTGGCATTATATAAGCCCGGGAGGTACCAGGCCCCGGCACCCATCTTAAGCCCAAGGCATATATAAGCCCTTGGCATTATCTAAACCCGGGACGTTCCAGGCCCCTGCACCCATCTTAAGCCCAAGGCATATATAAGCCCTTGGCATTACCTACTCTTTTATTTATATATAAGGCATTAAATAACGGATAACAAGAACAGATGAGTTACATTGACAAAGGATTACGAGAGGAGGGGCTCCTACGGCCCAATTACAAATAATAATTTAAAGTGCGGGGTTATTAGAGGGACCGACATCTGCAGTTTTCTGAGTCGGGGCAGCCTTCGCATTTTTAGCTCCTTGGGTGGCGGGGAGGGAGT
The DNA here is from genome assembly GCF_033568475.1 of Henckelia pumila. Taxonomy (NCBI): domain Eukaryota; kingdom Viridiplantae; phylum Streptophyta; class Magnoliopsida; order Lamiales; family Gesneriaceae; genus Henckelia; species Henckelia pumila. The sequence continues at coordinate 188,042,026 of NC_133121.1, read as the reverse complement.
CGATGGCCTTATCCAAGTCGGGAAAATCTCTCTTGTCAGAAGACCATAGGCCAGCTTCCTCAAATTGATCTCGGCATTTGTAAAATCCGACCTGGAAAAAGGTGTACGATCTGTCCACCACTGCCTCTTGAAACTCAGCAGAAGATAGGAAAGCTGTTTTGAGCTCTTCTTCTGACTTCAGGCGAGTTTCCAGAGCTGACACTGCTTTCTCCGCTTTATCCCTCGCACTGGCCGCTTCAGCTTCAGCCTCTGCAGCTCGGTTCTCAGCCGCCCTCAACTCAGCCGTAGTGGTGGCTAGAGCATCTCGAGCCTGCCCTAGATCAGCTTCAGAGCGGGCACGGTCTAGCTGAGCAGAGTGAAGACCTTGCTCGGCTGCCTCCAGGGCTGAATGGAGGCTAGACGCCGCTTGATCATGACTTTGTTGTGCCATCATCAAGTCCTGTTCCAGTTTTTTGATCAACTCCGCGGCAGCCCCAGACTTCTCAGCCTCTACGTGTGCCCGATCAATCTCAATCCGACCAAATTTGGTCGCGTCTTCATAGCTGTCCACCAGCATATGCAGTCCCTGAAAGCAGAGGTATTAGAAATAGAAAACAGAACACGTTTGAGGCTAGGAGAAGTAAACTTACGGATATAACCCGGTTGGTGCCCTCGAAATACTTCACGTTTGGGTTTTGGTTGTAGAGGTGGAGCTGCTCCGCAGAAGTCAAGAGGTCCTTCAGCATCCGTACTCCCCGGCCAGAGGCCCCGGCTTGGAATATATTTTCCCTCGCACCAAAGGGACTAGATCCCTGGGCAGCCTGGTAGAAGGGGGACAACGAGGGGAAAGAGGGAGAGGAAGGAGCCACCTCTTCTGGGTCACTAAGTATGACCATTTCTGGCTCCTCTATGGCTTTCCTCTTCCGCTTCAAAGGAGAGGAGGGACCGGCAGCAGAAGGAGCCTGATCATTCGTCAACCCTGCCTCCACAGATGGAACTGGCAAGGGAACAGCAGAAGGTGAAGGAGCGGAGACCTCGGGGGTGACAACGGCAGTGGCAGCCTCCTGACCTAGGGCTTGTTGAGCCCTGCGTTCCTCCGCTAGTTGAAGGACTCGGGTCTTTCTAGCTGCCTCTGCAGCCCTGGCTTCTTCTTTTTCCCGGGAAGCTGCTTTCTCGGCTGCTCGTTTCTGAGCAAAGGCCTGCTTCATCAGTCGAGATTTTTTCTTCTTAGGCGGGGATGGGGATGCTGCGCAAAAATGATAGAAATCGGTACATTAGAAACAGCATGTAAGCGAAGCAAACACATGGTAACAGTAAAGCATACCAGAGACTGGGGCCGACTCATCATATTCATCAATAATCCTGTCAACCGGATCCGTTACCCGGGCACCCAGCCCGTAGTCATTCAGACTTTTTTCCTCCAGGAGAGGGGCTGAAGGAAACTTCTGGTTTTCCACTAGCTCTTGGAATCGGAGGTAGGGTTCCTCCAACTTATAATTTTTAGGGAGCTCAGGTTGAAGAGGAAAGGCTGTCAAGAATTGGGTAGGTCTGGTTCGGGCACCAGGGAGTTGAATATAAAAGAATCTTTCTTTCCATCCCTTCCACGAGGAAGGGGTATCATCTAGAAACCGGGCATTCTGCCGGGCATTCAAAGAGAAAGACATCTCCGTGAAACGGCAGACATAATAGTAGTGAAAGATGAGAGGGGTGATGGCTAAGTTGTTCGCTTTGAAAAGAACGTAAGTGGCAGCCATCATACGGAAGGCATTGGGATGAAATTGGTTCAAGGGAACCTTGTAAAAAGAAGCAATTTTGTAATAAAAGGGATGAATAGGGAAACGAAGCCCATTCCTGAGATGTTCCCTGAAGAAGGTATAGAACCCCTCGGGCGGCCGGTCAGCCCGGCCTAGGGGCCTCAGAATGAGAATAAAGTACGTAGGAGGAATGTTACCCATAAGCCTAAGTTTCTCTATGGATTCCGGGCGTAGGGTACTGGTAAAGTGGGAGAACCAGGGACCTTCGGGGTTTGGTTTGGGCAAAGGAAGGAGAGGCCCAGAGTCGGAGATTTTAGCCTTACCCTTGTCCTTAGAAGGCCCGATTTTAGCCTTCTTCGGACGAGATGAGGAGGGGGCTACTGTGGATTGGACATGGGAGGTAACAGGAGGGGGAGAATCGTGGCGTAAGGCCTCGGATTCTATATCAGAGGAGCCACGAGCGTGGGCACCGGAGGTTGAAGATGTGGAATTTGACATGTTCAAGGGACAAGGAAACTTTAAGGTAAGATAGACAGAAAACCTATAGAAGAAAGCAAGCTTGCTACGTGGAGTCGCCGGAGCCGGAGAAGCTTAGAAGCAGGGAAGGAATACGTGAACAGGGAAAGTAAAGAAAAAGTGAAGAAAGGGGTTTAGTATTTATAGGCGAAGAGCTTTAATTCTGACCGTAGATGAAAAGATGATCGAAGGGTAAGGGTGACCTTGGGAAGTTGAACCGGGCAGCGTAATGATGACGCAGGCAGTCGAAAGGACAGGTAACGTCCTCTGACACCTGCCCGTCTTTTCAAATTCTAGGGTTAACGTCAGCCCTATAACTTTTGGACATTAATGGGGGATACCCCAGGAAGGCCGTGGTAGCAAGGCCTTGAATAGCCAGGGGCAGGGCTGTAAGTCAGGACAGCGAGTAAGACTCTAGCCCGACTATTTTTGGGATGAGTAGTGATGCCCCGGGGGGCAGGGACATAAAGAGTCAGGGATTACAGGGTTGTATTAAAGCAAGGGTGGCGGGACTGTAAGTCAGGACAGCGAGTAAGACTCTAGCCCGACTATTTTTGGAATGAGTAGTGATGCTCCGGTAAGCCAGGGGGGCAGGGCCACGAATGCCCCGGAGTGGCAGGGCCGTATTAAGGCAGGCCAGAAGCCTCAGGAGACCGGGAAACCAGGTCTGCAGGACTTAGATAAGGCCCTTGTTTTAGGGGCATGATCCCCATGATTATCATAAACCCGAGCTTTTCGGGTTCATCGTACGTGACAGGCAAACGTGGGCAACTACCGCACCCACGATCCAGATCGTGGCCACTACCCTGGAATTGCGGAGTGACACTCTCACTCCAAGACCTATAAATACCTGGTCACAGATATTTGTAGAGGTATGTTCATCTAAACTTCCAAAGCACTATACTCATTTCTCTAAAAAGCCCACTCTATTTCTAAGTCTAACTTAAGTATCGGAGTGGCCCCGCCGGAAACCCCTCCGGCGCCCCAGTAACGTGCTTTTTATTCCCTTCCTTGGTGTGCAGATCATCTTGATTAAGGAAGGACAGCTCATATATTACCTCCATTAGCCCGGTCACCACGTCAGGCCCACATCGCTACCCTGATAGCCCGGGCCCTGGTTTTACAAAACCATCATCAATATATATATATATATATATATATATATATATATTTACTCCTCCGCAGCAACCTTGCAATCTTAATATCACGATTTCTGGCTAGCGCGTTGAACCCGGGTCAGGACAGTTTCCTTTTTCCGGATATGTGCATTGGGCCGTTCGTTCTTTTTCGGCGCGGCCGAGCGCTGCCACGAACTCGGCTAAACATGGGTTCCCTTTTGATTTACAAATCTTCTCAATTTATCGGTTAATATCCCAATGAACACCGATTAATCAATTAATAATTTGTTTTATTTCTTGGTAACGTGAATCAACCAATCACAACTCAATCATGGAAATTTGCATGTAAATTAAAATATTATAGTGCAAATCAATTCAAGCGAGATCGAGCGAATGACTTTGATACCACTGTTGGAATTTAATGCTCATAAGCAATCAATTGTGTGTACCTTTTCAGCGAAAAATAAGACACACGGTTGTTGGATCTCTGACTCAATCTACAAGCAAATCCCTCGAACAAATCCCACGAAATTCCTTTTGCGGTCGTCGAAATATTACTAAAATATTTCGATCACGTGCACACTTTAAACCCTTGGAGATTTCTGGCGATACTCCAAGAATTACCAGAGAGAATATTTAGTTATTTTTGTGTGTTGTGAATTCATTCAACTTCATCTATCTACCAACTGAAGGCTACCTATATTTATAGGACACCTAGTATGGTATGACTATAATTCTATTCCACTTCAAACTGTGGATGCACTTTGATATATCAAATATTCTATATCAAATAATATATTATGGGATAATAATTTTGTTATATTAATATTTTGAATATGGTATATCGAAAATACCAAATATATAAAAGATCAAAATAATATCCAATAGAACTATTACCAACTGCTATAACATTTGTTAAAACGACAACCACTTTGTCTTACATAGTTGTACTGCATGAAGCTCACGTGTACAAGTATTCCACTTGGTATAAGTGGTGGACCCACCTTATGTTTCGTCACTGCATGAAGTGAAATTTAATACACGGCGGGTTCTACATTTCTTAATTTTTCTCTTGAATTCTAATTTAATTCCATCATCTATAAGTATTAAATATTTCTTAGAATTTTTTTTTTCTAAGTGCCTCATCTTAAATGTGACCAGTTTAACCAAATAATTATTATACTTTGTATACTACAATAAATGGATCAATTCATTTGAAGATTGAAAAATTAATGAATTGATGACAACAAAACAACGAATATTAGAATTAACACTATGATTATTTAATGTCAATATTAATTTTAACATCCTGCATTCGAAAAGGCGTTGAATGGATAAATTATTTAGACTTTGATGATTAACTAAAAATAATTTATTTATAATCTTAACGAAATAATAATGTGATCGTTGCGCCGGATCATAAATTAGTGTACTTCGAGTTTTTCATTGAATCGTGCAAAAAAATCTCTCAGTATTTTTAGTTCATAATTAAGCATATTCAATCTGTTAAAATTAAATTGCAATTTTAATGACAAGTAGGAATAAATTGTAAAATGAATAATAACACTTTTGTAAAATTTTCGTAAATGCTTTAGTTGTGGATAAAATTAGGGGTGAGTCAGTACAGTATACCGAAGTTTTCAACACATACCATATATCATACCGAAATATTCGATATTGAAAAATACAATACCGATACCGTACCGAATATTTGGCATACCGAAACGTCAGGGCCGTTCCTATTTGGAGACAAAAGAGTCATCCGACTCGGACTCATTTTTTTTTCGGGGTCCAAAATTTTGGAAAAAAAATTATTATATAAAAGTGTAAATTGATCCTATATAAATTAATTATTCTTGGGTTTTTTTCATTCATATCACAGGAAATTATTTTTCCTTTGCCTACTGTCTAATATAAATTTTTTTATTATTTTTGGGCCTATTGATAAATTTATTTATGAAATTTATTATTCCTAGGTCTCTTGATAATTTTTTTCAAATATAAATTATTTTTTCCGTGCCCAACATAAACAAAAAACATTTTTTATTCCTTAAATTTATTATATAGTAGTGTAATTGGACCAATATAAAAATATATTTTCTGATTCATAGGGGTTGTTCTGATATTAATGATGACGATTTATTTTCGGAGTTAACATTTTTGAAGTTTTCATTACCAAGAGAAACAAAATCGGCAATGGATGTAGTGAATTATTTGAAAAAATAGATGGATATTTCTCAAATGCTCACATTGCTTATAAAATCTTGTTGACTATACTTTTTACACTTGCAAGTGCAAAAACAAATTTCTCAAATTTAAAGCTCTTCAAAATATTTCATCAATAAACCATGTCATAAGAAAAGATTAAACGAATTGGTTATGCTATTAATTGAGAAAAAAAATCCTGAACAATTTGATCAATATTATTAGCTCTAAACTGTTAGACGAGTTATTTTATAGTAATCATTTTGTATATGTTTGATCTTATTACTCAATTAAAATAGAAATATTTTGACTATTGCATATTATTTAAATCGAAAAATTTGTTATTAGTCTAAAGAATAGAATGCACATTATGATTTAGGGGCCTCTTTTAAAAGTTAGACTCGGACCAAAAACTTGTTAAGATCGGCCTTACGAAACGTCAGTATGCCGAATGTTCGGTATGATGTAAATTTCATACCGATACCGTACCGAAATTTCGGTATACCGAAATTACGGTACGATACCGATAATATACCGTTCATATCGAAATTATATATAAATGTGTTCATATTCTTTCGGTACGTTATCGGTAATATATCGTGCATATCGAAATTGATTTAGCCCAATACAAAATTATTATTATAATTTTTAATATAAATTATTTTTTTCGGTATATCGAAATATCAAAAATATTTTAGTGTCATACCGATACTGAAAATTCGGTATCGGTATCATACCGTACCGAATTTTTCGGTATACTGTCAAATTCGACATGTGCGGTATTTTTCGGTACGGTGAGTGCAGTTTACCAGAGTTCACGGTATTTTTCCTCAGCCCTAGATAAAATATTATCGCAGTTTTAATTGAACATGTGGTATGCATTGAAATTTAAAATTGAATCGATTTTATTTTTTTAGTGTATTGATTTTGTGTCACACGTTAACTGATGGGTCAAAAAATATGTTAATTCAATTTTTTTTTTTTTTTAAAAAAGAAGGTATTAGTTCAAATTTCAGTTTGACTTTCCTAATTTGTCAACATGATATGTATTTTTTTCTTGATATTTTCTTATCTCTAAAATATAATTTATTAAAGAGATAAAAATGATTTTTTTCCCTCTAATATATGGAATATAAACTATATACTCTACTTAAATGTCTTATGAATGATACGATGAAGTAAAAATTCATTTGCATAAACTTATTTTTTTGTAAAACTAGAAAAAAAAAACAAAAAAAAAAAAAAAAACAAAAACAAGTTGCATCAATTTTTAGTTTTGAATTTGTCCCCTACATGTTACTCGTTTTTTTGAATATGGAAGAATTCTTTAGTTTTTAGATAATTTTGTAGAATGAATGAAGATTTATTCTTTTCAAATTGAAAAAAAATACACAATATAAATCATGTAAGCGTTATTAACTAAAATTTTTAAATAAAATATTTATTTACCGATCTTCAAGATAAGAAATAAACAAAATTTGATCATTGAGTGAGAAATGAGATATTAAAATAGTTGCCAGAGTGAAATAGTGCACTTACATGCAGATATCATCAGTTCATCACTATAGTTTTGCAATCAGAAAACTAAGAAATTTTTTCTCCTATGATTTGTATATCTAATAATTATGAATCAAAATTTTTATTATTTTGAGTTAATATTTATTGTAAAAAATCATTATGAATAAATTTAATTTAAAAAGTTTTTATATGAATAATAAATATATATGTATATATACATATCTATATCATCATATCTTAAAAGGTTAGTCTTAGAAGTCTATTAGATCTCTTAATTTTAGTGATAATATATAATTGCTTATTATGGAATTGGATCCCCTGCAGTGGGGACTCCAGTTGCACCATATGCTAATTTATGATAATTCTTTAAGATTTGGTTTTGCTAAATTTTTTATGTTCCCACGTTTGATACTTTTAATGATTTGTTTTTCTAAATTTAAATTTTATTTTACTTTATTACTTTTTATTATATTATGTGGATTGAAACATAACTTTTATTTCTTAGAATAATAATTGATAATAATAAAATTACAGATAAAAAGTAACATTATTATTTTTTGCTGCGGTAAAATAATAGTAATTTGATGAAATTGAAAACGAAAAAAACTTGTACTTGTGGGGAAAAAAACTGATAAAAATAATTTTGGTAATAAATTTTACCGGAATTTAATATCTCAAAAATTTATCCTTCAACTAATTTTTTTTGTTTTCATTTAATTTTTTTTAAAGTCAAACTAATAAGAAATTGTTAAATAATAAAAACTAGAGCTTTGCACACGCAATGCATGTGTTTATCAAATTATCATATTAAAAAATAGTTTATGATAAAATTTTTAGTTTCTTAAAAAAAATTAGAAATCAATTATGTCATGGAGGTAATATATGTGAGAGTTAGTTCTTGAATTTTGAAATTAAAATTTGTCACACATGAAATATAAAATGGTGAGAAATTTGTATGAAAATAAATTGAAATTGTTAAATAGTATTTTTATTTATTGGATAGGGTTATTTTTGAAAGTTCACCTGAAAATACAAAAAAGTTAGTTACTCTAACATTCTCTTGCTTTATTAATAGTAATAGATATTAATAGTATAATAGATATTATCATTAATATAATAATAGTTAAATTTAAAATCATTAGAAATAAAGTATATATATTAATATAAATATATATTATTATAAAATAAATTTAAAAAGAATTTTATATAAAAATATTATCATTAATATAATAATATTTAAATTTAAAATCATTAATTTAACTTAATATAACTAAAGTATATATATTAATATAAATATATATTATTATAAAATAAATTTAAAAAGAATTTAATATTTAAAAATTTTACCCGTTAATTATTTTTTTAATGTCAAGCTAATCATTAATTTATCATTAATTTATCAATTGTAATATTCTATCAACTTATTAATAGAATTTTTTTCACTAATCTGTATATTCTAAATTTAAAATTAGAATAAGAAATCATTTAAATTATTAGTTGTGGAAACGTAAAAATTGTTAATAAAACCAACTCTTAAACAATTTTCATAAATTAATTTTGTCAACATATGGTGCTGTGGGAGCCCCATTGTATGGGATCTAAGTCCGCTTATTATACCAGAACATGCAAGTTGTATTTATACGTATAACAACAGGTATAAAACCGCTCAGTTGAAGATAATTTATAAAAAGTTACTCAACCTATCTCAAATGTTCAAGTCGCACTACATTAGTTGTTCAACCATTTTTTAGCATTGAGAAAAATTTGGAATTGCATGGCTAGCTAAACCTATCAAGACCTGTCACAAGAATATGAAAAATAACAAAATAAAATGATAAGATAAAAATAAATACTAGAAAAACTTGAGTAGTCCAAATTTTTTATTTTTTAAAAAATAAATAAACAAGTTTTATCCAAATTAGTTAGCCATGAGTAAGTAACATGGATTATCAAAATTTACGCAGCTATTGTTATTATCTCTTGTTGAGCTAATTAATTTTGTTTCGATTAATTCTAATTATTTGGTCGTACATTCCTTCATGCATCATTTTTAGTGCGTATATATATCTCTTGTTGAGCTAATTAATTTTGTTTCGATTAATTCTAATTATTCGGTCGTACACTCCTTCATGCATCATTTTTAGTGCGTATATATATATATATATATATAGAGTTTTTTTATGGTGCCCAACTCATATGCTCAACTCCATGCCCACCATGTACAATATGTGAGTTGACCAACACAATTGATGAGTTGACTTATCACATATTGTACATGGTGGGCATGAAGTTGGGTATATAGAGTTGGGCACAATAAAAGAACTCTATATATATATATATATATATATATATATATATATTATGATATATTAACTTGTAATCGCTATCTTTCAATATACATTGAGTAAATTACTAAACTTATGTAAAAATATGCATATTACATTTGTCAAATCAATCACGCTGAACAAATTGGTGTAATATACAAATAAAAAAAATATTAGTAAAGAGAATGTAACGTAATTTGCTACCATAAAAAGGAGAAAATCTAAAACTAAGATTCGGAAACAACGAGCGAATATGCGGCTCGCAGCACACTTCTTCAGGAAGATTCTTTATTGATCATTCGCATCTCTTCAATTGCAATTGGACCAATCCCATGCCCTAATTTTGACTTTTCTGTAGCAAATCAAATTTCTATAAATAACTTCTCTTCCTCCTCTTTTGGACACAGAATCCCCTTTAATCAGGTAATTTCCTTTTTCTTTGCAACTTGGGCCAAGCTTTTTTGTACAGTAATGATTGGGTTTTCGATGAAACAGCTGTACTGTAGCAATTCTATAATCGTTGATTTCTGCTGATCCATTCTTTTTATCTCAATTAGCTTCGGTTTCTTGATTTTTGTCCTTTTGCATCTGTTATACTTGTTAATTTTGAGCCTAGATAGTTGAAAGTTGGGCCCAAATTTGGTCTGGTGTGCTATCGGATTGTGGATGGCAGTTCATATGATGTTTGATGCAAACAGATGGCGGATGTAATTGAATCTGTCTTTTTATTAAATATTGTGCATATTTCATTGAATGCATGCATAGGAGGAAGTGAAGAGTTGATTTTGTGATTATTCATGTCAAGTGTAAACTATTGATCAGCTACTAAAGCATTTATTGGAATGACAAGTTGGATAATTTTCAGGATTCTTTGAATTTCATACGGGTTATGGCAGAAAATTGTAGCATGGATTAATGATTAAACATGTCAAATTAATGGAGGCGGATTAGGAGAATAATTGTGCGTAACAGTAGTGAGAGTGCCGAGTGGTAAATGCTTATTTGTGCTGTCTCGCTCTAATATTTGATTTAAACATTATTTAGAGATTTTGAAGATTGTGAAGTGAAATTTGGTGATGTCGTTACATGATAATTTTTTCTTGGGAATGTGAGAGGCGGAAAAGGGCCAATCTTCTTCAATATTGTTTAGAAATATTATTCATATCTGAGGGTTTGATAATGGGATATATATCTTAATTTTTTTTATTCTGAGAAGAGAAGAAGTGAACAGAAATGAGATGAAAAATTCAAATGATTTTTTTTAATCCTAATGAATTGAGGCAAAGATGCTTTTATTTCAGAGCAGAAACCAGGGTCAATTATATCTGAAAATTGAAACAAAATGGGATAGATAAAGAGTTTGAAAATGCCAGTCATGCGAGGTCGGCATGCACATCATATTTGTAGATAGATATACATGTATGATGTAGATTTAGAAGTTTTTATTAATCATTCAGTTTTTTTCATGGCTTTCCACAGCAAGGTTTTATCCATAAATCGATATTCATGAAATCATTCAAAAGTAATAAGCTTTCTTTTCATACTGTTCATCACCGAACTTGCAGAGCCTTGGTGCTTCCTCAGTGCTTTATATTGAGGCTTCACCATTTCTGGCAATCAGTCAAATATATTTGACTGATTGCCAAGTTTCATATGACTCCCGAGAATGCTTTGAAACCTAGCAGGGCCTTAAATGGAGTGCATGGACTTCATTTGATACCTCACTCACCATTTTCGTTCCAAGAGATAAAACAGGGGGATTTTAATCAGTCTTGTGGAACTTTTAGCTTTCGGGGTGATCCACGGCTAAACGTGCAGTGAGTGCAGAATCCATTTCATTTCAAATTTAATTTTCCTATACTTTACCGATTTAAATAGAAATTTTTAAGAAGTAGTAAAATATTGGTTTCATTGATTTCTGTTACTAACTCTAATATCTTTTTGATCAGGAAAGTTTGGCAGCAAAGACCTGCTTGTCTGAGGCCCATCAATTGCTGTCTGAATGGTATTCCAAACGCACAAAAAATTTGTTTTAAATAAATTTATTTGTTCCTTTCAGTCTGTTTTACCACCTCTTTATCAGTTATCCCTTCAATTTCTGTCGTAACAATGTGCTAATTCCTCTCAGGTGACAGGAACCTTGCCGAAAGAGTTGTTAATGTGCTGACGTCACTTCCTTTTATTTTCCTCGGGATAAATGCACCAAGGTGATTACTATATTTTCCCTTCTGACTTGCATTAACAAGTGATGATGTTATACTCCTTTTTTTGCTTTCTAATGGCTTGCTTTCATCCTTATGCAGGAAAAACCTTAATTGTAAACTCTACGCCAATTCTTTGATCGGAGTAGGTGTTGCCTCCAGCTTGTATCATGCTTCCAGGGGGAAATTGAGGAAGTATCTGAGATGGGCTGACTACACAATGATAGCTACAGCAACAGTGGTGAATATAGATTATTGAATATGATCTTCATTGAGTGGATTTTTATTGTTTTTTATTATTTTGCTAATGCAACTTGATTCCTTTTGCAGTGCCTGTCAAGAGCACTTTGTGATGAAAGCCCTAAGTTGCTGATGGCTGCATCAGCCTTGTGTTTACCAGTGCAGCCTTTGATGGTTTCAGCAGTTCACACAGGACTGATGGAGGTAAAATCTGCATCTTTAAGGATTTACTATCTCGTTCTAATGTATAGCCCCCGTCAAGTTTACAGCATTGTGTTATCCTCTGATTCCTTTTCCAATAACAGTGGAGTACCAATTTGACTGAAAACCTGGGAATGGCCAATGGGCCAAAACAGTCTGTTTTACTGCCAATAATTTTTTAGCAGCTTTTTCATGTCAGAGGAGCTCTCTCTGATTTATCTACTCTTCTTTAGTTTCGAACAGTATTTGATTCCTCGAAGTAGATTCTTAGGTAGCCTCGGTCAATTTAGGTTGTGTTTGGGAGTACTTTTAGGAATCACTTCTCGGCTTTTCCTTGACAAAATTGTGAAATTTGTCGAGTATAAGCGGAGAATTGTTTACCTCTCTCAAACACTACCTTAGTAATTTTTAGCTTAAGAAGATCTTAATTTAGCCTCGCCTTGTAATCCATACTCTGGTCCATGCTTCTGACGAAGTAAATTTTAATTTTTGGAGATTGCTGATCATATGATTTCATCATATTCACTGTAACCACGACGGAAATAATTAATAATGACCAGGACGGGTTATTTTGAAGGCTGTGACTCTTTCTTCACATTGTTAAATGTCAGCCTTGTTTCATATGCTCTACCTGTTTGACAACTTCACGTATGTAGGGAGATTTTATTTTTCTGGAACCAAGCTATAGGCCGCAGCCTTCGACCTGGGTGCTACTTAAGCTCGCATAGTACTCCCCTTTTTCTGGTTCATGGAGTTATACTTGCCTGATTGATGCGTTTTTAAATTAATAAAATATTAATAACATTGCTTCCACCGGAGGTTACATAAAAATTTCGAAATATTCTGAACATCACAGGTAATTATCCTGGAACGTTATCCTATTGCAGACCATGCATTCCATGAATGTACCTTTCGTTTTTCAATATGGATTAAAAGTACACTTTTTCGATGAATGATTTATCGTTCTGGCCTTCACGTATAGTCATAGATATGTATGTATGTGCTGTTCAATTATCATAGCGCTTTCTGGTTTTTGGTCCTGACGAACACGTTATTTTGTGGAAAAACATCGCACATTTATAAAATTTTTCCGATCATTACTTATTCAGGTCGCGTTTGCAAAGAGAGCATTTCAAGATCCAGATCTGAGGATGGCCCATAATGTGCACAAGATGTCTTCTTTGTTAGGCGGTGTACTTTTCATTGCAGATGATATATTCCCTGAAACTCCATTTCTGCACGCTGGTTGGCATCTTGCAGCTGCTGTTGGAGTTGGCACCTGCAACAAGCTCTTGGAGTAAATACCGAGCGACTCCGATTTATTCTCAGTAATTTGCCGAAAATTCATGCATTGTACACACCAGTGCGGGGGAGAATTCGTGTCAAACTTCCCGGGTTTCAACCATTTTACCTGTAAACTCCTATGCATAATGTAATATGTAGACAGTGAAGCAATATTGCCATTATTCTTTCCTTGGTTTAGAGGTATATGATGTATTTGATCGAGTTATGTTATATACCATCCTAAGTGGCAATCTGTGTTGCCATATTTGGAACTATTAGTTTCGTTATACGTCTCATTCTGTTTTGTAGTGCATTTGAAGTTATAATAGATGAAGTGAAAATTTTTAGTATAGCTTTCTTTTTTACGTTAGTTTTAATTTCTTAATTACTTGCACATGACCATTGTAAATGTTCTAATATTGAACAAATTGCACATGAAAGACGACTTCTTATACTTGGTTTTCTAATAAGTGAAATTAAACGATGATTAATCGCGAAGCAAGTCACATCCCTAGTCAACACATGATTACAACATTAAGCGGGCTAATGATCAATAAAGTTCAAGTATTTTTATTGCGTTAATTCAGATACCTAAAGCATACAGAATGGTGATAGCGATTTTGAGTTCTCACGATATTTTAGCTTCAATATAAATATTAAAATGACTTAATTATAATTAACGTTTTACTTAACATGCAAAACCAAATAATAACAAGTTAAACAATCTGGAAATTTTTTCCCAAAAGAATTTTTTGCGTCATTAATTTCCCCCAAATAAACCCAATAAAATTTGTTTCGAATGATACGGAAAGTGAGTAATATGAGGGAGGTGGGATTTGAACTAGAATCCGAGAAAAAGTCAGACACTGGCTTAGGTTTTTTATGGTATGGGAAATGATTGGGGGAAAGCTCGATATGTCTGTGTAGAGAGAAGAACATACACATGTGATGACCTCGTGTGAAAAGCTATATATACTTCGGATTATTCTACACTACGTCGTTAGTATTTCTCTCTCATAATATGGTCGAAGACTCAAATGTTAGCTTTTGAATCATCTACACATATGTCAATTTTCATAAAAATACAATAGACTCACATGATCTAATGATGTTGAAATAGAGGGACAAACACTCTCGATGTAACATAAAGTAGCCCATATAATTCTTCTTGACTCATTATTGTAAATATCATAGGATGAGAATATCAATGAGATCTGTTACACTTGATGACATGTTAATGCAGTTCATGCTACGTTAAATATATATATGATATAATTATCATATAAACTAAATTGCATTGTTTGGTATAAGAAAAATGCTAAATGTACACCTTATAGTGTACACCTTGGTTTACACCCTTACTTAAAATTTTCCTAATTTTTCTCATTAATTGCAAAATACCCATGATAAGAAATAAATATCTAGTTAATCAAGGAAAGTTTTATAATTAATAAGGAAGGGTGTAAACCAAGGTGTACACCGAGGTGTACATCTAACATTACTCTTGGTATAATAAGTCAATTTTTGCGTAATTGAAATTATACTATATATATGAACTGCACTACAAAATGTGTAGAAGATCTTGTCCGGCCAGATTTAATTTAATATAGAATAACACATTGTTAGATATAATTGAGAAATAATTCAATGAAGGAAGTCTGTTCATGTTCATATTTGGTTTTCGTTTAGTTTTTATATCTGATGGGATTTGAACCTAATGTCTTGAGCCTCACCTTTGTCATTAGGATAAGAGAGATATTTTATACAAGGTAAGAGGTTGTGGACATGGTATTGAAATCCTTGTTCAGATATATCTCAAATATGTTGGTCCCAGGTGCGGCATTATGAGATAGAAACTATGGAAATTGAAGAATAAAATAGACACCAAGATTTACGTGGAAAACCCCCAAAAATTATTAGGGTAAAAACCACGGGCAAGATCAAAAGATTCCACTATAATATTTGGAGAATTACAACCTCTCTCTGTGTTTCCAAAAAGACACTCACTCTTTTATACAGGAAAAAACCTATCTCACAAATATATATAGAAATAATTAAGGAGAGAAGATCACTCAAGAACAGAAGGAGGAACTTGAGGATGAGATATTCAGAATGAGGAGGGAAGGGCTCTATTTATAGAGCTCTTCCCCCTGTATAAACGCGTGGAGAATGCAAATTCAAAATTGAATTTGCATCCAATTCGTCAATGTTGGCACCTCTTACCTTAATCCACGCACTCTAACTTTGCTGACTAATAGACATGCATTTATTGCATGTCCCTTGCCGACAAAACAAATGTCAAATCCACTAGATCTATATACAATATATATATATATCAAACTAAGGAATTTTAATAATAATTGTGGTCGATCGATTTTCTTTTTTTTTTCTTTTTTTTTGAGATAAAAGAGATCCATTAAGAACCAAAGAGGCCACGGTTTACAAGTTTACTAATAGACAAAGGATTACAATCAATGAATTCCATACTCCCATGAAGTCCCAGCGAGGCCAAGAGATGAGCAACACCATTAACTGAACGTTTGCAGTGAGTTGCTTGGAATCCGGAAAGTTGTGATCCAAGAGTTCGAATGCAAGAGATTACTGGTTCGTCGTCTGCAATCTGGAGTTTGAGGTTGATGGAGTTTATCACGTTGCTAGCATCAGATTCTAGAATGACGTGAGTCCAATGGAATTTAGAAACCAGCAGCAAGCCTTCTCGGGCAGCTAGGAGTTCTGCTACATGGGCTGAAAAAATTCCTTCTAAATGCAAGAATTGAGTCTTAAGAACTGTACCATGCTCATCCCTCACTACTGCCCCTAAACCCACATGAGGAGATCCTTGCAACACCGCCGCATCCACGTTAACCTTTATAAAACCTGTCGGAGGTGCAAGCCAACAAGAAGACTGGGAAATTGATGGTATCCTCGATGAAACCGCAGGCTGACAAATCAGAAATTGAGTCCATAATAAGCTGGCATGCGAGAGAATCTCGGGAGGAGTTAGTGATTTGCCCGCATGACAGAAAGTGTTCCTGTCTAACCAGATGCTCCAAGCTGTCATAGAAAAATTCCCAAGATCATCCCCCTTTCTATTAATTACAACCCAACACCAGAGGTCCATGAAAGATAGACCCTTGAAATTAGAAAATATTGGCCATAAAGAGGAAAAAGATCAAACATCTTGTGCACAAGAACATAACCAGATAGCATGAAAGCTATGTTCCGGAAAATCAAAGCAACGAGAACAAATAATATCTGTGGATATACCCCTCATACCAAGATGGAAACGAGTGGGTAAAATTGCATGAATGGCCTTCCAAATGAATATTTTAATCTTGTTTTGAATGTTTCCTTGAAATATATTGAATTCCCTCCCGCTAAGACATTGCTGCAGCCCTCCTCGCTTCCCATAGCTAGATGATAACCAGATTTCACAGAGTAAATGTCATTTGAGTTGTAATGCCAAATGAGTTTATCACTCCCAGACAATGCATAAATGGAAAATTTTCGAAATTCTTCATGATCGATAGGCCAAAAGATTTCATTGATGAGATTCCAATTCCACATACCTGTTTCAGTTCTCAGATCACCCACCATCAGATTCTCAAGTTGTGTTGCCGGGGTTGTGATAGGTTTGAATGAGAATGGCCTCAGTCATCCAAGGGTCTTTAAAAGCTCGAACTGAGTCGCCAAAACCAATCCTCCATCGCAACCCTTTTTTCAACAAGTGACATCCCCAAAGAAGGCTTCTCCAAACATAGGAATGGTTGTGACCCATCGATGCATTCAATAAGTTGGAGTTGGGGAAATATTTTGCTTTCAATAATCTGCCCAGGAGAGAGTCTGGGTTCTGGATAAGGCGCCAACCTTGTTTGGCCAAAAGGGCTTGATTAAACTTTTGCAAGTCGCGGAAGCCCATACCTCCTTTAAATTTATACCGACAAAGCTGCTGTCACTTAGCCCGTTTGGATTTTGTAGAGATTTTTTAAAATAAATATTTTTAAAAGCTACAATTTTTTGCTTTTAAAAAAGCTCTAATTATGACTCAAAAAAGTGCTTATTTAAGCACTTTTTTGGTCAACCAAACACCTTGTTAACTGAAAAGCACTTAAAAAAGTGCTTTTTTGGCATGACTTTTGAAACCAAACGGTCTTTGTGAGAGCTTCTAAAAAGCACTTCTCAGTTTCTCATTAACAAAATTTCATAAAATTATAAAATTTTGTTAATGAAAAGCTGAAAAATGCTTCCTAGAAGCTCTCCCAAACACTACCTTAGTCCAATAAATACAACCATCTTTGTTGTTACTCCATCAAAATTTTGTGATCATCATTTGGAGTGAGTGACATAACCCAGAGGGCAGCTTGAGTATCATTTGAAATAGATTAATCAAATATCTCTTCAAATCAACAACTTCCTCCAAGTCAAATGCTTCAATCCAAGGACAGCCTTAATCAGGTCATATTTTGGTTATATTTCAAATTGATCATCTCAATTAAAATTAAATTCAACTAAATCAATAAATTTACCTAAAATAAATCTAAACTAATCTAAATATCTACACACACACACATATAAATAAATAAATAAATAAATAAAATATAAACATGAATAAGAATCTGAATTTTGTATTTACTTTTGTGTCCTTAGCATATTTTTAGTTTCTAATATTGTCCTTGATGATTTGTATTCCTCTATTTGATATTCCTGTTTGCATTTACTAGATATATATTGTCAATGAATGATGATTGGTATTTTTCCCTTTGGTGTTCCCTAGCCTGTGTATTTTTTTTTTATGGTTTTTCGAGTCTGCATTATGTTGATGGTATATATGATTATGGTGGTGGAATCTCATGGTTCTTGCGATTATGATTTGCGTGTTCTTTTGTCTCGTAACTTCTCTTTCTCTCTTTTTATTTTTAATAATAATAATAATAATAATTAATCCAGCTTTCTTTTCGTTGGGATGTCATGTTGTCATTGAGAATGCCACCGCGCGACGTTACATATGTTGTGTCTTGTGTCGAAGACCATTTGGTTTACTTAATTAATCTATTCTCCCTCTCTGTTTAGAATTAATAAATTATAGAAAAATGCTATATGTATATAGAGGATTACACGTTGAGTTACATAATACACTTGAAATTACAAAATTATCCTTATATTTTATTTGAAAGAAACTCTTTCCAAAATACATCAAAAATAATTATGTAATTTCAAGTGCAACGTGTAACCCTCTGTATACATGTAACATCACCCTTAAAGTTTTTGATTAGATTAATCAGCTTGTTTATTCTTTCATTCGCTTACGATATTCATTTATTGTTTTTGCATGTAGTTATTGAAAGGAATTTGAATTCCTTGATATTCTCGATCTTAATTATTAATTAATATTTGATTTTTCTTTCTAGACAAGTTAAAATAATTGGCAAAAATATTGTATATATTTCGAATTTCTTAAGAAATATATTTGTCATGCTTAATTATGTCTTGATAAGGTATTTATTAGATATAATATTATTTGATATTATTAAGATATGATTCGCTATATTTGATAGAGTTTTATTTCTACTTAAACATATTTTCTTATTTTTTGTAGGACTTTATCTAAGAAAACCTTCAAGACTTGGATTTCAATCTATATAAGAAGGTTTTCACGTAAAAAAAAAAAAAGACATGAGATTCAAACGTCAATTCTCAGAGCATATATCGAAGTATTCGCAATAAAAAATTGAAGAATTCTGAAGAAGGGTTTTCAACCTTCGTTGTTGCTTGTCCCCGTGCTGCCGTTGGTGTTGAAGACATCGGAGAAAACACTGTGGGAATAGTGTTGTTTGAAGATTTTTTGTTTCTCTTTAAATTTAGGCTACGAGAGTTGCATATGATTTGTTTTATACTCTGATTATTTAGGATGCAAGTTTAATTTCTCAACTTGTTGAGAAATTTAGGATTTATTAATTTTTCGTAAAATCACTAGTATTGCTTTGTAAGACTGATTTTACTTTTCTAATGATATTTAGCCCTAAGGCACCCGCACGAGTTTTTATACTCGTGCAAAAATTATTTACTTGTGTTTTATTTATGTAGGTAATCGGTTACTCGTGCCCAGAAACGCAGCGAAAATATTAAAATTTTTTAACAAAAGAGATCCGAGCACTTGTGTAGCATTCAAAATCAAACAACCATAGGGTGTTTAGAAGTTTTACCTATCAATATCAAAGATTAATTTATGGCTCCAACCAAGTTGATAAACAACTAGGCTCTTGAAGTGGTAGACACTATCTACAAGCTTTCAAGAGCACACCTTGCTCAAAATGGATTCAACACTTCAAGCCTTCGAATTAGGTCCACGACTACACGATCTAGATCCTCTCTAAATATGCACTAGAATATTTAGAGAATTTTGCATTGAGATTTTTGTTTTCTTCTTCCTCAAAAATTGAAAGAAAACTTGGAGAATATTTTGTAAAAGTGTTCGGCCACTTTCTCATGGAATTGGAATTGTATATGTGTGTATAATATAATAATGGTGAAGAATTAAATTGATACAATTAAAACCATGCATAGAAAAGTGCAAGACTTGCATGGAAAATTGCATCCAATCTTCCAACCCTTCAAGTGTGCCGGATTTAGAGTATCTTGTTTTCTTTTGGATGTTGTTGATATCTCTTGGACATTATACATAGGAATATCTTTCAATTTTAAATTATAGAGATCGTTTTTCAATTGTCCTGTACCAATTAAACATCTATTCTTGTAAATATTGCAAACACCTCTGCCAAATAAACAAGAATATCCATCTTTATCAAGCATAGAAATGGAAACAATGTTTTTTTACCAAATCTGGTACAAACAAAACATCTCTCAAAAATAACTTAAAATCATTGTCCAACAATAAGTAAATATCTCCAATAGCTTTGGCAGCAACTCTTGCCCCATTGCCCATCTTCAAGAAGGTCTCACCATCCCTGAGTCTCCTACTTCTTGCCATCACCTGCAAATCATTACAGAGATGTGAGCCACAGCCGGTATCCAATACCCAAGAAGAAGAGTTAAGTGAAATGTTCACTTCAATGTAGAACATACCTTTTCCAGAACCAATCTGGTCAAGATATTCCTTACAATTACGCTTCCAATGTCCAGGTTTCTTGCAGTGATGACAAACGTCATTAGTCTTGTTAGCCTTAACTGGTATGGCTACCACAATGGGACTCCGAGCTTGCCTCTTCAAGGGCACATTCTTTTTGGGAGCATGGAAAAAACGCTTCTTTCCCTTCCCACGTGGTCTATTCTTTGAACCAGATGAAGATCCCACATAAAGAACCGGCTTCTCTTTCTTGATTGTGGATTCAAACGTAACAAGCATGTTAACCAACTCCTCAAGGGTTGGATCTAACTTGTTCATGTTGAAATTCACCACAAAAGGGTCAAATGAGCTAGGCAGTGACAACAGCAACACGTCTGTGTTCAACTCAGTTGGTAGCACAAGATCCATGCTAACGAGTTTCTCCACGAGCCAATCAACTTTAGGCCATGCTCATGGACCGAAGCCCCATCTCGCATGCGCAAAGTGATTAGCTCCTTGACAATCGCATGTCGAAGTGGGCGTGTTTGTTTACCAAAGAGTTCTTTGAGATGCAAATGAATGTCAGCAACATGCTTTGCAATCACAAAACATTGTTGTAGCTCATCATTCATAGAAGCCTGCATATAACACTTGGCTTTCAAGTCATGGTCACACCAATCCTTGTAAGTTTGTAGCTCCTCAGGGCTACAATCAGTAGGAGCCTTATCAGGGGGCGACTCATTAAGTGTATATGCAATCTTCTTCGAGTTCAAAATGATTTTCAGATTTCTTAGCCAATCGAGGTAATTTGGACTGGTCAGTAAATGTTTGTCGAGTATTGTAGATAACGGATTGCGAATTGATGACATTGTCAAAAACTTTTTACTGAAAAATAATAACAGATAAATGTCAATGACTATTTTAAAATATTTAATAAGATATAAAGTATGGACTTTAACTTTATAAATTTTAACTCCCACTGTTTTGACATTTTCACTACCCTCTAGTGAAAACGGGAAACTTCTTTTCTCAGTAGGTACATAAGGTCAAATTAGCCAATCATGATCCCGAATAATATCAGCCAATCACAATTCCTAAAAGGTAGTTTCCAATTGCATCTCCATGCAACCCTTACGTAAACTTTTGTCTCACGCTTGATTAGGACCCAATAATATGACGTCGTTCATCTTAACGTGTCAAGCCTTACCCATCGATATCGAACCTTAATGAACAGTCGCCATGAGTTCTCCCAATAATATGAGCCAAAGTCATGGGAGTTCCACGTAGTTCACATCACCATGTCAATGGATGTCACAGCTTTCCGGCATCCAAGACCCCCAATAATATGAGCTGAGCATTGAATACGGGTAGCGTTCATCATGCATCCATTGTCTATGGAAGACATGGAAATTATAAACAAATTTATAATTCCCCTTTTCGGGCTTGATATAAATTTTGAATCTAATTCAAAATGAGGGTTTTTAATTTTGAAATGGTCTCATCGTTAATTTTTTAAAAAACTCGTCATGTTTGATCGTATGTTTGTCGGATTCATGCAACTTTGTTATTATAAAATAATAACGCACATAAACATTATTTATAATATATCATGCATATATTATAAATAGTAAATTAACAAGGATGATCAATCGCCCCAAAACTATTCGGCCCGTGTGAGCCAAACACGAGCCTAGGTTCAATTCCTAGGGAATGCATAGGAAGCAAATGCAACAATTACATAAGCTTCCAATATTTACATGTCTTGGATCTTCATAATTCATCATGGTCCACCATCTTCCAATCTTGAACTTTCACTATCAAATATTTTACATTAAAATATCCATGGCAAATAGGGATACATCTCATGGGGTGGGAACGGACCATAAACCAAACCCACTTTATAATTTGATAATTATTACAACCAATCAACACAAAATATCCTAACATACACCTAGCAAATTGGTCTTGGGCTTTTGATCATCCTTCATGCATAATATCACATATCATACGTCATCAATTAATTATCTCAATAATCAATTGATCAAATATTATATATCTTGGTTCAATCACTAACCACCACAATTATAAATTAAATTAACAAAATAAACAAACACCTTTGTTTACTTTCTAATGAATTTATTTATAATCGAATTTCTTGTAAATCACCATTTACTATAAATAATCAAAGTCCCACAATTATTTATTTTATGAGAAAATACACAATTTTTAAAATTTCAATTTTTCATAAAAATATCAACTTTTACAATCTCAACAACTTAGGACATATGACACTTGGATATCACAAAACACCTTTTGAAAACCAAAGTCATCATAGTCGTTGCCGGAGCACCGTCGCCGGATTCCGGCCAACCCAAATTTTTTTTATATTAAAAGTGGGCTGCCCCTGCTGCCCGAAATGGGCAGCAACATTTTATAAAAAAGATTTTTCACAAAAACAGCCCCAAATTGATAGATCTTGATTTTCTCATGCGGTTAGAAATTGACCTCAACATAATATCAAACAAATGCTACACAAAAGAGTAACCTAGACTCTGATACCACTGTAGGTGATCGGTTAACTCGTGCCCAGAAACGAAGCGGAAATATTAAAATTTTTTAACAAAAGAGATCCGAGCACTTGTGTAGCATTCAAAATCAAACAACCATAGGGTGTTTAGAAGTTTTACCTATCAATCTCAAAGATTGATTTATGGCTCCAACCAAGTTGATAAACAACTAGGCTCTTGAAGTGGTAGACACTATCTACAAGCTTCCAAGAGCACACCTTGCTCAAAATGGATTCAACACTTCAAGCCTTCGAATTAGGTCCACGACTAGACGATCTAGATCCTCTCTAAATATGCACTAGAATATTTAGAGAATTTTGCATTGAGATTTTCCTTTTCTTCTTCCTCAAAAATTGAAAGAAAACTTGGAGAATATTTTGTAAAAGTGTTCGGCCACTTTCTCATGGAATTGGAATTGTATATGTGTGTATAATATAATATTGGTGAAGAATTAAATTGATACAATTAAAACCATGCATAGAAAAGTGCAAGACTTGCATGAAAAATTGCATCCAATCTTCCAACCCTTCAAATTTCATCACACACATATTTTATATGCATATATATATATATGTATATTTCAAATATATATATAATATATATATATATATGTTTTATGAACTTATTTAATTAAACATTAAACTTAATCCCAATTAAGTTTAAATAATTAATTAAATCTAACTTGAACTCATTCAAGTCCACTAGTATAAATAATTATTCAACACTATATTAATTTGAGCTCTACTAGACTCAATAGTATTTAATTAATTCAACACTTGAATTAATTTAATTATTTGTACATTACAAAGTCTACTACTGTAAAATTAATTCAACACTTGAATTAATTAATTAAGTTCAAAATAATAGTTTAGAAAATCAACATTTTCACAAACTAATTATTTTAAGTCAACTTTTAATCTTGGAACTCATTTACAAATTAAAAGTTAATTTTCCATTTATTCTCTAATTTAGAAGTCAAACTTCTAATTTATTTTACTTATAAACTCCTTTATAAGTTGTTCAACACATTGAACTAATTTTAATCTCAATGGGATCTAGAAGGATAGTACTTATGTGACCCTCAATGGTTCACTGATACAACTAGCAGTGGGTTCACATCTCCATGTGATTCGTGATCAACAAGTCCCTTATGTGAGCATACCCCATATAGCTCCATTCTTATTGATCAACTCCTTGATAATAATAACGTCAGAAAACTCAAGTCTGATAGTACCCAACCAGTCACGTGAAACGTCTAGCAGCATCGCTTACATGACTCCCTAGGTATCAAATTATAGTGCCTGCAAGAACCAATCAATTATGGTTAGCGTACAGTACGGTCCCTTCAACTCATATATCCCGACCGATTCGACAACCATTGGTTTATCGAGAGTTGTCATTGAATCGATAACTATGTGTCATGCCGTAGCTGCATCAAAGGTGTAATTCAAGAAACCCCTTTCTTAATTACCACCTACTCTGATCAGAGATTTCAAGCTACGTATGCATGAGATTACATAGGATATCCATACCCATAGGTAAGCGGTGAATCCCCGACTACAATGCATTGACTCCTATATGTTTTGTTACAACACCCAACATTGCCACCTGATGACCCTAGATGAGTCGGTAAACAAGTCAAAGTGAAGCACTAGCATATAGAGTCTCCATGTTGTCCCGGGTCATAAGGACTAATGGTGTACAACCATAAACTAGGACTTCTCCACTCGATAAGTGAGAACCACTTGGAAAATCCTTTAGGGAGGGTTGTTCAGTGCACTCTACAAGGAACACCTATTTGCATGCTTGGACATCTCCATGTTCCCTACCAATGAAACATGGTACTCACATCGCAATTACTAGTCTCAAGCTCGAGCGGCCTTTATCCTTCTTTATGGCGGCTGAATCGACTAGGAACAGTTTAGAATATACAGTATTCCAAATATGAGTTTCATGATAGTCATCACATAACCATCTCATATTCTTTCTACTATTTGTATATTCAAGGACTTTATCTATGCAGCTTGCATGGGTATATAGATAAAGATTTGCCAAATTAAATAATGTCAAATATTATTAAAATAAAGATTGTCATACAAGAGTTTTCTCAAGGACCATCGGCCAACACATTGGCTCGACAGGCACCTACTCTAAGAATTTACGCTTTAAATTTTCGCTGCATTGTGTTGTTGTCAGTGTTACAGCACCAAGTACAACACTGCATGTTTTCACATAACAAACCACATACAACGTTTCTTTCAATTATGATCATCGATTCTTGAGTTTTTATTGTATTTAATATTTTCACAATTATTTGTTTTTCATCCATACAGTTCCCATCATCTGACATTTTGTTCTCTTTGTATTAAGCATTTTGGGTTTTCTCGATCGAGGTTGTTCCATTCATTTTGTGATTGTTGGCTATCTCGTAACATTTCGTAAGTTCTATATTTTTTTCGATTGCATCTAAATGTTAATTTGTTACGTAACTACGAGGCGTTGTGAGATTGCTGGAGCTTGTGCAGATTGTTGATCGTGCATCGTTGTCTCCGGCGTCGATTCTTGAAGGTACTTTGTTTCAGTATTAATTGTTGTAATGTAATATATATATTTAGATCAGGGTGTTTTATTTTATTTTTATGCAGTTGCTATTTGTTTTGTTAACTTCCGTTCTTTAATATGTGGTTTGAATTTGTAGATGCGTATGTGAATAGTCGCTTATTGTAACGCCCCGAATTTATCTTAATTGAGCTTGGTTGAGTTAATTAGAGATTTCAGAGTTCACGAGCCGACATGATTTTGATCAGGATCCTTTTTGCAAATTTTGGAATTTTCAGGGACTAAAATGCAAAAATGGAGATTGTTAGATATTTAATGGGCTTTTGACTTTTCTTCCCCATTCATTCTCCTTCTTCTTCCTCTCTCCCTCGCCTCTCTCCTCCATAGACGACGCCCAAACCCATTCCAAGATTTGTGATTTCGATTTCCGGTCGATCCGTCCATTGGAATTTATTTCTGAAGGTAGATTAGCAATCACGGCAACGAGAGCTCCGTTATACCGTAAGTATTTCTCCGATCAGATACGTTTTGTTTTTCGGATGTTGTTAGAATCGATTGGTTTTCGGGTATGTTGTTCTTGGCAGAGTTCTGGTTGTTTATTCTCAGTCAGTTTTGAATTTGAGCGTCGTTCGGAATTGTTTTGATTTTTGGAAGATTATTCAAAATTTGGGTTTTGGAGATTTGTTGGGTTTGAGCCATTTTTGGTTGTTTGATGGTTGATTTAAGTTTATTGGATTGATATTATACTATCTGTATTTCCGGTTTGATCAGTTATAGCCGTTATGCCGCCAGTTTGAGTTTTGGAATATCAATCGTTTATATTGATGAGATTTTGGATTTAGGAGTTGGAATTGAGTTTGAATGGTTGATTTGGATGGATTGACATTGGAATTCTTTTATATCTCCTTTCAGATTCAGTTGCAGATTTTGGAGTCCAGAAATTACAGAATTCGAATCGTTGACGAATTGATCGAGGTTTGATATCGAGGTTACTTTATTATTTGACTTGAATCGAATGATGTTTGATTGAGCCTTTTGTGCTTGTAGCTTGTCTGGATTTCAGCTACGTCAATCAAAGAAGAGGTAAACGACGACTTTGGAATGGAATAGGACGATTAACTCGAATTCGGAATGATTCGAGTGCCCTCGGGAAAATCACATACTTGCATGCTTCTTGAATTATATGTTATTTGTTTTACTGAAATCAGATGAATGAGTTTTGATTTGCATTGCATTCATATTGAGCCAATTACCTTTGTTTTGCGGGCAAGAGAGGCCTAGAGGAGTTAGATGTTCTGTGGACTATAGTTGAGTGACATTGATTAGCAGATTTTTACCAATTGTCGAGAAACACTCTCTATATGTGCCCAGAGTCTAGAGGAGAAAAATATGCACCGTCCACCTCGATCGGGAGAGTCGGTGTGTTGGTGATATTTTGTCCTCGGGATCCCAATTGAGAAAAGAGAACTTTTACCTTGCGATTATCCAGACTTGATAATCCTTGTTTTAAAGACATGCATTGCACATTATGCAATTGATTTGGAGTTATTAAAATGCTATTGGAACTCTTGTTTTGTTATTTCATATATCGCGTTCGATATATTATTTGATATAAATGCTTTGTCTCTTTTACTGGGAATTGTATTCTCACCGGATTATCCGGCTGTCGTTTTGTTTGTATGTGTACTTGACGGCAGGTGGGACAGGATCGAGTCAGAGATCGCATGGCTAGGTGGTCGAGTTGATAGAGTGAGGCCTCGTCATTGTAGGAGTCTATTTTGTTTTCGAACTCGGTTGTACTTGCTGTATTTTGATTGTAGAACTTAGTAGTGATGCATGTTCTACTAGATTGATTATTGTACAACTCTAGAACTTCATGTATTGTATTTTGACAAGTCGGATATATTAATGCATGTTTACGATTAAGTTGGTTTATGGTTTTGCACTTTCCCAAGCTTTAGCTTTGCTTTTTGGGAGTGTTTTTCAGTGCAGGTCGAAGGGGCAGCGCGCCCGCGCGACTCGAGGAGCGCCCGCGCCTCTCCTGGGCTTGAAATTTTGCATTTTGCGAAATTTCGGCGCGCCCGCGCCACCTAGAGGAGCGCCCACGCCTCCCCGGGGCTTGGAATTTCGCATTGTGCGAAATTCCGGCGCGCCCACGCCTGTAGCTCGATTTAAAAAAAAAATAATTTGATTTCTTTTCCGCGGCTCCTCGTCTTCGTTTGTGTTTAATTAAATGAGTTTAGATGATTAGAAACGGGGTCTCACATTAAGTGGTATCAGAGCGATAAGTTTCTTGGACTGAATTAGAGTGAGCAGGGTAGATCGAGTTCGCATGAATTGAATTCTCGCATGTGGTTGAGTTATTTAATTGTTTTTTTAAATACCATGCGAGCATGCTTTATTACGTGTAGATTATTTGAACTGCATGATTTTGTGGTTTAATTTGTGAAGCATGAATTATCTGGAATATAAACTGTAATTGTTTCTCAATTGCAACTGAATATTTCTGAGATAGAAGAAGATTATTGAATAGAGATTATGGACACGAGATGATTGAGTTGAGATTGAGATGTTGTGTCCTAATGCTCTCGAATTTGAAATATGCGTTCCTCGATAAATTTTTGAACAGGAACATTTCGTATCGAAATTCTATTAAACGAGGTTGTTCTACGACCGGAGAATGGACGTTACTCCAACGCCGATGGAAGCCTTGTTGATGAGGTTCCAGACCTTTCAACCCCCAACCCTGAGAAGTTCAAAGAGTGCAGTGGAATGTGTGAATTGGTTAGAAGAAATCGACCAGTTATTTGATTCTTTAGAATACAACGATGACCGTAGAATTTGGTTAGTTATGTACCAACTGCAAGGGACTGCCAAAATTTGGTGGATTTCTAGGAAGAAGGCATTAGAGAATCAAGGTTTGGTTGTTTTGTGGAGTTTGTTCAAAGCTGAATTTCTTAGGCAGATTCCGTTCCAAAAACCGACCGTGTACAGAGGGAGTACCACTAGAGATCGTTTGCAACCGAGAGGACGGTCATTCAAGAAGTATGGGAGTAGTTCTTCCAGCTCCAGAAGATCGAAACAGTCTGGTTCCGGACATAGTTCAGGATCTTCCGGTGTATCTTGCAATAACTGTGGAGGTCGACACCTCAGTGAGCATTGCCTTGGGATTTCTGGATGCTGCAATATCTGCCATCTTCCAGGACACTTTTCTAGGAGATGTCCTCAGCGTTATACCAGTGGGTCTCAGTCGGGGAGTTCTTTTAGACCGATGGTTCAACAGGAGGGACAAGCTCGTGTAGTTCCCTCATTTCAACTGCCGCACGAGAATCGGCCTAGAGGCTCTCCGATCATGAATCAACCTCCGATTCAACAGACGTTGAATCTTTCTCTCCATGAGGATCCGCAGACTTGGGCTGCACCCGATGATGACACAACAGGTAATTGTTGAGTATGATTTTATGCTCTTATTCTGATAGTTCTGTTACGCTCCTTATTCTTAACTGAGGATATTACTATGATGCATCCTCTGCCTTTTGAGCTTTTGCATTCCATAGTTGCTTTTGTCTGTTGTATGATCGCTTGATTTCAGAATTGTACGGAGGAATTCTCTTTGTATACAAATGATGTCTTAGAATCTAGCCCGAATTGGTTGATAAATCAGTGGTTAGAGAGTTTTGCTGGTATTTCCAGATGAGATTCCGAGATTGCCTCTGATTTATGAGGATAATTTCAGCAACGACATGAGATCGGACATCATCAGTTGAGAGTTAGTAAAAAAAAGAGGTATGGAAGAGTGGATTCGGAATGAGGTATGGCCGCTTTGATTTTGTTGTAGTACCGTTTGAATTGTAAACTCGTCTTTAGTTTTATAGACCCTTTGAACTGAACCTATCAGAGATGTTAGATGAATTCGTAAGTATTCGATCGGTGGATTTCACATCCGTTTGAAGAGTTGTACTGATCTTTTAGATTCTTGGTTGATGATCGCTGATTGCATGCCAACCAGTGATATGCTATATTATCGACGTCGAAATTTTGTTTGGTTTGAGTTGTTCTTCTCAACCATGTTATCTGGAGGTGGAATTTCTGTTGATCACCTCACGACCGGCACAAAATGAATTGATCTATATCGACGTCTTCACCTAGAATTTGAAGATGTTTGAGTCCTATCGCAGATTCTGTGAGAAATTCTTATCGTTCGTAAAGCCGATTACTCAGCAGGTTATATTCTTATGTCTGGACTTAACCATATGAGACCAGTTCTTATAGATTTGAATAAGAGATTGACCAGCGCTTCAGAATTCTTTATTCTTCTGTATTGCATACCTTACGGTTCTTTGCACTTATTCTTATTGAGATTTGAGGTTTATTCTTGTTTGGAAGAATCAATTATTAGCCTGAGCATCGAGACAGCTGAAGACGCTCGAGACTCAATGTCTGAATCTGGACTTTGATCTCGTCGCGATCTTATTGATTAGAAGATCTGTATCGCTTTTCTTATGAGGAAATTTCCGTAATCTTCCCTGAGGTTGGTAGCTGTAGTAATAATTTTCCGTACAGACTGAGTATAAGAAAGAGAAGATGATTAGAAGTACTGAGGAATTTCTGATTGGAATCTTTTCATTCCGGGGATATCGAATGCAGCAGCTGTTGCTCTAAGCCGAAAGATATGTTTTTATTTTATCTACTATCGGTAATTCTCTTTGAGTGACGATTGATACAGTTTCGATTTTGAGTTTGAAGCAGGTATGAGAATTCGTTGAAGAAATTCAGATTAGGTTACAGTTTGAGTTTCAGTTCAGTGCTGAGATCGTATGTTGGGACTAATTGTTTTGCTACGTCAGATGTTTCGAGAAAGCAGAGTATCTAGAGATCGGAAATTTTGAGTTATTCAGTATTCTTTCAGATGACAGAAGGATATTCAGAGAATTGAGGGATTGATCTTTTCAGAACAGATGCAGAAGGAAGTTTAAAGAATAACTACTGATAATCTGGACTGTCCACAGCTAGTAGCTGAGAGAGAGATCTGATTTCGGTGGTACAGTTTATTATTTCAGAATAGAATTGGGAACTTTCGACAGGTGTTGTTGCAGAGCTACCGGTCAGTCTGAGTTTGAATTGCCACCGTGTTTGATTGACCGATTGATGAATCTGCTATTGTATTCCCTACAGAATGGTTCTCAGACATGATCAGATGTTAGTGTTTCTGTCAGAACTTTTGTCAGATTTATTGAATGTCGAATTTGGTCATTTTAGATAGAGATCTTGGTTATGGCCTTTCTTTTGGTATAGTCTTCGAAGAGACTTTTGTTATTCTAGTACACCTGAGTTCAGTGATTATCCTCAGAACGACGGACAGCCAGAACAGATGATATGGATTAGAGGTTTGCCTCTTGTTTAGAAAAAGTTTTTGTATGAGCAGTCTATGCCTTCTCTTAAGCTCAACCTTAACCAGACTTGGTAAATCAAGGTACCGATCCTGAAGGTCCATGGTTCTAATGAGAGGAAGATATGAAACTCCCTGATCCAGGGAGGGGAAAATCTGAAGCATGGTGCTTGACCCTTGCGCTAGCCGACGAGTGTTGCTAAATTTTATGAAGTTCTTGTACAACAAAAACTATCAGATGATTATCTGGATGGAATCTTTTGACGAGTTCTACGAGCAGAATTGAAAACCTCCATTGTATGGGGATGGTTCTTCTTTTGAATCACCTATTTTGGGACCAGAATTGTTTCGAGGTTTTGATCAGTTGATGATTTTGTGTCAAGAATGAAGATGACTTGGACTAAGCGGTCGAAGTATTCAGATTTTAGATGCAGAATTTTGTATTTTGGTCGGAAAGATCGAATATTTCGGAAGACTCCGAGTTTCAGAAAGATTTGTCAGAGATGAGAAGAGAGATAAATCGTCTCTGAGATTGTTTGAATATCATTAGAGTCCGGAGATGATGGGCGATCTTTTTTACAGACTTGTTTTATTCCGTCTCTTTCTGGTTTTCACGTAGTGTTTTCCGTCTTTTGATGCGGATTATCACCGAATCCTTGTTGTTGGGTTACCAGATCAGAATTTCTTTTGCTTTTTAGCTGATGAGACCGGATTTGTTGAGATGACAAATCTCTTGAGATGACTAATTCAGAGTTTCGACCTGAATCAGAACAGTTCTGAGACAAACCGTTTCAGTTTGTATTAGTGCAGTAAAGTTTCTACGGATTTGAAGAAGCAGTTAGAAGAACAGAGTTTGTTTGGAGCAGCAAATTCAGGGTTAGTCCTGAGAGAAGAATCTTATTGCAGTCTTGACTCTATCTAGTTCTTATGAGATTGAACCGTTTTGATTTCGAGGACGAAATCTATTTTTAGAGGGGAGAATTGTAACGCCCCGAATTTATCTTAATTGAGCTTGGTTGAGTTAATTAGAGATTTCAGAGTTCACGAGCCGACATGATTTTGATCAGGATCTTTTTTGCAAATTTTGGAATTTTCAGGGACTAAAATGCAAAAATGGAGATTGTTAGATATTTAATGGGCTTTTGACTTTTCTTCCCCATTCATTCTCCTTCTTCTTCCTCTCTCCCTCGCCTCTCTCCTCCATAGACGACGCCCAAACCCATTCCAAGATTTGTGATTTCGATTTCCGGTCGATCCGTCCATTGGAATTTATTTCTGAAGGTAGATTAGCAATCACGGCAACGAGAGCTCCGTTATACCGTAAGTATTTCTCCGATCAGATACGTTTTGTTTTTCGGATGTTGTTAGAATCGATTGGTTTTCGGGTATGTTGTTCTTGGCAGAGTTCTGGTTGTTTATTCTCAGTCAGTTTTGAATTTGAGCGTCGTTCGGAATTGTTTTGATTTTTGGAAGATTATTCAAAATTTGGGTTTTGGAGATTTGTTGGGTTTGAGCCATTTTTGGTTGTTTGATGGTTGATTTAAGTTTATTGGATTGATATTATACTATCTGTATTTCCGGTTTGATCAGTTATAGCCGTTATGCCGCCAGTTTGAGTTTTGGAATATCAATCGTTTATATTGATGAGATTTTGGATTTAGGAGTTGGAATTGAGTTTGAATGGTTGATTTGGATGGATTGACATTGGAATTCTTTTATATCTCCTTTCAGATTCAGTTGCAGATTTTGGAGTCCAGAAATTACAGAATTCGAATCGTTGACGAATTGATCGAGGTTTGATATCGAGGTTACTTTATTATTTGACTTGAATCGAATGATGTTTGATTGAGCCTTTTGTGCTTGTAGCTTGTCTGGATTTCAGCTACGTCAATCAAAGAAGAGGTAAACGACGACTTTGGAATGGAATAGGACGATTAACTCGAATCCGGAATGATTCGAGTGCCCTAGGGAAAATCACATACTTGCATGCTTCTTGAATTATATGTTATTTGTTTTACTGAAATCAGATGAATGAGTTTTGATTTGCATTGCATTCATATTGAGCCAATTACCTTTGTTTTGCGGGCAAGAGAGGCCTAGAGGAGTTAGATGTTCTGTGGACTATAGTTGAGTGACATTGGTTAGCAGAGTTTTACCAATTGTTGAGAAACACTCTCTATATGTGCCCAGATTCTAGAGGAGAAAAATATGCACCGTCCACCTTGATCGGGAGAGTCGGTGTGTTGGTGATATTTTGTCATCGGGATCCCAATTGAGAAAAGAGAACTTTTACCTTGTGATTATCCAAACTTGATAATCCTTGTTTTAAAGACATGCATTGCACATTATGCAATTGATTTGGAGTTATTGACATGCTATTGGAACTCTTGTTTCGTTATTTCATATATCGCGTTCGATATATTATTTGATATGCATGCTTTGTCTCTTTTACTGGGAATTGTATTCTCACCGGATTATCCGGCTGTCATTTTGTTTGTATGTGTACTTGACGGTAGGTGGGACAGGATCGAGTCAGAGATCGCATGGCTAGGTGGTCGAGTTGATAGATTGAGGCCTCGTCATTGTAGGAGTCGATTTTGTTTTCGAACTCGGTTGTACTTGCTGTATTTTGATTGTAGAACTTAGTAGTGATGCATGTTCTACTAGATTGATTATTGTACAACTCTAGAACTTCATGTATTGTATTTTGACCAGTCGGATATATTAATGCATGTTTATGATTAAGTTGGTTTATGGTTTTGCACTTTCCCAAGCTTTAGCTTTGCTTTTTGGGAGTGTTTTTCAGTGCAGGTCGAAGGGGCAGCGCGCCCGCGTGACTCGAGGAGCGCCCGCGCCTCTCCTGTGCTTGGAATTTCGCATTTTGCAAAATTTCGGCGCGCCCGCGCCACCTAGAGGAGCGCCCGTGCCTCCTCGGGGCTTGGAATTTTGCATTGTGCAAAATTCCGGCGCGCCCGCGCCTGTAGCTCGATTTAAAAAAAAAAATTGATTTCTTTTCCATGGTTCCTCGTGTTTCTTTGTGTTTAATTAAACGAGTTTAGATGATTAGAAACGGGGTCTCACAGCTTATGTATTACAAAACATATATAAGATATGGTGTCATCAAGATATCATAGTTGAGTGTAGAAATAGTTCATTTTTAGGTTTGGAAAAGGATGTTGGTGTCCTTCTCAAAATCAATAACCTAAGCATTGACGACGGTGATATTATTTTAAATAATAATAATAATAATAATTTTGGGATTCGCCTATGAGTACTGTATCATTGGGTTTTTATTATTTTTAATGTAAAAATTAAATTTCAAAAATAATGTGAAATTAAAAAAGTTGTATTAATAACGTAAAACGCCATTGCGAATGGCGGACGCTCGATTATTTTTTTTGGGATATGAACCAAAGTCCCACATTGGTAGATCAATAAAAATGATCATGAGTTAATAAATGGAATGATATCTTCATTGGTATGAGGCCTTTTGGGTGGTTCCAAAAGCAAAACCATGAGGGTTAGACCCAAAGTGGACAATATCTTACCATTGTGGAGATATCCGGATTCCGTTGTTCTAACAAGTGGTATCAAAGCCATGGTTTGATGGAGCCAATGTGGGTGGAATCCTCGGAATTAAACGAAGGAGGTGAGGCTCCCGTTAAGATCCGTGTTAAGCTCTCGAGGGGTGATGCTCCCGGAAATTCATGTAAGGCGTGCGCCTCAACGCAGTGAAGTGGAGTAACCTCGATTAGAGACGAGATTGAGGGGAGGCCCGGACCATGTGAATAATGGTGTGACTTCATTTGAGGGGAGGATTGTTGGGATATCAACCAAAGTCCCACATTGGTAGATCAATAAAAATGATCATGGGTTAATAAATGGAATAATATCTCTATTGGTATGAGGCTTTTTGGGTGGTTCCAAAAGCAAAATCATGAGGGTTAGACCCAAAGTGGACAATATCATATCATTGTGTAGATATCTGGATTCCGTTGTTCCAACAATTTTAATCTAGCATCTGCCACACTTGGCAGCTAGGGGTGGGAAATGTTATCGAAATATCGAAATACCGTACTTACCGTACCGAAAAAATATCATTTATACCAAAAAATTCGGTATACCGAAAAATTTCGGTACGGTATGGTACCGTACCAAAATTTTTGGTATCGGTATCGGTACACATATTTAAAAATTTGGTATTTTCGGTATATACCGAATACCGAACAAAATTCATATTTTTAAAAATTATTTAATATACATATAATTAAATATTTATTAAGCTTCCACTAGTCTTGATCACTCTCTCTCTCTCTCTCTCTTGTCAGTCATCTCAAAAACCCATTTTCCTCTCACGCGATCCCCTTTGTTCTCAAGCACTAATCGTCAGTCTAGGCTGCCGATTTGCTGCCACAGTAGCCGGAAAACATCCGATTGAAGCTATATAAGGTTAGAGCTCGTCCTTTGCTTCAATTTAATACCAAAATATCAAGAACTGTGTGTTAGTGCATTTAGTACCGTGAACAATTTGGTTTTATTTTCAAGTCTATGAATATGTTGCTGAATCCAAATACTTAACTTGATTTTGCCTTTGGTGCTGATCTTCTTGTGTCTTTGCTAAAAGGATTGGAGTTTGCAGGGTTCAAGAGATGGTGCAGGAAGCCTTCCATCGACTAGACCCCAAAACATTAGGGGTCTAAAAATCACTTCAGATGTACAATTTCTTTGGTAAAAAAGAAAAAAAATGAAAAAAAAAGAGGAGAAGGAAATTGACATCAGCCTTTTCCGAAAAGTGGCTAGTAAACTTAACTTGTTATTGTATCTTCTTTCTCTTTTGTCTATATATACAAAGGAGATTTAATTAGTTCACCATAGTTTACTTGAATTTTGCATTTTAGATGTGTTGTTTTAATTACTGGAAATTAATGATTTTTTGTTGTTATAATTTTGGTATTGATGGTATTATATCGATACCATATCTAATTTTGATATACCGAAATTTTACGGTAAAAATGGTATGAAATTTATGTCGTACCAAAATTTTGGTGTACCGACATTACGACATCGGTATCTATTTTATCGGTATCGAACTTTTTGGTACGTTATGCGGTATGATCTGCAAACGTCGGTATACCGTACCGACCCAGCCTTATTGGCAGCGGACGCTGCCTACATGGCACTGTCCCCTGGCCACCCACCCCGCTGTCAACCACCGCCGACGCACCATCTACCCATAATCATCCACCCCCACCCGCCCATCTATTTTTTTAATAAATGATCGGAACACGGTCTTTATGCGTACATTTTCTTCACGTGTAAATAATTGAATACGATACAATTTTTTCACGCATAAATAATTGTGACGATTTGATGCGGAAAACACGCGTACAAATCTATTATATATATACGTACAGATCTCATTCGAAATATATCATTCAACAAATTCAACAAACTTTATTGCTCTCCTATTCTTTCTCTGTTTTTCATTTCCACTCGTTTTCTTTGTTTATTTTTCATTTTTATATCCAGAAAATGGCAAACATTGATATATTTTCATATTTTGGTGGTCATGTTATTGTGAATAATGGATGGGTTATGTATAGTATTCCTTATACTAGACCGATGCGAGTATTACGATCTATTGCTATGTTCGAGTTGGTTGAAGTTGTGCATCAAACATTGATGATTGATCCAATGTATTTTTCTCTCAAATTGTCAACGAAATATTCCTTCATGAAAAATTCATCTTGGCATGAAATTCAAGTGAATCTTGTTGATGATAATGCGCTGGAGTTTATGATGCAATCTCCCAATATGCGTATACTGCATTTGTACGTCGAAGCAAACCAAATTGTCCATCACGTTGGTCATGTCGACCAAGAATAAGATATTTTACACGTTACTGAAGGAATGAACAACATGTATATGTATCCTGAAAGTGTGTAACGCCCCAAAATTAGCCTAATCGAGATTATAGGAGATTAAGATTGCTAATCAGAAATTAGGGAATTTGAGGATTTAATTGATATTCGATAAGGGACTATTTTGCCATTTTTGGAATTTTCAGGGACTAGAATGCAAATATTGAATTTATTAGATATTTAAGGCATCTTAACTTGTATTCTCCTTCACTTCTTCTTTCCCACACGCCTCATCCCCCATTGAAGAGCTCCAAACGTGATTTCAAGCTTCTTGATTTCTCGGTTTGCTCAATTCATTCGATAGATTTTCAATCTGAAAGCATATTTGAGATCACAACATTGAGAGCTCCGTTTTGAAGTAAGCTTCTTTAAATTCTTTGATGTTTGAATTTTTTGAAGGTTGTTAGAATCGATTGAAATTCGGATACGTTGTTCTCGAGCTAGTAGACATCGTTTATCTGCGGTCGGATCATAATTAGAACGTTGTTCGGAATTGTTTTGAATTTATCTTGTGATTTTCGAAAATGGGGATTTGAAATTTGGTTGATTAGAGTTGTTTTGATGAGATTGGAGTTGTATGAGTTGAATGAGTTATAGTACTGCTGTCTGCGATTTTCGGATAATCAATTTTTAGCCGTTATGCCGCCGGTTTGAGATTATAGATTTTGGGGAAATTGTTGTGAGTTTTGGATTGGTTTTGGATTGATTGATGTTGATGTTCTTAATTATCTCCTTTCAGACTTGTTTGAGCATCGTTGGACTCAGAGTTCTTAGAGTTCGAATCATCGAAGAATCGATCGAGGTTTGGTATCGAGTTTACTTTTTTCGTTGAATTGATATTCGTTTGGATTGTTATGAGAATTCTTGTCTTTGTAGAAATCCAGTTTGGAGCAATTGAATCGAGAAAGGTATAAGACGACATTGGATGGAATAGGACGATTAACTCGAATCCGGATTGATTCAAATGTCCTAGAGAAATCACATACTTGCATGTCTATGTGAATTAATTGAATTACATGATTGAATGTTTTAGTTTTTCATATGCATTCATATTGAGCCAAACATTTTGTTTCATTTGAATTAGACGATCTGGGGATTATAGTCGAGTGGCACTGGTTGGCGATTTACTACAGTGACCGATCAACTCTCTATTGAATGCTCCAGAGTCTGGAGGATTGAAGTATACATCGTCCACCTCGAAAGGGGAAATCAGTGTGATTGCTGTGATATTTCATCCTCGGGATCCCAACCAACGAATCGAGGAACTGATTTACCTTTTGATTATCCGGATGATAATCTAGACTTTTGAAGTCATGCATTCATTTACTCTCATTTTGAATATCTGGAAGTTGATGTATTTCATTTTGAGAGGCCTATTTGTTATAGCATGTTGACTCTTTTATTGGGAATATTATTGTCACCGGATTTATCCGGCTGTTGTCTTGTCTTTGTATGTGTGCTTGGAGACAGGAGGGGCAGGAACGAGTCAGAGATCGCATGGATAGTTGGGATGTGAAGATAGAGTGAGGACTTGGTGTGTTAGAAGTCGATTATGTTATCGAACTTAGATTATACTTGAACTTGCTTTGAGTTGTTTTGTATAACTAGAATCTTGCATGTAGTACTCGATCGAATGAATGTTCAACTCTAGACTTTTAGGGGTTGGATCCTTTTGTTGGAATTATTTATTCAAGTTGGATATATGAATGTTGTTTTGAATGGATTTTGAGTTGGAGATTGGTTTTTGGAGAAAAAGCCCAGATTTTTGGTTCAGAGTGTTGCTCGCTCAAGCGGGTGTTTCTTGTCACTCGAGCGAGGCACTGTTAACAGGAAATAAAAAAAAATTATTTGTTTCAAGCTTTGCTCTTGTATGCTTTTATGTTGGTTTATTCTAGTTTAGATGATTGAAACCGAGGTCCTCACATTAAGTGGTATCAGAGCGATAAGTTTCTTGGACTGAATTAGAATGAGTGGGGTAGATCGAGTCCGCTTGAATTGATTTCTTGCATGTGTTTGAGTTACTTAATTGATTTATTAAATACCATGCGAGCATGCTTTATTAATTAAGAATTATTTGAGTTACATGATTATTTGATTTAAGTTTCTAAAACATAATTTACTTTAGATATCAATTGCTTGGATTCCTGGATCGAATTCGAATTTTCTCGAGATGGTTGAATTATTCGAGAAAGAGGTTTTGGACACCAAATGGAATTGATGGAATTGGATTATCTATGTCCTAAATCTTGATTATCAGATTATGGGTCTTCGAAGAGTGTTGAATAGGAACCCACCGCCAGTAATTCCTACGAATGAGAATCCTCCTGCAGTCACTCCTTCGAACGAATAGGGAAATACAGTGACAGATCAGATGGATGCCATATCTACGCCAATGGAGACCTTATTGAAGAGGTTCCAATCTTTCCGAGCCTCGATTATGAAGAGTACGGAGAATCCAGTTGACTGTGAGAGCTGGTTGGATGATATATATCAGCCTTTTGATTCTCTCGACTATGTCGATGATCGACGTACCAGGTTAGTTATTCATCAGCTGCAGGGTGTTGCTAAGAACTAGTGGATCATGACAAAATGAGCCATTGAAAATCAAGGTACAACTATTAACTGGAATCTTTTCAAATCTGAGTTTTATAAGCGTTTTTTTTTCAGTTTCGTATCGAAAGGATAAGGGTGCTGAGGCAGAACTGATGAGACAGAGAGGGAATCGGTTTGTACCTCAGCAACAACAGAGACAGTTTCAGGCACAACCGACTCAATATCAGAATCAACCTCAGAGATCAGAGGGTGGTAGCAGTGGAGGCAATAGGAAGGACTACTTTCGTCCCAAGGGAAAACATTTTAAGAAATCTGGGAGTAGTTCTTCGAGTTTGGGTGGCTCGAAGAAAATTTTGGTTCAGGACAGAGTTCTGGATCTTTTGGAATGTTTTGCAACAATTGTGGAGGTCAACACCTCAGTGAACATTGTCTGGAAATATACGGTAGTTGCAATATCTGTTATCAGACAGGACACTACGCTAGGAGATGTTCTCAGAGTGATACCATTGGATCTCGGTCGGGAAGTTCTTTTAGACCGATGGTTCAGCAGGGGCGGCAAGCTTCTGTGCTTATTTCCTTTCAGACGCTGCAGAAAAATTGACTAGGAGTTTATCCGATTATGAATCAATCTCCAATGCAACATACTTTAGTCTTTGCTCTGAATGAGGATCCGCAGACTCGGACTGCACCTAGAGATGATAGGATGGGTAACCATGCGAATTTTTGGTTTTTCTGCCTTTTGAATGATAGATAGTGATGCTTTCCCTATTTGTTGAGCTTTTGGGTTACCGTAGTCGGAACTCTTGATTAGAATGGGAATAAGATTGAATTGAGCAGTATGGTACTTAGGTTATCGGATTTGGATTTTATTATCTGTTGAACTGTTTTAACCAAGTACAAGGCAATCGAGGAATAATTTTAGAATTTTTCAGATTCAAACTCGAGTCGATAGACGAGTGGAGATCCTTCAGTAAGAATTTTGATTTAAGGATTTCTTAGATTTTTGTTCCGTCGATGAACCGTTTGTTATAGGAAGGTGCGGAAGAATTCGAGATGTTTTCAGTTGAAGTCCTGGATTGTAACCCGTCTTGGTTGATATTCCAGTGGTTAGAAAATTACAGACAATGATATAGCCCGATGAGCTTCCAGTTTTGAGTCCGATTCATCAGATTGATTTCATCTTGGAATTGAGATCAGAATATCGTCTTCCTAAGACCGGAATCAGAACGAGGAACAGAATCATTCAGAGATATTTAGATGAATTTGGGGCTATTCTTATCGATGAAGTTCTTATCCATTCGAAGAGTCGTACTGATCTTTCATATTCTTATAGAGTGGTTTGCAGAATTGCATGCCGAGCAGTATATGCTATCCTATTGACGTCTGATTTTTGATGAGATCGAGTTATCTTTCCTCGATCATTTTATCTGGAGGTGGAATTTCTGTTGATCACCTCAAGACTGGAGCTAATATGAATTGACCTAGATCGACGTCCTTACATGAGATTTGAAGATTATGAGGTTTTATCGTAGATTTATTAAAGAATTCTTATCGTTCGTGTAGCCGATTACTCAGTTAACTTCGAGGATCATATGTTCTTCTGTCTGGACTTAATCTTATGAGACCAGTTCTTATTGATTGAAGAAGAGATTGATCAGCACTTCATTATTATTTTATTTCTTCTGTATTGATGACCTTACGGTGCTTTGCACTTCTTCTTATTGAGGTTTGAGGTTTATGCTTGTTCAGAATAATCACTTATAGCATGAGCATCGAGGCAGCTAAAGATGCTCGAGACTCAAGGTTTGATTTTGGATTTTGAGCTTGCAGCGATCTTATTGATTAGAAGATCTGGCATCTATTTTTCTTATGAGGAGATTTCCGTAATCTTTCCTGATCTTGGAAGCTGTAGTACGGATTTCACCGTACAGACTGAGTATGAGAAAGATAAGATGATTAGAGGTACTTAGAAATTTCTAATTGGAAATCCATTCTATCCGGAGAGATTGTATACAGCATCTGATGCTCTGAGCCAAAAGATCTGTTCTTATTTTATCTACTATCGGAATTCTCCTTGATTGATGAATACGACACTTCCGGTTTAGAATTCGAAGCAGATAGGAGGTCTTTCAGAACTTTTTTTTCGATCCGAATCGGAATTTATTGAGAAGATCAAGATCATTCAGAGATTTGATTCGATTTTTAGAATTCGATGAAGAAAAGTCAGAACTGAACCAGTCTGAGATTCAGTTGGTGTTGATGCTTTAATGAAATTAAGCATATTGTTGTGATAGATGATTCTGATGGAGACATCGTAACTTGAGATTGGCACCGTGTAGGCTTTTTCGTGTTCTTTCAGATGACCGAAAGATGTTGGATGCTTTGAGGAATCATATGGGATAGAAGCAGACTGTAGCGACCCAACCCGGATACACTACCTTATCAGAGTTAGAGCATAATTAAGCATGAATTTAAAATAAATCGCTGCGAAAGACTTAAATAAAAGCAGACCGGCAGAATAAAACCGGTTAAACAAATTCGATTATACAATCAAATCGAATTACAAATAATCCTAAGGGTTAAGACCTAAAGCTAAGCCTTCTATCTTCTAGGGTCACTGGCCACTCCAAGCTCCTGGTGCTCAATCCTGCACCTACACCTTCTCCGTCGAATGAGGTGTCCAAACATATAGAAAAAAACTGGACGTGAGCGTAAAAACAGTACTCAGAGGCGCCATGAATATACAGGGCAATGCTGGATAGCTAGTCCGTGGTGCCGCTCCTATATTCCCCTATCCACTATAGCGTCTACTCCACCGTCGTGGTCGCTCCTAGGGATAGCAAAACCAGGGGACACGAATCCATAAGTATTAACTCATCACCGATGGAAACTATCATAACTCACATCATACCAGATGCAGTCTACCGTACAAACATGCATGTGCTAAAGCCGTAAAACATATAAAACATGTAGCACATACTCATGCATCACATATAATATATATCATGCTGGCTATCTCAGTCAGTACTTACGTATCTTACTACAGGCAGTCCTAGCAGTCCCACTCTAAGTTCTCAAGCCTATCATCAACGCTACAATGCAAATACTCATGCATCATTAATTAAGCTCTAAAAGCCTTAACTAAGCTATTGCATACTCCCAAATAATTTAAGGAGACCATAGCTATACCTGCGTCCGTCTTCAGCCCGCTGATGGCGATTGCCTCAAAACTAGGCCACAACTCCGCTACAACGCCTGGATCACAATGCCACTTCTGGAATCCTAAAAGGACGCCTAGAATTCCCTAGATCTGAGTTAGAAGGATAAGAAACTAGAGAGAAGAGAGGAGAGGTGCGAGTTGAAAATGAAATCTCGGCCCTTATTTATAGGCGAACTTCGGAGCCTCCGAACTCGACTTCAGATCCTCCGATCCGGTTTGGATCCTCCGTTCTTGACTTCGGATCCTCCGAAGTCCCATTAGTGACGTCACCAATGATGTATAATCTCAGTACAACTTGATGGATACTGTTCGGACAGTCCGATCGATCTTCGGATCGTCCGAACTCCTCGGGCCTCCGATCCTTGGCTCCGATCACGTTCGGATCCTCCGAACTCAAGTTCGGAGTGTCTGAACCTCCCGAACCATACCCATAATTTTTGAGTGTCCTGGATCTATTTTTGGACTCCCTTAATCCATTTGAAATCTCCTTAATCATGTTTTACTTAATCTCAACGTGATCCTATGATTAATTACTCATTAAATGTTAATTCTGGATACGGGTCACTACAAGACGAAGAACGGTGTTTGAGGTATGTTTCCGATGTTGTGAATTGTCAACAATTGAAAACAAAGAGAGAACGACCCGATGGTCGGTTGTACAGTGTATTCTAGTTCAGAATGGGATAGAGTCGTGTTCAATGGATTCATCATGAAGCTTCTATGAACAGTCCGAGATTGAGGTACTATCTGATTAAGATTGATCTATAGATGAAATCTGCTACTGTAGTTCATACATAATGATTCTCAGAAATAATCAGATGATAGTTATTCTGTCAGAAATTTTGTCAGATTTTTTGATTGCCGAATTTGGTCATTTCAGACAAAGATTTTTGTTATACCTTTTCTTCGGGCATAGTCTTTGAAGAGACTTTGTTATTCGATTACATCTAAGTACAGTTGTTGTCCTCAGAAGGACGGACAATCAGAACAGACGATTTGGGTTTAGAGGCTTTGCCGAGCTGTAGTGTTGGGCCAACCCAATATCTAAACAGCCTGATCGGGCTAGGTGAGGGTGAACGGTCCATGCCATCTCTTAAGCTCAATTTTACCGAACTTGGTAAATCATGGTACCGATCCTGAAGGTCCATGGTTTGAATGAGAGGAAGATATGAAA
Source organism: Henckelia pumila (assembly GCF_033568475.1). NCBI lineage: Eukaryota > Viridiplantae > Streptophyta > Magnoliopsida > Lamiales > Gesneriaceae > Henckelia > Henckelia pumila. Next base: position 187,998,240 of record NC_133121.1, on the reverse strand, counting down.
CTCCCTGATCCAGGGAGGAGAAGTTATGGAGTAAGGTGCTTGATTCTTGCACTAGCTGACGAGTGTCGCTAACTCCTATGAAGATCTTGTACAACAATAGCTATCACATGATTATCTTAATGGCATCTTTCAATGAATTGTACGAGCAGTATTGTAAATCTCAATTGAATTGAGATGATCTTTCTGAGTCACCTGATTTTGGACCAGATTTGTTTTGAGGTTTATGAACAGATGAAGGTTGTCTGTCGAGAATGAAGATGACTTGGACTAGACAGTAGAAGTATACAAATTATAGATGCAAACTTTTGTATTTTTGATCGGAAGATCGAATATTTCTGAAGATTTTGACTTTATGAGGAATTTTCAGATGAGAAGAGAGAGAAATCGTCTCTAAAATTAATTGAATATCACTAGAGTCTGGAGATGATAGGAGATCTTGCCTACAGACTTGTGATGAAGCGTCTCTTTCTGGTTTTCACGAGGTGTTTTTGCGGATTAGCAGCAGATCCTTGTTGCTGAATTACCAGACCAGATTTTCTTATGCTCTTTAGCTAATGAGACCGGATTTGATGAGATGTCAAATTGCTTGAGACGACTGATTCAGAGTTTCGACTTGAATTAGGAGCAGCTCTGAGACAAACCGATTTAGTTTGAGATAGTGCAGTTAACTGTTACAGATTCGAAGAAGAGAATTGGGAGACAGAGTCCGATTTGAGACCGCATTTCGGGACTTATTTCTGAAAGGTGAATCCTTTCTGCAGAATTGGATATTATCACTTATCTTTTGAGATTGAACCGTATTCAATTTCGAGGACGAAATTAGTTCTTATAGGGGGATAATTATAACGCCCCAAAATTAGCCTAATCAAGATTTTAGGAGATTAAGATTGCTAATCAGAAATTAGGGAATTTGAGGATTTAATTGATATTCGATAAGGGACTATTTTGCAATTTTCGGAATTTTCAGGGACTAGAATGAAAATATTGAATTTATTATATATTTAAGGCATCTTGACTTGTCTTCTCCTTCACTTATTCTCTCCCACATGCCTCATCCCCCATTGAAGAGCTCCAAACGTGATTTCAAGCTTCTTGATTTCTCGGTTTGCTCAATCCGTCCGATAGAATTTCAATCTGAAGACATATTCGAGATCACAACATTGAGAGCTCCGTTTTGAAGTAAGCTTCTTTAAATTCTTTGATGTTTGAATTTTTTGAAGGTTGTTAGAATCAATTAAAATTCGGATACGTTGTTCTAGAGCTAGTAGACATCGTTTATCTGTGGTCGGATCAGAATTAGAACGTCGTTTGGAATTGTTTTGAATTTATCTTGTGATTTTCGAAAATGGGGATTTGAGATTTGGTTGATTTGAGTTGTTTTGATGAGATTGGAGTTGTATGAGTTGAATGAGTTATAGTACTATTGTATGCGATTTTCGGATAGTCGGTTTTTAGTCGTTATACCGCCGGTTTGAGATTATAGATTTTGGGGAAATTGTTGTGAGTTTTGGATTGGTTTTGTATTGATTGATATTGATGTTCTTAATTATATCCTTTCAGACTTGTTTGAGCATCGTTGGACTCGGAGTTCTTAGAGTTCAAATCATCAAAGAATCGATCGAGGTTTGGTATCGAGTTTACCTTTTTCGTTGAATTGATATTCGTTTGGATTGTGATGGGAATTCTTTTATTTGTAGCAATCCAGTTTGGAGCAACATTTGAATCGAGAAAGGTATAAGAGGACATTGGATGGAATAGGACGATTAACTCGAATCCGGATTGATTCAAGTGTTCTATAGAAATCACATACTTGCATGTCTATGTAAATTACTTGAATTACATGATTGAATAATTTAGTTTTTCATATGCATTCATATTGATCCGAACATTTCATTTCATTTGAATTAGATGATCTGGGGATTATAGTCGAGTGACACTGGTAGGCGATTTACTACAGTGACCGATCAACTCTCTATTGAATGCTCCAGAGTCTGGAGGATTGAAGTATACATCATCCACCTCGAAAGGGGAAGTCGGTGTGATTGTTGTGGTATTTCATCCTCGGGATCCCAACCAAAGAATCGAGGAACTGATTTATCTTTTGATTATCCGGATTGATAATCTAGACTTTTGAAGTCATGCATTCATTTATTCTCATTTTGAATATCTGGAAGTTGATGTATTTCATTTTGAGATGCATATTCATTATAGCATGTTGTCTCTTTTACTGGGAATATTATTGTCACCGGATTTATCCGGCTATTGTCTTGTCTTTTTATGTGTGCTTGACGACAGGTAGGGCAGGACCGAGTCAGAGATCGCATGGATAGTCGGGATGTGAAGATAGAGTGAGGACTTGGTGAGTTAGAAGTCGATTATGTAATCGAACTTAGATTGTACTTGAACTTGCTTTGAGTTGTTTTGTATAACTAGAATCTTGCATATAGTACTGGATCGAATGAATGTTCAACTCTAGAATTTTAGGGGTTGGGTCATTTTGTTGGAATTATTTATTCAAGTTGGATGAATGTTGTTTTGAATGGATTTTGAGTTGGAGATTGGTTTCTAGAGAAAAAGCCCAGATTTTTGGTTCAGAGTGTTGCTCGCTCGAGCGGGTGTTTCTTACCGCTCGAGTGAGGCACCAGAATTCTATTTTTTTAGGCAGGGATTTGCTTGATCGAGTGGGTGTTTCTTACCACTTGAGCGAGAGCCTTCCAAGTTTCCGGGCAGAGTTTTGTTCGCTCGAGTGGGCGTTTCTTGTCGCTCGAGCGAGGCACTGTTCACAGGAAATAAAAAAATTTATTTGTTTCAAGCTTTGCTCTTGTATGCTTTTATGTTGGTTTATTCTAGTTTAGATGATTGGAACCGAGGTCCTCACAAAGTGGATCGTGGGAACAATATATCGCTGGTACATCCAAACCTGATCCTGCAAATTGGCCACAAACGACACGTGGCCGGGAACAAAATGATAGTGCAACAAATTGGAATTCAGAAAATCCAAATTTTGTGCCACGTGTTGATGATCCTAGTAGTAAAAACGACGATGTTCAGAGAAGAGATACCGAGCTAGAGATGTCATACGGGGAGTCTGAGGAAGATGATGATGACAATGACGATGTGGAAGATGTGAATATTTATGCAAATGTTGATAAGGGAACGTCATCTCGTCCACCACCTTGTCAAACATTAGAGAGGCAAGTTGTTCCATTCCTTTCTACCACTTCTGATATGCCATCTTTTTTCAATACATATTTTGGAGAAGAGATTCCTGATTCTATTGGCGTACCTCATGACATGCGAACAAGATACTATAATAAAGAGCGAGGAGAACTGTGTAAACATGGTTTTCAATAATAAGAAAGATCTAATTGCATCTGTGAAGGAATATTCGGTCAGAGTTTCCAGGCGTGAGTATCGTGTTGTTGAGAGCATACACATTATGTGGAAAATACAATTAAAAAATGATTCTTCAACCATCAGATGTCGTTGGGGTCTTCGAGCTTCTTTCAAGGAAAAAACAGGTTATTGGAAAATAACCAGATATGGTGGGCCTCATACATGTATATCTACAAACGTCGGCATAGACCATCACAACTTGAATAGCGATATGGTTGCAAATACGCTATTGGCCATTGTACGATGTGATCCTTCGTACGAGATCAAATATATAATAGAGAGTGAAAGATAAATATGGATATCAAACCTCGTATACAAAGGCGTGGCGGAGTTTGAAACGCGCAGTGAAAATTGTTTATGGAACCTGGGAGAGCTCTGTGCAATTGCTACCAAAATATATACGTGCTCTTTGAAAATACAATCCTGGAACAATTGTCGATTGGAAGCATCTCAGAAACAATGAAGAAATAAAAACATTGAACTATTGTTTTTGGGCGTTCAAGTCGTGTATTGATGGATTAAAAATTGTCGAAAATCATTAGTGTCGATGGTACACATTTGTACACAAAGTACAAACATAAAATGTTGATAGATGTTACTCTAGATGCAAACAATCAAGTTCTACAGCTGGCTTTCGCAATCGTGGATGAAGAAACATATGATTCCTGGAAATGGTTTTTAGAGAATGTTGGCCGACATGTCGTAAGTGGTGAAAATGGTGTGTGCCTAATTTCTGATAGGCATAAGGAAATTGTGCGAGCAGTTGAAGATCTGCCCTATTTCAAACCTCCACAAGGTATGCATCGTTTTTGTTTGAGGCACGTGTGCTCTAATTTTAATATCGGGTTCAAAGACGTGCATTTGAAAGATTTATTCTGGGAAGCAGGGAGACAACATCAGATTTGTAAATTTGATGCAACAATGGAGGCAATCAAGAACAAAAACATTTTTCCACACATATATTTGGCTGGAATATCGAAGGAAAAATGGAGTATGGCCCATGATAGAGGTTGACGTCGTGGAGTGATGACAACTGATAAGTGCATTTTTTATGCATTAGTTCGTGATATTTTTATGTCTATTTTGTGTGCATTCATATTTTTTTATGTGTTTTTATGTGTTTTAGTGCATGTTTGTGTATTTCACTCTTTGGGTTAATTTTGTAGGAAAATAGATTTCTGAAGAATGAATTACGAAGCAGCCTTGGTAAAAAATTCAAATTTATTTTTAGAAAGTTCGAAATCCAATCTTCACTGTTCAAAATAAAGTTCAAGATGTTTTGAAGTTGCTGTCCAAATTTCAGCTCGATCCGACGACTAGAATTCAAGATATAAATTTTTCAAAATCGTCGCGCGGAGCAAAAAAATCCACTTGCTCGAGCGAGACTTGTGCTCGCTCGAGCGAGCAAGACGTGCCAAACATATTTCAAGACAGAAATTTCTTGCTCAAGAGAGAGGAATGCTCGCTCAAGCGAGCAAAGCGAGCCCAGAAATCCTTTGGAATAGAGTCATGCTCGCTCGAGCGAGACCTGTGCTCGCTCGAGCGAGCGGAGCGTACAGAGTTTGTATTTTTGGAAACTCTTGCTCGGGTTGGATGCTATTTTTTGAATATTTGGGCATATAAATAGATCTTTTAGCATCAGATTGAGGGTTCCAAACGCAGACAACACAAGGAAGTCGACTACAAGGCTTGGAAGAGAAGATTTCTACACTTTTTCTTCTTCCGTTCTTCTTCTTATATTATTTTTGAATCATTGTTTTCAATTATTGAGTAGATTTTCTTCAACCAAGACGGTGTGATTGGGCCGGACAAATTCATGTAGAAACTTGGATGTTTATTTGGGATTTTTCAGACTTGATTTTATTTTATTGATTGTTAGATTCATATTTGTCTTGCGGATAGTCTGATCAATTGTTTGTTTGCATGTTAATCGATTTCAAGTCAACATATGAGGTATTGATTTTGATCACTTTGATAATCAACGCATGGTAAAACCGACTAGAAATATAATTCAGTTTCAGTGTGCGATTTTGGTGTAAACTGAATTTTCACAAATATTTAATGCATTCAAATTTGATTTGAGTTATGAAAGATTAATACTTCAATATTTGAGTAGGTTTGATTGTTCTAAAAATAGACCTTTGAACAAGTTAGAAGAATTCCCGTAATCTGAGATTAAATCCGAGTCCTGAATCGGCTACATCTTACATGATTTGTTCGGTACCTACGTGTGTCTTGGTTGTCTCGATTTAATTAAATTTTCTTTTCAACTATTTTAATTCTTATTTATTAAGCAGTTTTTATTATAAATTCTTATTTATTTAAATAAAATTGCTTTTTATGATTTTGTCTAGATTAAGCTAAATGATTAATTATTGAGAATTGACTGCAGTCCCTGTGGGATCGATACTTGAACTTTCAGTCCACTTTACTATTACTTGACCTGGTACGCTTGCCAGTAGATTCATATCACACTGATTTAGCCAGTCAAATTTTTGGTGCCGTTGCCGGGGATTGTTTAGTTAATATTAGGATAGATTATTTGCTTGAGACTAGATATTTTATTATTGTTAGTTATTTACTATTTATTATTAATTTTGTTGTTTCTTACTTAGGAGGTACTTGGAGATGGATCATCGACAGGTGTTCACAAGGTTTGGCCAACAATACTCGGAGCCTTTCTATGCTGCTTGGGGGAGATTCAATGATTTGGCAAACAGCTTTCGATGACATAATTTTTCAAATTACACTCTAGTGCAGATTTTTTATGGTGGATTGGATGAGATAACAAGAAGTTGGGTGGATTATGGAGCTTTAGCCACTGGCAGTCATTTATTCAGAAGAGATGATAATAGTGCGATGCACCTATTAAATGATATGGCGGATTTTGACTACCATTGGCATTGTGATCCTTCACTGCAGGGTTGGACTCACCAATATCCTCCAGAATTCAATCCCAAAAATTTTGCGAACCAACCACCCGAGTATCAAAAAGAGTGTCTAGGGCGTTTTGAAGATTATGTGGCTCAGTTGGAGAACATTGTGCGACAACAGACAGAGATAAATCAGTTCTTGGAAAGCCGCATCAACTCTTTGAGTCTTTTAGATGAACAGATTGCGCGCATTTTAGAACCATCTTCAGAGATTCTCCAAAAGACTGAAGCGAGTTGTGTTGATCAGTTATCATGGGCATGTGATCTTAAAGCAGTAATTGAGCCAGAGCAAGAAGAAATATTTTTTGAAGAATCTTCATGTGAGGAGGAGCCAAAAGTGATAGTGGAGGAGGAGGAAATATTCAAGGTGAAAGATTTGACCTCGTCAATGAACTATACATGTACACCACTTGAAGATCCATTCTTTCCATTGATGCCAACTCCACAGTATTCCATCCTCGATGAGCTTCAGCCTCGATTCGGAGTCTCCTTCCATACTAATCAGTTCATGCCGAGTATTGCTGGACCGAGAAGCTTACAATGCCAATGTCACGCCAATATTGAGGGCGTACACAGTCAAAACCCATATGTAGAGTCGTATGATTCCTATTATAGGTGGCAGCCGCTCTTTGATGGTTGCTTCTGCATAGTCGGGTTGTAGACTGTAAACTTGGTGCTGACTAGGAGGCAACCCAGTGTTCTTTCCTTTAATTTTTATTTTATTTTTGGTTTTTGTTTATTTCTCTTTGATTTTTGCTTCTTTCCCATTATAGTGTGTCGTGCCTAACTGATATACCTAGCCTGCTACCGCCCAGCTGATACTGCCAAGAAGAAAGAGGAAGAATACGCAACCAATGGAGTGTTATTTTGGTTTTCATTGTGTGTTTATTTTGCATTCTGTTTATTGTTTTGAAGCATTGAGGGCAATGCTTTGGATAAGTATGGGGGTGTGTCGTTTATCATTGTGTTTTGCATTCATATGGTCTAGTTCATTGCATATAGTTCATAATCATGCATATCATTATGTTTTGTGTTTTTGTTGTAAGAATAAGTAGAATGATGAATGTTGGCCGATGATGATAGAGTTGTGAAAAAAAAATTTTGTTTTTGAGAAAATGTTGCTTTTGATTGAACATGAAAAATTGTTGGTTGAATCGTGAATAATTTTTAAGCACGCATGTTAGACTGATGTAGTGTAGCGAAGTAATTGATGAAGTTCGTGTTTATTTGACCATTGCACGGCAATATGTGTTTGTTGATCATGCTAGTGTCTTTGAATTTCTGATGATTTTATGACATTGCATGTATGATCTTGGGCGCACCTAGAAAATTTTTGAATTTTTTAAATATTTTGGTTGACACTTTAGTTAACTCCATCCGGGTTACGAGCAAGGGATTGAAATCCTAATCCCTTGTTCTTGACTAAGTATGCGGATTCCATGGGGTTGAAATTTTTTTGAGATTTTTAAAATAACAATTCCATCCGGGCTTGGAAAATGATTGAAATCCAAATCATTCTTCCATAGCTAAGTTTGCGGGCTTAATGGAATTGTTGCTCCATTCGGGCTATAGACGAGGGGATTGAAATTCTAATCCTATCATAGTTATAGCTAAGTTGCGGGTAATTATTGGGGGTTAAGAAAAACAAAACCGGGTGAAAATCCGATGGTGCGTAATGTTACGCCTTAAACGCATATAAATCTTGGATTATGAGATTAATGTTTTTAATGCATTAACAAGTCTCAATTCTCTATGTTTTGATGACTAACAAAACTAGGTTAAAAATGTTACTAATGTTTACAGTGAGCGTATTACAGAGTTAAAATTTTCAAGTTGAATTGAGGCTCAATCTATCAAAGATCATATTGCAAACAGATTGCATTGAAGATCAAAAACAAATTTTGAAGAATTATACTGCTATGGGATCGAAAGCTCCAATTGGAGAACGGAACCTCCGATCAGGATCAGAAGCACCTTCAGAAGCTAAGGGACAATTGGAAGCTCCGATCTATTTATTAAAGCTTTTTAATGATCGGAAGCAGAACGAAAGCTACGAAGTGGCGAGATCGGAAGCTCCGATCATGGATCGGAAGTTTTGATCTGCAACAGAGGCCTGATAATCCTGTCCGGAAGACTTTTGACCGAAAAGACATTTAATGCACCGATCGGAAGCTCCGATGATGGATCGGAAGTTCCGATCCTATACACCCACGTGATCTCAGAATTCAAATTTCGGAAGCTCCAATGCAGGGAACGGAAGTTCCGATCGATGCCGAAGTTGCAACTATAAATAGAGGCCATTCCAAGCCATTTGAAGTATCCAATTCACTCTCTTCTCTTGCAAACATCTTCTCTCATTCAAAGTGTTCTATCAAAGATTTATTCGATATATTCGCTCAAAAATGTAGAGTTGTTTGTAAAAATCATTTGTGAGTTGGTTGTGCAATCTTTGTAAACACTTGAGTGTGAAGCCAAGTGTGTTTTTGTGTTGAGGCTATCCTTGGAGCCCTTAAGGCCAAGTGTTTGAGTTGTATGGGCGCGGTGATTGTGTTGAGTTGTAAGGCTATCCTTGGAGCTATCAAGGCCAAGACATTCGAAGTACTAGTGGATCCTTGGTTAATCGATCTTAGCCAAGAAGGGGAGACGTAGACGATTTATCGTCGAACATCCATAAACATCTCTTATCCCTTTTACTGCTTTATTTACTTAACTCATTTATTTACCGCACTTATATTTGATTGCTTTAAGTCTTCCGCTTGCGTACTTGCATAATCGCTTTAAATTGCTAAAGTTGCCAATAGAACCTAAACCCCCCTCCCCCTCCCCATTAGGTTCTAACAAGTGGTATCAAAGCCACCTTTTTACAAAATATTTTCAAAAAGGCTCTATGGCAAATCTAGCGAGCGATTATACTCAAGGGCAGTCAACCAATCGTCCTCCTCTTTTCAACGGCATAAACTACGGCTATTGGAAAAATCAAATGTCCCTATATATCCAATCCGTAGATTATGACCTTTGAAAAGTGACGGTGAAAGGTCCCTATACACCTATGAAAGAGGTTGAGGGGGTTAACATTCCAAAGGGAATGGATGACTTTTCAAAAGAGGATATGAAATTAATATCTCAAAATGCTAAAGCTATGAATATTTTGCATTGTTCCCTAGATATGAACGAGTACAACCGGATCTTGATGTGCTCATCCACAAAAGAGATTTGGGACAAATTGGAGATATGCCACGAGGGAACCAATCAAGTCAAAGAGACAAAGATCGATCTACTACAACTCAAATATGAGACCTTCGAGATGGAATCCAATGAAGATGTAGATACAATGTTCTGAAGGCTCTCTCAAATCATCAATGAGCTAGCCCAACTTGGAAAACAATATCCAACCAAACAAGTGTGGAGAAGAGCTCTACGCGCCTTACCCAAGGAGTGGGATGCCAAAAGGACTGCCATCATTGAATCCAACAAAGGCGAAACCGCATCCTATGATCTTGATCAACTCCATGGGACCCTAAAAACCCATGAGTTGGAATCAACTACAAGGAAGGGAATGAAGAAATAAGATGAGAAGATCAAGGCAAAAGGGATTTCCTTATCCAGCCAAGAAAAGGAAGAAGAAGAAGATGATGATGATATGGCACTCTTCGCAAGAAAGTTCAAAAGATTTATGAGAGAAAACAACTTCAAGAAGAAGACGGACAAGGAAGTAACATGCTACAACTGTCAACAACAAGGCCACTATGCAAATAAGTGCCCTCTCAAGAAGAAGGTTGACAAAGGCAAGAAGAAAGCCCTAATAGCGACTTGGAGCGACAGCGATGATAACGAGGAGGAAGCTAGCATCTGCCTCATGGCTAAGAGTGATGACATCGTTTTTGACAACGATGAAGAGGTACCTTCCTATGATGAATTACTACATGCATATAAACATATGTTTGATATGGCTAAATCACTTAGAAAGGAAAATAAAAATCTCAAAAATGAATTAGAATCTAAGGAACATGAAAACCTAAGATTAAAGGATGACATAGCTCACTTAAAAAAATCATTTGATAAATTCAATGTTAGTAGTAATAAATTGAATAATTTACTAAGCATGAAAAAATGTAGCCTTGAAAAAGTTGGAATATGGTATGGTAAGAAATCTATAGACTTTTATAGCCTTATTGCTAAAGCTAAAATGAGATCACCCCATGCATGCTCTTACTGCTGTAAAATAGGTCATGCTAGACATAAATATAGATCTTTGAAATATCAATATGATTAAAAGAGCTATATGAAATGGAGGCCTAAGAGTACTTAACAACTCATCAGTCGACATTATGAGATCGTGATCTAAGGGAGTTCATCATAGACCAGTTTAAACTGCCTTGACTTGCGACTGGTCTTCCTGATGAACGCTGCTTTGTCCAAGGAAATAGGTTTTTAATGAGGCCATAGCCCTACCTACTACTGGGAGCACTCTTAGAAAGTGTCGATGATGTTTCTATGAGAGACTGAACTCTTAGAAGTCCATTTTTTATCTCTCTTTTCTAACATTGTGGACCCAAAAGCACTAAAGGGTATCAAAATCAATTTTCGCTGGGAAATAGGAAAACTGTTCTCCCTAAAATATGGTATCTAGACAGTGGATGTTTTATACATATGAAGGGGAACAAAGAGCTACTCCAATCAGTCAAACCAAAGCAGAAATGAACTGTCACCTTTGGAGATAATAGCAAAGGAGTAATTGAAGGAATCGGCTCGATAGTTATTTCTAAATCCTGCTTGATTGATGATGTACTCCTAGTGAAAGGACTTAAGCATAATCTACTAAGCATAAGTCAATTGTGCGATATAGGTTATGAAGTCAAATTCACTCCCCAACAATGCACTATATCACTCACGACTGACAAATCCATAAATTTCAAATGATATAGAAGTGAAATTATTTACAAGGTTTCTTTAAATAATTTATCTTTGAAAAATATTAAAAGCCTTGTATCCTTGAATGTTGATGACAACATTCTTTGACATAGACGATTAGGTCATGTTGGTTCTAGTACCATAGAAAAACTTTTTAAACTTGATTTAGTTGTCGGTATGCCAAAACTTAATTTAAAATTAGATTCTGTTTGTGATGCGTGTCAACTTGGCAAACACACAAAGGAATCTTTTAAAAGCAAAAATTTTGTATCAACTTATATGCCCCTTGAACTTCTTCACCTAGATCTATGTGGTCCCTTGAGGAACGCTAGCCTATGAGGGAAGCTTTATGCATTTGTCATTGTGGATGATTTTTCACGTTTCACGTGGACATTGTTTTTAGCCCAAAAAAATAATGTCTTTGATTATTTTAAAACTTTTGTCAAACGTGTTGAGAATAAGAAAAATCTTTCAATAAAACAGATCCGTAGTGATCACGGAACTGAATTTCAAAATGAGAGTTTTACAAATTTATGTGAAGAGAAAGACATCGGTCACAATTTTTCTTGTCCTAGGACTCCTCAACAAAACGGAGTCATTGAGAGAAAAAATAGGACACTTGTAGAGATTGAGAGGACCATGATATGTGAGCATTCTCTACCAAAATATTTTTGGGCTGAAGCAATGAACACTGCCTGTTACATTATCAATCGTGTATCAATAAGGCTCATTCTCAAGAAAGCTCCATATGAATTATGGAGAGGGAGAAAGCCTAACATTTCATATTTTCGGGCTTTTGGATCAAAATGCTACATTCATAATAATGGTAAGGATAATCTCGATAAGTTTTATGCCAAGTCTGACAAAGGCATCTTTCTCGGATATTCTACCTCAAGTAAGGCTTTTAGATTATTTAATAAATGTACTTTATTAGTTGAAGAATCTATGCATGTTGTATTTGATGAATCTATGTCTGTAGTTTCTCGTACTACTAACGATGATGTAGAATTATTCAAAGAAGAGATGGCCTCCTCAAGCTTAAATGATATAGATGTTTCTGTTGAGAAAACACCACTTCCGAAGGATTGGACGCTTCACAAAGATCATCCTATGGATCTTATCATTGGAAGTCCTTCGAAGGGAGTAACCACTCGATCTTCTCTTAATAATATTTGCAATCATTTTGATTTTGTTTTGCATGTTGAACCTAAGTGTATTGATGATGCTTTATTAGATGATGCATGGATTATTGCTATGCAAGATGGATTAAATGAATTAAAGTGCAATGATGTTTGGTGTCTTGTTCCTATGCCGCATGATAGATCTATTATTGGTACTAAATGGGTCTGTAGGAATAAACTTGATGAGCATGATACTATCACTAGAAATAAAGCTAGGCTTGTACCGAAAGGATATAGTCAAGAAGAAGACATTGATTATGATGAGACATATGCTAATGTTGCCCGACTTGAATCTATTCGCATGTTTCTTGTTTTTGCTTGCTCTAGAAATTTCAAGTTATTTCAAATGGATGTTAAGAGTGCATTCCTGAATGGTGAATTAAAAGAGGAAGTTTACATTGAACAACCTGATGACTTTGTTAATGCTTTATTGCCTGATCATGTGTATAGATTAAACAAAGATTTGTATGGTTTGAAACAAACTCCTAGAGCTTGGTATGAAAAATTGTCTAATTTCCTTCTTTCAAATGGTTTTTCGAGAGGAAAGATTGACATTACTTTATTTACCAAAAATTTCAAAGATGATTTATTGATTGTGCAAATTTATGTTGATGATATCATTTTTGGTTCTACTAACGAAACTCTCTGTCAAGATTTCTCCAAGCTTATGCAGGAACACTTTGAGATGAGCATGATGGGGGAACTTAACTATTTCCTTGGATTGCAAATCAAACAGTGCAAGGATGGGTTCTTTGTGAACCAAAGCAAGTACATCAAGGAGATTCTAAAGAAGTTTGGAATGGAGAATACAAAATCATCACCCACACCGATGAGCACAGCAATCAGACTCGACGAGGATGAAAAAGGTAAATCTGTAGATCAATCTTCCTTTCGTAGTATGATTGGCTCCTTACTGTATGCTACTGCTAGTAGACTAGACATTATGTTTAGTGTTTGCTTGTGTGCACGATTTCAATCATGTCCAAAGGAATTACATTTGTTCGCCTTAAAACGCATTTTCAAATATCTTTCAAATACTCCAAATCTTGGCTTCTGGTATTCGAAAAATTATTTCTTTGATTTAAAAGCTTATTGAGATGCCGACTTTGGTGGTTATAAGGTGGACAGGAAAAGCACTAGTGGAACTTGTTTTTTTTAGGAAACTGTTTAGTCTCTTGGTTTTCAAAAAAGCAAAATTGTATTGCGCTGTCAACGAGCGAAGCCGAATATATGGCTGCTGGTAGTTGTTGTGCGCAAATTCTTTGGATGAAGCATCAATTGCTTGATTATGGCGTCTCTTTTTTAAAAATCCCTATTTTCTATGATAACACTAGCGCCATATGTCTTACAAAGAATCCGATTCAACATTCGCGCACCAAACATATTGACATTCGTCATCATTTTATTCGTGACCACATCGAACAAAATGAATTTGAACTTCAATATGTTGACACGAAAAATCAAATTGCCGATATTTTTACAAAACCACTAGATGAAAATACTTTTATTCGTTTGCGTGGTGAACTTGGCATGATTGAGTTTTAATTGCTTGTAGACATAAAATAAATTTAATGTCACATTAAGGGGGAGCTTAATATTAAATCTGAGCAATTTAATTTTGGATAATATAAATCAATTGTATTTATTCAAAATTAAAAAGATCACATTTTATGTGGATTATTTGTTTGAGGATTTAATTGCAATTTGTTTTAAAAACTTAAGAGTCAAAATCGAAATTCTGCCTCAGGCGGATCGGAACTACCGATCAAGGATCGGAACCTCCGATCCGTATCCCGCCATTTTCTCTATTGCGCGGTAATTTTTCCCTCCAAGACGCCGATCGGAACCTCCGATCAGGATCGGAGCTTCCGATCCGCATCTGACCCGGCTTTCAAAATTCTTTTCACCGCCTTATCATTTATTACCGCCTAGAGATCGGAACGTCCGAAGCTTGTTCGGAGCCTCCGATCAACACGTGGCCTTACATAAGAGGACCGCACGATCGGAACTTTCGATCTAAGATCGGAGCTTCCGATCGATTTCACCTATAAATAGAGGATCGCTCATTCCGTTTTCTTCACACCAAAAATCATTCTTTTCTCTCCTTTATTCCGAAAAAAGCCCTCTAAATGGCTCCCAAACGTCATCGTGCTATAGCCAGTACAAGCCAAGCCCAATTCCATGATCCTACCCAGCCTACTATTTCTAGGCCCATTCCTGACGACTATCGGGGTCGTACTATTCATCCTGGTCGTATCTTAGATACTACTTATTTGGGCCAAGCTCATCTCCTCCTGTTGAACTTAATCAATGCTCAACAGTGGAGATCCTTCTTTCAGCCATCCGTCCCTGATTTCATTTACGCTCCTCTTATTCACGAGTTTTATGCCAATTTTGAACTCAAATTAGGCCATGATGATATCACCATAGCCACGATTGTTCAAGGAAGGCATATTCGTTTTTCTTCTGCAGATTTGTCCTACTAATTTGATCTTCCCAGGAATGGACCCGGTGAATACTTCTCGCACTCCTGGCCTCAAAATGATCTTAACTTTGATCGTGAGTTATTTCCTTCTACCATTCTTGGTCGTCCAGCTACTGTTGTTGACGATCGAATCCATCTCAAGAGTCTTTGTCCCGATTTCCAAATCATTCAAAAGCTCATTACCACATCTATCGTTCCTCGTAGTGGAGACCTCTCCACTTGCAAATATCTGGATTTTTACATCCTATTTCATATCATTTCTTCTCGACCTTTTAACCTTCCACACTTTGTTATGTACACTATGCATCACATGACAAAGACGGTTAAAAAGGTTTCTTTTCCTTTTGTCCGATTTATTAACCGGATTTTAAGTCGTTTTGATATTGAATTTGAGGGGATTCTTTCTCTTGAAATCCAAACGAGTCATATCATCAACCATCAGTCTATCACCAGGATGGATTTATCCTAGAATCCTGTGTACTCTCTATGGGTTGTAGACCCAGGAAGAGTATTTTCTAAATATTCTCCTATTTCTGATTTTCATTTAGCATATTCCTCTCTTCCTCATTCTATCCAAATCAAAGGTTTTTCGACTGGTCCACCTAACACAGATATTCCATCCTCTTCCAGTTTTGAGGCCTTTGCGGCTAACCTTGATGAACTTCCTTTCCAGGAACATGAGGTTCCTGCAACCCCAGTAAACCAATTCCCTAACGAACGACTCTTAGAGACTCTTCATCGCATGGAGACGAGTATGCACACTCATTTTACCGAGCTGACTGCTAAAGTTGCCTCTTTGGAGACTCGTTTTGATGATTTCGTCGCTCGTTATCCTCCTCCGCAGCATGATGATGACTCTTAGATTTTATTTTGCATTTTTTGTTGTTGTACTTTTCTTATGCTTTGTATTAAAAAGTTATTGTAATAAAATTATTGTGTATTTTAATTTTATGTCTTATTACTTTTTGATTATCACAAAAAGAGAGAGAATTAATTGGTTAAAAGATTAATTAATAATCTAATGGGATAAAATTTGTTTTTTTGTTAAACTTTTGTTGCTCAATTTAGGGGGAGCTTTTATATGCAATTTTACCGTATATCTTTAAATGTTTAAAGCTTACCGTATATTTTATATCTCCTATTTTAAACCAAGTTTTGTGATCATCAAAAAAGGGAGAGATTGTTACGCCTTAAACGCATATAAACCTCGGATTATGAGATTAATGCTTTTAATGCATTAAAAAGTCTCATTTCTCTATGTTTTGATGATTAACAAAACTAGGTTAAAAACGTTACTAAAAATCGTCTAAGGCTCAATCTATCAAAGATCATATTGCAAACAGGCTGCATTGAAGATCAGAAACAAATTTCAAAGAATTATACTACTATGGGATCGGAATCTCCGATTGGAGATCGGAACCTCCGATCAGGATCAGAAGCACCTTCGGAAGCTAAGGGATGATCGGAAGCTTCGATCAGGGATCGGAAGATCCGATATATTTATTAAAGTTTTTTTAATGATCGGAAGCAGAACGGAAGCTACGAAGTTGTGAGATCGGAAGCTCCGATCATAGATCGGAAGTTCCGATCTGCAATGGCGGCCTGAGAATCCTGTCCGGAAGACTTTTGACCGACAACGCATTTAATGCGCCGATCGGAAGCTCCGATGAGGGATCGGAAGTTCAGATCCTGTACACCCGCGTGATCTCAGAATTCAAATTTTGAAAGCTCCGATGCAGGGAACGGAAGTTCCGATCGATGCCGAAGTTGCAACTATAAATAGAGGTCATTCCAAGTCATTTGAAGTATCCATTTCACTCTCATCTCTTGCAAGCATCTTCTCTCATTCAAAGTATTCTATCAAAGAGTTATTCGATATATTCGCTCAAAAATCGAGTGTTGTTTGTAAAAATCATTTGTGAGTTGGTTGTGCGATCTTTGTAAACACTTGAGTATGAAGCCAAGTGTGTTGTTGCGTTGAGGCTATCCTTGGAGCCCTTAAGGCCAAGTGTTCGAGTTGTATCGGCGTGGTGATCGTGTTAAGTTGTACGGCTATCCTTGGAGCCATCAAGGCCAGAGTTCGAAGTGCTAGTGGGTCGTTGGTTAATCGATCTTAACCAAGAAGGGGAGACGTAGACGATTTATCATCAAACTTCCATAAACATATCTTATCTCTTTTACTGCTTTATTTACATTACGCATTTATTTATCGCAATTATTATTGATTGCTTTAAGTCTTCCGCTTGCGTATTTGCATAATCATTTTAAATTTCAAAAGTTACCAATAGAACCTAATTCCCTCCACACACACACACACACACACACACACACACACACACACACACACACACACACACCCCCCCGTTAGGTTCTAACAAAGGTACTAGAAGATGGATTTCTCAAATTGTAGATGCACCGCTTTCTCTGATGATTCAAGAACCAAAAATTCATCCATGCAGGGGTCGTCCATCTGGTTCAAAGAAAAGAAAAAATGGTTCTACACAGCGTGATCCAAGTGAATTTGAAATAGTCGAAAAGCGTGATCCAAGTGAATTTGAAATAGTCGAAAAGTCTCGAAAATGTAGCAGGTGTAAAGGTTTGGGGCATAATACTCATACATGCACACAAAATTTCGAAAATAATGAAATATCATTTCTTTAGTTTCCAGCCAAGAAAATGGAGCAACAAAATCGTCCAATGAGGCAAATAATGTATTTTAAAATGGTAAACACATTCTAATTATTTGTGTTTAATATTTTTTTTAATCTGTGTAATTATTTTTATTTCCTAATGTTATGCGTATAGGAAAATTAATGTTAAAAGACATTTGAAGTATTATGTACTGATGTGTAATTTTTTTGAATCAATGACAGGTAATATGGATACGAAGGACATCAGATTGTAATAAATTATGCATTTCAAGATATTAGCATTATTGAGATTGAGCTTTTATTTTTAAATTTTTTTTGTGTAAGATGTTTTATTGAAGCAAATTTTTGTAATCTGAATTTATTTTAATATTTTGATTTTATTGTGATATATGAGTAAGATTTTTTATTGAATCAAATTATAGAAATTTTACAATAGATTTTTTAAAGATATTTTTATACAAATATAAAAGAAAATGCAATAAACGAGAAACTCAAATTGGATTTTTTGACTTTTTTTCCATTCTAAAGGAATACATAATAAAGAGAGATTATGCTAAAAAAATAAAACAAAATAAAAGGCATAAAACGTATTAAAAAAATAAAGAAAGAAAGATAACATGTTAAAATTGGAAATTTTACGATTGGAAATCATAGGAATATAATAGGAAAGAAGTTAATGGAGTTAATGATTATAAGAGGGTAGTTTAGTCTAAGTAAAATATGAGTAATTAATTAAGGGCAAATTTGTAAGTTAAGATAACAAATTAGAAAGGTGGAGTGTGACAAACAATTTTTGGAGTGGATATAACACTCCCCTTATAGGAATTGTACACCTTTTCCTACATATAACACTAATAAAGTTTATATATAAACAGATATTATAGGAATTGTGAGGAAAAGTCAACCACATAGTTGTTTCTCGAGGGTGGAAAAAGCACAAGGTTATAAAAGAGAGATAGTACTGATAAATTCAGAGTTATAATTATAATATTAATTACAATCCTCTATTGTAGGTTGGATACAATCCCATTAAATTTGTGGGATGATATTGAAATAACGAAGGACACTTGTTAGAAATGGAACAAAGTGGTAACCCTATTTTGCAAAATGAGATTAACTTGTTATCAAAGTATATAATAATTGAGAACCATGAAATTTATACTGATTTTTATTTACAAAAAACAAAAAAACAAACTCTAATGTAATAAAAAAAATTTAGGTATAACACAACTCCGATCGCCAACAACAACAGGATTGTAACTCAACTGGTCAACCCTATTAATGTAATATGTGCACACTTTAATTTTATTTTTTATTTTTTTTTGAAGATGATACACAATTTATGTTAAAGTTACTATTACATACAAATTCTAAAAATTTATATATATATATATATATATATGTTGTGAAAAAGTAAAAATTTACGGTAAAAAATAAAAACTCCAAAACTCAAAATATATCAAACTCTACACTTTATAATATTTTTCTCTCAACTCAATTGTGTATTTCTTCACAAATGGAGAGACCTATTTATAGATCTCATTTGGAGATTAGTCCAAAAATTAATACATCATCATCTACATCATCACACACTAATTTTCAACATTTTACAACTCAATATTCAACATTCAACATTCAACTCTAATATATATATATAATATATTTTCAACACTCCTCCTTGTGATGATGATCATGATATGATGATTATCTTTATTACGTGTTTTATGTTGCCTCGTTAAAAACCTTACTTGGAAAAACCCAGTGGGATAAAAACCATAGCAAGAAAAAAAGAGTGCAGCCACGTAAACTCCCCCTCATGTTAACACAAGTGATTCTTTACATATTCCGTAGATTGCGCATCCCAATGTTATATATATTTTTTCTGAATATTATCGTAGGAAGTGCCTTTGTGAAGAGATCTGATGAGTTTTCACTTGATTGAATGTAACACATATCAATATCTTTGTTCTTCTCAAGTTCTTGAGTGTAGGCAAAGAACTTTGGGGGGATATGTTTGGTTCTATCACTTTTGATGTATCCTTCTTTCATTTGAGCAATACATGTAGCATTATCTTCATACAACGTCACAGGCTTCTTGTCTACTGATAATCCACAAGAAGTTTGGATATGTTGTGTCATTGATTTTAGCCAAACACATTCACGGCTTGCTTCATGTAACGCAATAATCTCAGCGTGATTTGATGAAGTTGTTATGAGTGTTTGCTTCTGTGAACGCCAAGAAATCGCGGTGCCTCCACGAGTAAATACATATCCGGTTTGGGAACGTGCCTTATGTGGATCAGATAAATATCCAGCATCAGCATAACCAATGATACTTTGATTGGTGTCTTTTGAGTGCAAAAGTCTCAAATCTGTCGTTCCTCGTAGATAACGGAATATATGTTTAATTCCGTTCCAGTGCCTCTTTGTTGGATATGAACTGAATCTTGCCAATAAATTTACAGCAAAAGATATATCAGGTCTAGTGCAATTTGCAAGATACATAAGGGTACCAATGACACTTAGATATGGTACTTCTGGACCAAGAATAACTTCATCATCTTCACATGGAGGGAATGAATCCTTTTCTATGTTTAATGATCTTACAACCATTGGAGTACTTAATGGATTTGATTTATCCATATTAAAACTTTTAAGGATCTTTTTTGTATAATTTTCCTGGTGAACAAAAATTCCACATTCTTTTTGTTCGATTTGCAAACCCAGACAATACTTGGTTTTTCCAAGATCCTTCATTTCGAATTCTTCCTTCAAGTACATCATAACTTCTTGAATTTCTTTATTCGTTCCAATGATGTTTAAATCATCAACATATACAGCAATAATTACACATCCGGATGTTGTTTTCTTGATAAAAACACAAGGGCATATTGGATCATTTACATATTCCTTTTTCATCAAGTTCTCACTTAGCCGATTATACCACATTCGGCCGGATTTCTTTAACCCATATAATGTTCTTTACAATTTTACAGAATAAAATTCTCTGGGTTTTGAATTTTGTGCTTCAGGCATCTTAAATCCTTCATGGATTTTCATGTATATATCACTATCAAGTGATCCGTATAAGTAAACAGTAACAACATCCATAAGACACATTTCTAAATTTTTAGACACTGTCAAACTAATCAAATATCGAAACGTAATTGCATCCATAACAGGAGTATACGTTTCTTCATAATCAATTCCAGGTCTTTGAGAAAAACCTTGTGCAACAAGTCTAGCTTTATATCTGACTATTTCATTTTTCTCATTTCGCTTTCGAATAAAATCCCATTGGTATCCAACATGTTTTACACCTTCAGGTGTGAGGACTATAGGTCCAAAAACATTACGTTTATTCAGCGAATCCAATTCAACCTGGATGACATCTTTTCATTTGGCCCAATCATGACGAGTTTTACATTCACCAAAAGATTTTGGTTCATGATCCTCATTTTCATTTATGATGTCACAAGCCACATTATAAGAAAATATCTCATCAATATCGTCTATGTCTTTTCGGTTCCATATTTTTCCAGTATTAATATAATTGATAGAGATTTAATGATTCTCGTCAGTTTGTGATTCTGACAGAACATTTTCATCATCAGATGTTTCTTCTGGAACACCATTTTCTATTTTATGATCATCGTGCTTCTCTATGCCTTTTCTTTTCCGAGGATTTTTATCCTTGGAACCGATTGACCTTCCACACTTCAAGCGTTTTATGACATCATGAGTGTCTTCAATTTGTTTCTTTGGAATTTTAATTCAAGCAGGGGCATTTACAACATGTATATATGATTTTGTTACCCCTTTTGTGTCTGCAAATGCATCTGGCATTTGATTTGCAATTCTTTGCAAGTGCACAATTTGTTGTACATCTTTCTCACATTGTTTGGTCATTGGATCTAAATGTAACAATGATGGTACATGCCATGTGATTTTTTTTTCGATGTGTTTCTTTTCTCCCCTTAACATTGGGAAGATTTCTTCATTAAAATGACAATCAGCAAAGCGTGTTGTAAACACATCGCCTGTCTGAGGCTCAAGATATCGAATGATTGATGGACTATCATAACCGATATAAATACCGATTTTTTTTAGGACCCATTTTTTATCGTTGAGGTGGTGCAATAGGCACATACACCATACATCCAAAAATTCTCAGATGAGAAATATTTGGTTCTTTACCAAATGCAAGCTGCAATGGGGAGAATTTATGATATGCACTTGGTCTGATGCGAATTAATGCCGCAGCATGTAAATTGCATGTCCCCATATAGAAATAGGGAATTTTTTTCTCATAATCATTGGTCTAGCAATCAGTTGTAGACATTTAATCAATGATTCAGCTAATCCATTCTGTCTATGAACATGAGCAACAGGATGTTCAACAGTAATTCCCATTGACATACAATAGTCATTGAAAGTTTGGAAAGTAAATTCTCCAGCATTATCAAGTCTTATTTTCTTGATTGTATAATCGGGAAATTGATTCCGCAATTTTATTATTTGAGTCATTAATCTTGCAAATGCCACATTCCGAGTTGACAATAATCATACATGTGACCATCTGCTAGAGGCATCGATCAATATCATATAATATCGAAATGGTCCACATGGTGGATGAATTGGCCCACAAATATCACCCTGAATGCGTTCAAGAAATATGGATGATTCTGTTTGGATTTTAGCTGGCGATGGTCTTATAATAAGTTTTCCAAGAGAACATGCTTTACATTGAAACTTATTATTCTGAAAGATCTTTTGGTCTTTCAATGGATGACCATGCGTATTTTCAATAATTTTTTCGCATCATTATTGAACCAGGATGTCCCAATCGATCATGCCAATTTGTTACTATTGAAGAACTATTAACCACCATATTCGATTCGATTGGACTTATATGTGTATAATGCAATCCAGTAGGAAGCATTGATAATTTTTCAACCACATATTTCTTTCCTGATTTATATGTGGTAAGACACATATATTTCTGATTTCCATCAGTTATCGTCTCAGTATCATATCCATGAGAATATATGTCATTAAAACTCAACAAATTTGTTTTCAATTGTGGTGAATATAAATCATCATTTATCAGAAATTTTGTACCATTTGGTAACAAAAATTGTGTTTTACCACAACCTTCAATCAAGTCTACAGGACCTGATATTGTATTTACCATTGTTTTTGTTGGTTTTATTTCCAAGAAATATCTTTCATCTCGCAGAATAGTGTGCGTTGTACCACTATCCGATATGCAAATTTCCATGATATTATTTCCATGTTTGCTCATAGCATTTTCCATATCAAACTTCACAAAATGCAATAAAGAAAAATTAAGTACAATACAAATGCAAAATATAACATGCTTTATAATACAAGAATGCATGAAAAATACAAATTTGTTACAATCTAGTCCCACCAATATTTTAATCAATGTCTTCGAAATTATTCAAAAAATCTGCAGCATTGAAACTAGTTGAACCAATTAAATGGTCACTATCTTCAACAAAATTGGTCTTTTTCCTTTCCCCTTTGTCGATTCTTTATAGAGCTTACATAGATGCTCAGGGGTTCGACAAATATGTGACCAATGTACTTGAGTGCCACATCTATAACAAACACTCTCAGATCTTTTTGAGTGATTTTCATTTTCACTCGTATTTTCATGCTGCCTTTTTGGTGAGTGGTTCGTGACATTTTTTTTAGATGAGTTATTGAAATAAATATCTCGATTATTTTCATAACCACGGCCGCGATAATTTTTACGTCCACTCCCACGTCCACGCCCACTTCCTCGACCTCGTCCACGACCAAAATCTGGTCTATGTCTTTGATTTTGGTTTTCATTTTTCATTATGACATTTGCTTCAGGAAATGCCGTTGATCCAGTGGGTCGGGATTGATGATTTCTTATTAACACGTCGTTGTTCTTTTCCGCCGCAAGAAGACATGCAATGAGTTCAGAATATCTCGTAAAACCACGCACTCTATACGGTTGCTGTAGAGTTATATTTGATGCGTGAAAAGTGGAAAATGTTTTCTCAAGCATTTCCATCTCTGTGACTTCAAGTCCACATAATTTTAATTGCGAGGCTATTCGATACATCGCAGAATTATAATCACCGACTTTTTTAAAGTCTTGGAATCTCAACGTATTTCATTCATCACGGGCGGTCGGAAGTATCACTTCCCTTATATGCTCAAATCTTTCTTTCAACTCTTTCCATAAAATCATTGGGTCTTTTTCTGTGAGATATTCACATTTCAATCCTTCATCAAGATGTCTACGTAAGAAAATCATAGGCTTTGCCTTTTCTTGTGAGAATGATATATTATTTTCTTTGATGGTATCACTTAGACCCAATGACTCAAGATGCATCTCTACATCGAGATTCCATGGCATATAATTCTTTCCAGTGATATCGAGCGCATCGAATTCAATCTTTGCCAAATTTGACATTGTGGTACTAGAAAAATAACAATGCATTTTATTAGTTAATTTCCATTAATATGACAATACAAAATAATGGAAGAACGAAGATTACAAGTTCGTGTACAAATAGAGAAAAAGTATGTGGTGGAAAATCGCTGGTGAGTACAAGACTCGTGAGAATGATGATCATAATCGTTATGAAAAATAGCCTTAAAAATGTCATCATCTTCATCTTCAAAAAATCGAGGAGAAATTATTTTGAGAGAAAGAGTGAATTTAGTGTGATTGAAAATGAGTTTGAATGAACATATTTATAGGGCAAAAACTAGCTTTTTGTTACCGTTGGGGTAAGAAAAAATTGAGTATGTGTTGAATAAAAATTCGTGATAATCATGTGATGCATGTAATAATAATCATAATTAAATATATGCAATAAAATATATATCATATCACGTTATTATAAGGTCAGTGTCCTAGACAACCTCTTATATAATTACATTAAATTATATATTGATATAGTTAGTATATATACATAATAAATATATATCATATCACGTTATTGTTTAAAAACCTTAGAGACTTTTATACTTGTCGTATCCCTTACTGGGAGTGTGGGATGTCGTCTTAACATCCTCCCATGATTTATAACAAGTTTTTTTAAAAAAACTAATTTTTTTTTCATTTCTGATAATAACATGATATTATATATTAAATATAGTTAGTATATATATATAATAAATATATATCATATCACGTTATTATAAGGTCAGTGTCATAGACAACCTTTTATATAATAACATGAAATTATATATTAATATAGTTAGTATATATATATATATATATATAATAAATATATATCATATCACGTTATTATAAGGTCGGTGTCATAGATAGCCTTTTATATAATAACATGAAATTATATATTAATATATACACAATAAAAATATATAAACAGTAAAATAAAAATTCTTACTTGTTGAATATTTTTTGTCTTCTCTTTGTGTTTAGGAGCGTCAGAAATTATAGAGAACCTTCGAGCGATCGTGCTGATAACGTGTTGTGAAAAAGTAAAAATTTACGGTAAAAAGTAAAAACTTCAAAACTCAAAATATATCAAACTCTACACTTTATAATATTTTTCTTTCAACTCAATTGTGTTTTTCATCACAAATGAAGACCTATTTATAGATCCACATTTAAGATTAGTCCAAAAATTAATACATCATCATCTACATCATCACACACTAATTTTTCATATTTTACAACTCAATATTCAACATTCAACATTCAACTTTAATATATATATATAATATATTTTCAAAAATATATATATATATATATATGCTAAAAATTATGAGGATATATATTTTTGCATTCAACTTGACTAGGACAAAATAAGCATGAGTAAAATAATTAAGAGAAATTGGAAACTAATAAAATAAATTGATTGACCAATTTAACATGAAACATGAACATCGACATGTTGCAAACCAACGCCAACAGAGATAAATTGAACGACATGTTGTGGATAGCCGAGCTAATCAAAAACTCAAATCAAATTATTATTAGGCAATTGGTAAAACGTAGAGAAAAAGGTAAACCATAATTTATTATAATTTGTTGTAAATATCATATCTGTTAGATTACAATAGTATCAATATTCTTATATTAACGAAATACAATTACAAAATATTCTCTATTGTTTTAAAACAAAATATCAAAGGTAGAAATAAACACAAAACCATGGTATGAGACATGCAACAATTGTTTGAGAGTTATAATCAAAATAAGTAAAGTAATGGAGATAGTTGTCACGCTCAACAAGTCTTGTAGTGCAGTATATGTCAAACCAGTTTTTTCTCATAAAAAAAATCCAAAACATTGTCTTTACAACTCGATAATCCAAAATCTAATAAATAAATGCGGAAACGACTAAAACTTAAATAACAAAATAGTATTGTAACAATGCCCCAAAAATAAAATAACGAAATAAACTCTAAAAATTCTTCTATCACCCCAAAACATATCTTATTCTCGCTCTTCTACATCATCTTCATCATCTGGGAGGGAAAAATGTAAGAGGGTGAGTGTTTTGGGAAACGCTTAACAAGTGGGGGCCGATCGATCATACCAAATATATACATATATATTATTTTAAAAACTTATAACATATTTTTCAACATTAAAATTTCATATCATGTCTGCATAACATAGCATAACATTATCATCATAACAAAATAGACATGATTTACATATTTTGGCCAGACACTGAAATTTCTCTTATTATTCGTGGCTAACTGATCAGTCTCCTATATATAATCCCTCTAAGGGGTGAGGTCATAGAACGGTTATTATTACCCACCACATCAGGGCTATATCATAACATAGTTCGAAAATTTCCTTTCCACTCATAAAGTCATAACAGTGCCAAAACATATTTTTAACAAAGTTCATCACCAAAAAAAATTATATAACAAAATTCCAAAGATTAACATGAACGATCGAATTTTTAAAACATACATATGATTTTAAAACATAAGCCCACTTACAGATATATACGTGAGAATAAATACTTGAATTGATGAAGCAACTTTCGAAATCAGACAACCCTTTTCCCACAAATCTGCTCCTCGAATTTCCTGAACAAAAACACTACTCCGAATTTCCTTTCTTTTGTTTATTCTTAATCAGACAACCCTTTTCCCACAAATATGCTCCCCTTATTATTGGAAGTTTCGTCCTCGAAACTTGAATTATCTTGTTCGTCAAATAAGTATGGGTACTTCCCTCGCATCTTCTCTTCCAACTCCCATGTAGCTTCTCTTTCAGTGTGATTAGACCATTGTACCTTGACATATGTGATAGTCCTTTGCCTATGGACTTGATCCATCGTATTCACTATACGAATGGGAACTTCCAGCACATACTTCAGTTCTTCATTCAGATTACCATCAGTCACTAATGGTTCAGCTTCCAAAATATGTCTTGGATTAGGAATGTACTTTCTCAGTTGCGAAACATGAAACACATTGTGAATTCTTGACATAGCAGGTGGTAAGGCTAGTCGATAAGCCAATGTTCCTACTTTGCCAAGAATTTCGAACGGTCCCACATATCTCGGGTTCAGTTTGCCAGCTCTGCAGAATCGTACGACTCCTTTCAGTCACTGTCTTGGGTCTGGGCCAGTCTGTTATTGCTTTCACTTTCTTGGGATCTATCGAGACTCCGGCTGCTGAAAGTATATGTCCCAAGAATGCTACACTCTTCAGCCAAAATTCACATTTCTTGAATTTTGCGTAAAGTTTCTTCTCCCTCAGAGTTTGCAGTGTAATACGAAGGTGCTCTTTGTGATCCTCCTCGCTAGGTGAGTAAACAAGGATGTCATCAATAAAAACCACCACAAACCTATCAATAAATGGTTTGAAAACTCGATTCATGAGGTCCATAAATACTGCTGGAGCATTTTTCAAGTCGAAC
The DNA here is from genome assembly GCF_033568475.1 of Henckelia pumila. NCBI lineage: Eukaryota > Viridiplantae > Streptophyta > Magnoliopsida > Lamiales > Gesneriaceae > Henckelia > Henckelia pumila. The sequence goes on along the minus strand of NC_133121.1, from coordinate 187,970,758 downwards.
GGCATTACCAAAAATTCGTAATGTCCATATCTTGTTCGAAAAGTCGTCTTTGGAATATCCTCGGCCTTGACCTTCAATTGATGATAACCCGACCGCAGATCTAGTTTGGAGAAAACAGTAGCTCCTTTGAGTTTATCAAACAAGTCATCTATCATTGGAAGATGATACTTGTTCTTGATCGTGATTTTGTTGAGCTCTCTGTAATCTATACACATCCTCATGCTTCCATCCTTTGTCTTGACGAATATGACTGGGGCTCCCCATGGGGATGCACTTGGTCTAACTTGCTTCTTGTCCAACAACTCTTGTAGCTGCTCCTTTAATTCCTTGAGTTCTGCTGGTGCCATTTGATATGGAGCTTTTGAGATCAGGGCAGCACCCGGTTCTAACTGAATCTCAAATTCAATTTCCCGATCTGGAACCATTCCGGGCAATTCTTCCGGAAAGACATCCGATTCAGAGGTCGTTTGTTCTTGAAGTCACTTTCACGACGCTTGATATCCGATTCAGCTCGGATGGCCGCTCTCATCAAGTCTGCAAAGTTGGCAGGCAGTTAAGCTGCTAATGCCGACTGTATACGGCTGTTCAAACCCTTCTTGAAATGGTGCAACTTCAGATCATCATCTCCCATAATTTTTGGGGTGTAAGACCCAAGTTCATTGAACTTGGAAGTGTATTCCACCACTGTCATGTCTGAAGTTTGCGTGAGATTCTCAAAGTCTCTCAATTTCTGTAATCGAACCTCGGCCGGAAAATATTGCTTCAGAAACGCAGTACGGAACTGCTGCCATGTGATTGGTCCCGCAGCTAGCATAGCAGGTAAAACGGCTTCTCACCATTTTTTTGTTTTGTCTTCGAGAAAAAAGGTATGGTCATCTCTACTTTTAGTGCTTCAGGAACTTCGAGTAAACGCAGTTAATCCTCCATCTTCTTCATCCAGTTTTGTCCTACTTCTGGGTCGGCATCTCCCTTGAACATTTCACTTTGATTCTTACGGAGGGACTCATAATAGAATTTGACTCCATTCTGGGCAGGTGGTCGAGGCGGCGGATTTCCATTGTCGTTTCCGTTGGTGTTTCTCATCCCTTGGATAGTTGTTGTCACTATTGTTGCAATAGCCGCAATGTCCTCTACTAAGGTTGACTCTTGGAGGTGAATTCGCATTATCCCCATGGTTTTTGTTGCGTGTGTTTCTAGGGGGTACTCCGGCCATTTACTACAGTAACGGATTCTTTAAGATTTTGTCGAAATATGATATTTCAGGAAGAAAGGAAATAGCGGAACAATGAATCAATATTGATCAAAAGAATAAAAATAATTTTATTGATTCTCAAAGCAACAAAAGGAGGAACTAATGTTTCAAAAATTATCCGGATCATCTACTTGCAGCTGGTTAACAGCATTGAGCAGTATGGCATTTTCATTATTCAAGTCTGCCACTGTGTTTTGTAGTTGCTGGACTTGAACCTTTAGTTGCTTGATGCGAACTCGCATTTGTTGAAGAATCAGCAGTTGCTCGGCATCGAATTGCTGCCTCTTGCGCTTCTCATGATCCACATGTTTGGTGAAGTGGCTCACAACACCGGTGAGTTGGGATATGGTGTCATGAGATGCCTCCATCCTCTCTTTCATTTGCTTGTGCTCCACTATAAACGACTCCATTTTTTCTTTCGTCTTTTTCTGCTCCATTTCGGACTTAGCAACCTGGTTGCGCAGAGCCTCTTCTCAAATGATTGAGGTCAATGTCATCTCGGAGATAAATGTTATCATCCCTAACTTGTTCCAAGTCGTAGAAGTATCTGTTGGATTTTTTCTCCCAATCCTTCTGCTCATGCCTAGCGTCCGCCACTTTAGCATAAAGTCGGGTGATCTTTAGCTTTTGATTATCAATGACAAGTTGTCTCATGCAAAAGATGGCATGAGCACGAGTACGAGGAAAACTTGGTGTCATTTCCTGAAAAATACAAATGGAAAGGCTTAGGATACAGAATAAAATAGGAAAATTATTATTTCGTGGACAGTTATGGTGATGGGGGATTTTCCGGAAAATTTTCCAAAAAAAAATAGAAAATTTGAGATTTATACTTGATCAGAAAATATACACTGAGAGGGTCGTTTCGGGTCAGGATACGTTGATTTTGGTCGAAATTTGACAACGTCAAATTTTTCGGTACGAAAACCCATCCAAATTATGAACCTAGCGGGCTCTGATACCACTAAGATGTCACGCCCCGAAATTGTGCCACCAGCGTTGTTTCAAATTCACACAAATTATAAAACAACAAGTCTCGTAGTACAGTATATGCCAAACCAGTCTTTTCTCATAAAAAAATTCCAAAACATTGTCTTTACAATACTATTTTGTTATTTAAGTTTTAGTCGCTTCCGTAATTATTTATTAGATTTTGGATTATCGAGTTGTAAAGACAATGTTTTGGAATTTTTTTATGAGAAAATACTGGTTTGGCATATACTATACTACGACGCTTGTTGTTTTATAATTTGTGTGAATTTGAAACAACGCTGGTGGAACGACTTATTCTCGGGGCATGACATCTTAGTGGTATCAGAGCCCGCCAGGTTCATAATTTGGATGGGTTTCCGTACTGAAAAATTTGACGTTGTTAAATTTCGACCAAATTCAACGTATCTTGACCCGAAACGACCCTCTCAGTGTATATTTTCTGATCAAGTATAAATCTCAAAATTTTTTATTTTTTTTGGAAATTTTTTTTAACATTCCCTATCACCAAACTGCCCAAGAAATAATAATTTTCCTATTTTATTATGTAACATAAGCCTTTCCATTTGTATTTTTCAGAAAATAGCACCAAGTTTTCCTCGTACTCGTGCTAATGCCATCTTTCGCATGAGACAACTCGTCATTGATAATCAAAAGCTAAAGATCACCCGACTTTATGCTAAAGTGGCGGACGCTAGGCGTGAGCAGAAAGATTGAGAGAAAAAGGCCAACAAATACTTCCACAACTTGGGACAAGTGAGGGGTGATAACATTTACCTCCGAAATGACATTGACCTCAATCATTTTCGAGAGGAAGCTCTGCGCAACTAGGTTGCTAAGTCCGAGATGGAGCATGAAAAGATGAAAAAAAAAATGGAGTCGTTTATAGTGGACAACAAGCAAATTAAAGAGAGGATGGAGGCATCTCATGACACCATATCCCAACTCACCGGTATTGTGAGCTACTTGACCAAACATGCGGATCATAAGATGCGCAAGAGATAGCAATTCGATGACGAGACAAGAAAATGAAAGAGAGGATGGAGGCATCTCATGACATCATATCCCAACTCACCGGTGTTGTGAGCCACTTGACCAAACATGCGGATCATAAGATGCGCAAGAGATAGCAATTCGATGACGAGCAAGTGCTGATTCGTCAACAAATGCGAGTTTGCATCCAGCAACTAGAGGTTCAAGTCCAGCAACTACAGAACACAGTGGCAGACTTGAATAATGAAAATGACATACTGCTCAATGTTCTTAACCAACTGCAAGTAGACGATCCGGAAGAAGATCCGGAGGAAGAACCGAAAGAGGATTCGGAGGAAATAGAGATTGAGGGCCCTGTAGATGTTGTGGAGAATGAAGAAATTATAGATTAGGCTATCCCTTAGCATAATTTTCTTTTACTCAAACATTGTTTTGATATTCTTTTATTCAGCATTGTTTTTATATTTTTGTTTTGCATGGTTTTGGATATTTTGATAGTTTTTGAGACATTAGTTCCTCTTTTTGTTGCTTTGAGAATCAATAAAATGATTTTTAATCTTTTGATCAATATTGATTCATTGTTCCGCTATTTCCTTTCTTCCTAAAATATCATATTTTGACAAAATCTTAAAAAATCCGTTACTGTAGGAAATGGCCGGAATACCCCCTAGAAACACACGCAACAACAACAACCATGGGGATAATGCGAATCCACCTCCAAGAGTCAACCTTATTAGTAGAGAAGACCTTGTGGCTATTGCAGCAATAGTGGCAACAACTATCCAAGGGATAGGAAACACCAACGAAAACGGGAATGGAAATCCGCCGCCTTCACCACCTGCCCAGAATGGAGTCAAATTTCATTATGAGTCCCTCCATAAGAATCGAAGTGAAATGTTCAAGGGATATGTCGGCCCAAAAGTAGGACGAAACTGGATGAAGAATATGGAGGATCAACTGCGTTTACTCGAAGTTCCTGAAGCCCTAAAAGTAGAGGTGACCATACCTTTCCTCGAAGACAAAGCAAGGAAATGGTGGGAAGTTGTTTCACCTGCTATGCTATCTGCGGGACCAATCACATGACAACAGTTCTGTACCATGTTTCTGAAGCAATATTTTCCGGTTGAGGTTTGAATACAAAAATTGAGAGACTTTGAGAATCTCACACAAAATTCATACATGACAGTGGTGGAATACACTTCCAAGTTCAATGAACTTGGGTCTTATGCCCCAAAAATTATGGGAGATGATGATCTGAAGTTGCACCGTTTCAAGAAGGGGTTGAACATCTGTATACAGTTGGCATTAGTAGTTTACCAGCCTGCCAAATTTGCAGACTTGATGAGAGTGGCCATCCGAGCTAAATCGGATATCAAGCATCGTGAAAGTGACTTCAAGAACAAACGACCTCTGACCAACCAATCTTCTCAAAATGGTCAAAAGTCCAAGCGCCCAAACCTGTCTGGAGGAGCTTCCAAGGGAACGTTTACTGCTCCAAACCGTCCATCAGCTAAGCTATGTCTTACCTGCAATTTCCAACACGAAAGGGAATGTCGTCGGAAGGCTGGAGCTTGTTTCAACTATGGGAATTTGGCACACCGGATAGCTGATTGTCCTAAACCTGTGAAGCCAAGGAACGGGTCAAATGCTAATACTATGCAGGTCCAACCAAAGGAAACAAAGTCCAATGCCTGTGTGTTTGCTATCACCCAAGAAGAAGCAGAAGATGCGAATGAAGTCGTGGCAGGTACCATTCTAATCAATACTAAGTCTGCATATGTAATTGTGGTGCCACTCATTCGTTTATATCTAATAGGTTTGCTAAAAAGTTAGAACTTATCTCTGAGAAACTAACTGAACCTCTGAGAGTAGCTACCCCTGCTAGCAAGATAATCAAGACACTCAAGGTACATAGAAAGTGTAGGATATGTATTCATGATCAAACCTTAGATGCTGAATTGGTTGAACTCAACATGGTAGAATTTGATGTCATCCTTGGGATGGATTGGTTATCTAAAAACCATGCAGTGGTTAACTGTCGGGATAAGAATGTTAAACTTCGGACCCCAAACCACGAAGAAATTACATTCCAAGGTAAGACCAAGTCGAGAAAACCCCTCTTGCCGACTTCCCAAGCTTGGAAGGTGATGAAGAGTGGCGAAGAAGTTTACTTGGCTATGGTAAATGAGGTGAAAGAGGAAATGGAGCTCAAAATGGAAGACATTCCTATTGTACGGGAATTTCCGGATGTCTTTCCAAAAGAATTGCCCGGAATGGTTCCAGATCGGGAAATTGAATTTGAGATTCAGTTATAAACGGGTGCTGACCCGATCTCAAAAGCTCTATATCGAATGGCACCAGCAGAACTCAAGGAATTAAAGGAGCAATTGAAAGATTTGTTGGACAAGAAGCAAGTTAGACCAAGTGCATCCCCATGGGGAGCCCTAGTCTTATTCGTCAATAAAAAGTATGAAAGCATGAGAATGTGTATAGATTACAGAGAGCTCAACAAAATCACGATCAAGAACAAGTATCCTTTTCCAAGGATAGATGAATTGTTTGATCAACTCAAAGGAGCTAATGTTTTCTCCAAACTAGATCTGCGGTCGGGTTATCATCAATTGAAGGTCAAGGCTGAGGATATTCCAAAGACAGCTTTTCGAACAATATATGGACATTACGAATTTTTGGTAATATTGTTCGACTTGGCAAATGCTCCAGCAGCATTTATGGACCTCATGAATCGAGTTTTCAAACCATTTCTTGATAGGTTTGTGGTGGTTTTTATTGATGAGATCCTTGTTTACTCACCTAGCAAGGAGGATCACAAAGAGCACCTCCGTATTACACTGCAAACTCTGAGGGAGAAGAAACTTTACGCCAAATTCAAGAAATGTGAATTTTGGCTGAAGAGTGTAGCATTCTTGGGACATATAATTCAGCAGTCGGAGTCTCGGTAGATCCCAAGAAAGGTTTTGCCATCTGCAGTGATCCATCAAAGGAAGGTTTAGGATGTGTGCCCATTCAAGAGGAGCAAGTGATTGCCTATGCATCCAGACAGTTGAGAACTTATGAGAAAAACTATCTCACTCATGATCTTGAGTTAGCAGCGGTATTTTTTTGCGCTGAAAATTTGGAGACACTACCTTTATGGTGTCAAGTGTGAAATTTTCACTGATCACCAAAGTCTCAAATACTTATTCACTCAAAAGGAGCTGAAGATGAGACAAAGAAGATGGATCGAACTTTTGAAGGATTACGATCTAATCATAAGTTATCATCCAGGTAAGGCCAATAAAGTGGCTGATGCCTTGAGTCGAAAGAACATAAGTCAGAGGTTCTTAGCTTCATTAACAGCCCAACCGTGCCTCCGAGAAACAGTCAAATTGAATCAATATCAAGATCCATCATTTGCCCAGTTCAAAGAGCAAATCAAATAAGGCAAGTTACCAGACTTTCAAGTGGATGACAAAGGACTTTCAAGTGGATGACAAAGGAGTTCTCTGGATAAAAAGACGTCTATGGGTACCAGACACTGGTGATCTTCGAAAGGAAGTCATGTCCAAAAATCACAAGTAAAAATTTTTAGTTCATCCGGGGAGTACAAAGATGTATAGGTATCTGAAAGGGAATTTCTAGTAGAACGGAATGAAAAGAGATGTTGCAGAATTTGTCTCTCAGTGTCAAGTATGCCAACAAGTCAAAGCTGAACATCAACGACCTGGAGGCCTACTTAAACCTTTGCAAATACTGGAATTAAAATGAGATCATATTTCCATGGATTTTGTAGTGGGACTCCCGAAATCAAAGCAGAGACATGATGGTATATGAGTAATCGTGGATAGACTTACAAAGTTTGCGCATTTCCTACCTGTACTCATGAAGTATAGTTTGGAAAAATTAGCTACACTATATATGGATAATATAGTGCGGCTACATGAAGTTCCAGTAAGTATGGGGAGTAAAGTTACCCTCAGTACGGTTTGGGAGTAAAGTTACTCTCAGTACGGTTTGGGAATAAAGTTACTCTCAGTACGGCATATCACCCACTGATGGTCAAACTGAGAGAACAATCCAAACTCTTGAAGATAATGCATAACATAACATAACATCATTATTATAACAAAATAGACATGATTTATATATTTTGTCCAGACACTGAAATTTCTCTCATTATTCGTGGATAACTGATCAGTGTAAGGGGTGAGGTCATAGAACATCAGGGTCATATCATAACATAATTCGAAAATTTTATTTCCACTTATAAATAAAGTCATAACAGTGTCAAAACATATTTTTAACAAAGTTCATCACCAAAAAGAATTATATAACAAAATTCCAAAAATTAACATGAACGATCGAATTTTCAAAACATACATATGATTTTAAAACATAAGTCCACTTACAGATACACACACGCAAGAATAAATACTTGAATTGATGAAGCAACTTTCGAAATCAGACTACCCTTTTCCCACAAATCTGCTCCTCGAATTTTCTAACAAAAACATTACTCCGAATTTCCTTTCTTTTGTTTATTCTTAATTCACGAAAATTTCTCTAACAACCTTTGAAAAAGGACTTCCTTTTCCTAATGCTCTTTCACAAATATCATTGGAAAAGCTGACTTCCCACGTGTATGAAGAAAGGAAAAATGGCCAACTCCATTGACTCAAACTAAAGCCTTGACTTTCAAACTATATAGGTGAAATATGGGAAAAGCCTTATTCATGCGAGGTTTGCTTCAAAAATAAGGAGAGAAAACAAGCAGATTTCTGAACGTGAATATTATGAGGCTTGAGTCTATATTTATAGACATATAAAAGAGTTAATGATAAACTAAGATTATCACTTTCAAATTTTGAATAGGAATCTATCTTTCAAGATTTGATGTCATCTAAATCTTGATCGTCTATCTCAATAATATATCATTATCTAGATATCATGAAATCTAATAAAATCTAAATATATATTCTATCTACATTATTATCTCCAACCATAAAATATACTAATTATCATAATAAAGTAGTAAATAAACAATCAAAAATAGTAACCTTAAATTAGGGAAGAATTTTCGGTCTTGACAATATATAGTTGTCCGAAGTGAACGGGCATCAAATCAACACGATTCGAAGGTTATTTTTAACTAATAATTTAACGTATAGTTCAAATGAAAATCCAAAAAATTATTGCATTAAAAAATATATAATTTATAAATATCGGTTGAGATTATCAGTCCAAGAAAATTAATGTGTTGCAAAATTGACATTGGCCCCGTTTGGTTTTAAAAGTCAGGCCAAAAAAGCATTTTTTAAGTGCTTTTCAATTAACAAGGTGTTTTGTTGACCAAAAAATGCTTAAATAAGCACTTTTTTAAGTCAAAATTAGAGTTTTTTCAAAAGCTAAAAATTGTAGCTTTTAAAAGCACTTATTTTAAAAAATCTCTACAAAATCCAAACGGGCTCATCTAAAGATATTGCTACATTAATGTAAATCGGAATGCCAGTAAACGATTTCATCCAACAAGCTAGTAACAAGGAATAAAATTCCATTAATTATTTAATTTATTTATGATGGAAATCATGAAATTCCATTTCATATAGTAATTATATTTACCAAAATTTCATGTGCAAGTAATGATAGCCGAACATTTACATTTTACAACGACTAACACAAAACTATAAGTTTTTATTTAAACTAACCAAAGATTGTGAAGAGAAAAGGAGATGCACGCTGCACGCATGCGGAGGACAACTTCACTACTATGATAGAAAAAGAACAATAAATTGAAGAAAAATAAAACAACTAACAACAAAGGGGAACAAAGGAAACACAAACTAAGCCTAACTCCAGCGAATAAAGAAGAAAATAAAGATCGAAAGACTGAAATAATTGAGATACGGCCGGATGATACAAAGTTATATATATATCATTGTTAATCACTTATAAAATCATTTTTCATCACTGAAGGAGCCAAAAGAAAACTAAAGAACAAAAAGGAACAAAGTGGAAAAATCAAAAATTAAACAAGAAAACTTTAAATAAATATCTAACACGACAAATTATCTATCATATTTGTATGAAATTTAGTCTTAATTTATAGAGTGCTTATGATTTACTCTAATATTTCAATATGTATTAATTTAATGTAGTTTGTATCTTCACGTGCTACGCACGTGCTTTTTACTAGTTTATCGAAAACAACCAAATCTTGAAATTCAAATCCTTCAATACCAAATGCAACGTCAATGATTTCCCCGTGATCGATGAATTTGGTTGCAATCCATTCTGAAAATTTAAATCAAACGAGTATTCCCGCGAAGAAGGTGGTTTCTTGAATAGTGGTGTATATAGTTTAATCATGGTCGGAGAACATTGAAATTCGAATACGAGGCGCTCACAAAAGTGTCCTTTTATAGCATAGAATAACATATATAAGAAATAATTGTTAATTTATAAACCAATTTTCCATCACTCAAGAGTCAAGAATTCAAAACAAGTACTAGATATAGAATTTCCACAATTGATTACATGATATCCATAACTTAAATTAAGCATGCCATTTATGATGACAAGGTTTCTTCGAAGCAGGATTTCATATATACATATATATATATATTATTTGTTTATATCTTCCTTCTGGAGTTAGTCTATGCTACACCGGGAGTGTTTCTCCCCCTATTTCAATACCATTAGATCATGTGGGACTCATATATTTTTATGAAAATTGACATATATATTGATGATCCAATGGTTGATATTTGACCATATCATAGGGGGAGAAGTACTCCAGGTGTAGCATAGAATAATCCTTCCTTCTGTAATGTTTCACATTAATTTAACACTTTTTCTTCTTCTTCTTTATATATATATATATATATATATATATATATATATGACGTTCGCGCGAACACGACGAGATGCACACAAAATGTCTGCACACTGATGTTCAGGGATCATCATTATGTATATATATATATATATAGGAGTTGATATTTACATTCCATTTTTTGTTATTTGCACTCCACTTGTGAGTAAATTGGACACATATTTTACACATAAAATGAAGTGTGGATAATACAAAATGGAGTGTAAATATCAACACTATATATATATATATACATATTTGTATTAAGTCTTGAACCCATACAACTTTTTGGTTTCTTGTGAACACATATGCCAAATTTTGTTTTGTTTTGTTTTGTTTTTGTCATAATTAATTATGATAAGGCGAAGGAAATAATAATTATATATATAATTTTTAAAACAATCAATTATTTCATATCAAGTTTATTAGTATTAAAACTTTAAAAACAAACATAAAAAATATATTAACAAAAAACTATCCGTAGAGTAATTCAATGAAGAAATATCGATTAACTTGACTTCAAAAATTTAATTAAAGATATAATTTTTAAATAATTTTAATATTAAATTCTTGATAATTTATTTTATATGAAATAATATATATAACTACATTCTATTAATTTAAATTAATGATTTAAAAATAAATTATTATTATATAAATAATAATATTTTTACTAGTTGTTAACAATTTTTTCGAATCATTTCTCGGCCAATTTAATAAGTATTCTCAAGTTTTTTTTGTAAATGAATAAAAAATATTCTAAAAAGTGGATTTATGTTTAAGGGGAGTTGGGGAGGCAAAACAAGATGGAAACAAAATAATTGTGAAAAAATAGTCTGTCTGGGGGTAAACAATTTACATGAATTAATCGATTATTTTTTTTAAAAAATAATATACCGTTAGGAGTGTGCAATGGTTGGTTCGGTTCGGTTTTAACAAATTTCGGTTCGGTGTTTCGGTTTACGGTTTTTCAAATTCCTAATCCTAAACCAAACCATTTTATTTCGGTTTGGTTCGGTTTTTTCTATTACGGTTTTGGTTATTACGGTCGGTTATTACGGTTTGAGTGACAATTTGATTTATAAATGAAGTTGTATGTTAAATTATTTAAAATAAATATAATAAAAAAACAGTGATCAAAACAAGTTTTTGATTATCTTAAAACATCAAAATTAAGTAATAAAAATAAGCATAGCTATGATTTTTGTAACCAATTTGTTAGTTATCTTACAGATATCAAAATAAAATAATAAAAAATATAACGATTGACGGTTACCAAGTTATTTTTATTATTTGTTATATTTTAAATGGTCGGTTCGGTTTTCTCGATTTTTAAAATTCAAAACCGTAAACCGGACCGAAAAATCATTTAAACCGAACCAAGAAAACCAAAATTTACGGTCTGGTCGGTTTTTTCGGTTTGAACCGTTTAATGCACACCCCTATATACAGTTATTATTTTCTTGGTCTTGTCTTAATTAATTAATTTCTCTTAAAATTAAAATAAAATCCCAAAAATTGGGACATGTTTTTCACAAGTAGACTTCAATAATCAAAAGGAGAGAAGGAAAAGGCATCAAACGGCACCATCACAAGAACCCCAATTTGCATGCCAAAATCTAAGCAAGGAAAAAGACATTAAACGACACCGATTTATGGCACGGTTCTGTAATTTTTTGCACTTTTGAGGATCTAAATTAAGGTAATGCCCAAAAAGTATATCTACATGTGAATATTTTCACTCATATATGGTCCACTAAAAAAATACAAACTTCACATGTATGGATAAACATTCACTATCAGCTGCACTCTATGAACTTGTTTGGTACAAGTATAAATAATACTTATAACTTGTACTATCTAATTTTTCGTTCTTCTCGTCATATTATTTATCCATCTATTAATTATTTATTTTACATCAATCAAATCATTAATCATTTATCTTATATCAATCAAATCATTGAATTTAAATTACTATATTACCCTTATAAATAATATTATTCATATTTTATTTATTTTTAAAAAGAACAAAATGGTAATTTATCATTTTTATATAAAATTCAATCAATCAAATCACATAAACTATAATCTATCAATCAAATCAAATACTATATTAACTATCATTTTTATTTATTTTATATTACATTATATTACTTATCCAAGTACTATTTATCATATCTTCGAACCAAACGGTAAGACAATATCCTAAGGACTGGGGGTACCATCTCATAATATCCCTGATTTCCATCTCCGTTGAATATTGAAAGATTAAGTTTTTTTTAAAAAAAAATGAAAATTAATATGTCATTGATTATCACTAGACCTGTCAGATGGGCCAACCAATGACGAGACGGGTCGACCTACTAAAAACTCACCATTCGGTGGATCAAGGACGGGCCGGCCCATCATCTTGGTGGATTAGAAATCCTCAACCCAACCCAACTCAACCCAAAGTGAGTTGCGGGTTCGATGGGCCGACCCACGAGTTGGTTCACTAGAAATAAAAATAAATAAAATTATAAATTATTATAATTAATTATAAATTTTATTTCATAACTAAAAATTAATAAACATATTAATAAAATTTTTAATTATTGATTTCGCACGTTTAAACATTATATAAAATAATTAATACAAAAAATTTCACAACATTCATTAAAAAAAATACAAATATCACCATAAAAAAAATTTTTAAAAAAAATCATCCAAGCCCGCCTAGGCCTACCTTTAATTGGGTTGAAAAAATTTCACTCAACCCACTTAAATTGTCCAATATGCACTGGTTCATTAATTTTCTTTCTTCCACATATAGGAAATCGAGTAATCCGTTTAGAAAATGGTGTCTTCCACGATGGAACCTGATAAGTGAGATTTTCAGTAAAATACCGTTTGGTAGGGGTATTTTGTTTTTTAACCTCGGTCAAACAATTTTTTTAAAAAATGACCTTTTCTAGTGTAATGCAAATCACTTGGGGGGGTTAATTTTTTAAAAAAATGTTTGACCGAGTCCATTTCCCTAAATATCTCCCGTTTAGTATCATGAATGAGATGTACGATAGATGAATAAAAACATGATGAGATGTGGATAAGCAAGACATATATATATATGAATAATATGTTGTTTTGTATGTTTTTTATTTTGTAGGATATTATGTTTATTTTCGTAATTATCATTGTCAATTTCATACAATTTCACTTATATGACACTCATCCTCCACTAATACCATGGGTTAAGAGGTATTTGTCATCAAGCGTGCATCTAATGTTATACCGGGCCATGAGATATCATTGTGTTAACAAAAAAATGAGAGAAACATGGGATGAGTAAAAATTTGCGTCTCATCCCACTTTTATCTCATATACCAAACGGTACCTAAGTGTTTTCATAATCTTCTTATGTCCCAAGATATGATGTGGCAGGGCGAGTTCACCAGACGGACCTAACCCAAATCGACGAATATAGTTATCAGGCCATACATAAACGAACCTCATAACATAAAACTCCTCCTTTTCAAACTGGACTTGTTCTATTTCAGGAAGAAATTATTCTTCAAAAAATGAAGGTAATAAATAAGCAAATCTAACTACGGACAGAGACAACATAAACTTTGAGGTCATCGTTACCTAGACTTCGTTGTAGCTCTTGTAATTTCCTTGCCGACTCCTCGACGTCGAGATTGCATTTCTTGATCTTCAACCTCTCAAGTGTTGTTATATCTCCAATGCTTTCCGGAACCTCCTTCAGTTTGTCGCACCATCGAATGATCAACCTCTCGAGGCATGGAAAATGATCTGTGCTCTCAACTATCCAATCCTCCAGGTCTAGTGACCCCATTTCTAGGTGCTTTAAACCCGAAAACTCTTCCGTCATCTCCCACTCTCTCCCCATAAATGAATCTTTCATCAGTTTCAGCACTTGGAGATTTGGCAAGGAAACAACAATGGACATTTTTTCCCACGGAATTCGGGAGCCTTTCAAAGTCAACTTTTTAAGGTTTGGAGGGAATCCGGAAATGTTAGGCTCGAAAGGGATTGCACTCAGCTCAAAATTCAGCTCGTCGAGTTGGTGTAGGTACACAAGATTGTCGATGCAGAACGATGGCCAGACTTCAGGTTTGGGCCAAGGGTAGTAGACTCTCAGCTTCTTTAGATTCGGAAGACTCTCAATCACTTCCGGGGTGAACTGTAGATATGTTACATGAAGTGTTTTCATGTTATTTAGGACACAATATCTTTCACCAAGTTCTTCATATCCTGGAACGGACATGAAGACCATGTTGTGCGCGACAAGATGTCTCAACCGCGGCATCTCCCACACCTCCGACGGCATGATCAGGAAGTATATCCAATCGCGAGAAGCACGTTTATCCTTTTTGATGATGATGATTGTTTCAAGATTCTTGAGGTTGGAGATTGCAGCAGGAATGCAGCATTTTTTGCTGTAATTATATGTAAAAGCAAGGTACCTCAAATTAACCAGGTTGAGTATTTCATCAGGGAAACCTCTGGTCTTGATTTTCAGCCCATCCACCACTCGAAGTAGCGAAAACTTGCAAGTGAACGACGTAAAGCCTATGGTGTAGATTGAAAAATACAGAACAGAGCGGAGAGGCGATTTGTAGACATCATCCGGCAAGGAGTCCAATCCCGTGGTATTGATTATCAAGCGACGTTGCGTATATGGGATCTCTGGTAGGTTATATTTATAATCACTCTGCCCATATCTATAGTGTCGAAGAAAGTTTTCTTGGTGGCCTTTTTGTATGCTGAACTCCCTCAACACATCATGGATGCCACAAAATCTGATCTTGCCATTAGATCTCTTTTTAGTGACCAAAACAAGACTTCTATTCACAAGATCTTCCAAATACTCCTCTGCTATCTCTTCCGAACTTTTCGATGTCGCGGGTTTTAGAAACCCCTCGGCAACCCATAACTTGACGAGTTTCTTGATCGGTATCCTGTAATCCTCTGGGAAGATTCCCATATACAGAAAACATGATTTCAGATGATGAGGAAGATTGTCGTAACTTAACGACAATATCGCGAAGAAGTCATCGTCGTTTGTAGATACGGCTTCGTTGATATTTTTAGCAACACTATCCCAATAATGTTTGGTCTTATTGGCTTTGAGTAGTCCCGAGATCACCACAATGGTGAGGGGGAGTCCTTTGCAGTTTCTGGCAATTATATTTCCCACTTCTTGTAATTCTTGAGGGCAGAGTGCTTGTCCATAAACCTTCTCCCGAAGTAAGTTCCAACTTTGATTCTCGTTCAAAAATTGCATTTGATGGAGACTGTCGGAAGAATCAACAGCAGCAGCCACATCCAACAACCTACTGGGTCCGGTTTTAGAATAAATTAAACCAAGCACAAAAAATCTTATAAGAATAAGTTAATTTTGCATTTCCTTTGAATTTACTCATTAAAACTTATTATTTTTTATGTTATAAATATTACTTTTCAATTTATATATAGAACATGTCGACTCATTTAATAGATAATAATAATTCTTATAAGAGACCTTAATCTACTATTCAACCTGATAGTCATCAATCTATAAAGGATAAACAAGATTGTGAAATGATTATGGATTGATTTTTACTCACTATTTTTTTATTTCATAACTTGGGCGAGAGATTTTTTTTTTTGGTTTTTTTACCAGGACCAACTCTCAGTATCTCAAAATGGGTGGAAAGAAACTTTTCATTTCACATAGGTGGATTTAAATATATGTAACATAGCTTTTATTATCTCCGAAATCGGAGCCAAAACACGCCTAATTTATAGAACCGAAACCCAAATTTGAATACCTACAAGGAGCAAGGGCGGAGCTACATATTTTAGCCGGGGTGGCACAAAATGTTTTTGAAATTTTTTATATATTAATTTTGAAAAAATTTGGGTTAATTTGATCTTAGCCCGGGTAGCTTAATTTAAAAAATTAAAGTATTAGAGGGCTTAAAATTCTTGCCCGGATAGATTGAAATTTCTAGCTCCGCCATTGACAAGGAGGAAGACACAAACCTTGTAGTGATGATGACACGACTACCATTTTCGTCATCAGGAAAAGCTCTTCTTACCCGATCCCAGACTTCACCATGCCACATATCATCCAATACAATCAGATATCTCCTATGTTTCAAACTTTTGTACACAAGCTCAATAAACTCTTCCACAGGTTCCCAAACTTTTTCTTCTTCTCCTTCTCCTTCAACAGGTTCCGAAACCTTTTCTTGATTATCTTCTCCTTCAACATGAGCTTTTTCTTCCACATGAGGTCCCTCGAATTTTCCTCGGAGTTCAGTCGACTTTAATGTGACATGTTCCTCGGATGGTCCTTGCTTGGGAAGGAGACCTTGAAGAATGTTTAGTATACGATATTCTTGAGTAACAGTCACCCATAAACGAACATCAAAGTGTTGTCCCACTGAATGATCTTCGTACACATTTCTAGCCAAAGTCGTCTTCCCTATTCCTCCCGTCCCGACGATGGGTATGAAGCGGAGATTTGGCTCGTCGTTGGTGACTCGATCCATGATCTTAATCAAGTCATCATTCACTCCAACCATTGTCTCTCTTCCGCTTGGCTCACGTCTTGATGATGATGATGATGTGTATGCACTCGCAGACAAATCTGCTTGGCAAATCATTTTAACCTTTGTGGCCACTTCCATTATGGAATCAACATATTCTATCAAAGACTTGACATCTCCAATATGTTCTTGATCAGTACTGTCTACCGATCCTGGATTAACCGTCCCCGCGGTTATGGTGACGTAGCTTTCGATGAGATCTTCCAACTTGTAGGCTGCATCTCTGATGTCTTTCTCAAAGGAACGAATACTCCGGGCGTATTTATCTGGGAAATCTTCAAGAAAACTTAGCAAACTCGTGGCGTTTTGATGCAGGGATTCTTTATAGCTTTTGCCGCCAAAAAGACCGTCGAATTGATCTTGACACTGGATCTGTTCCAGAGTTCGAGCAAGTGAAACAAGTGCAGCATGTGCCATTTCTACTCTGTTTTCGATTTTAGTACAATAACTTTTGATTGATTTTCAGATGAAAGAACAAAAGAAATAACAGAAAGTCTATATTTTGCATATGAACAAATTAAACTGCAAGTCTGCAACCATATATGCCACTTAAAATATATATACCAAGTATTATTAGATGTGAACCCTTCACCTAATACAAAATTTGGCTGTTTCTTGGCATGTCAATTATGCGTCTACATGTGTTATTATTATTATAAAGAAGCCCCATTGATGGGTTACGGTTTTTTTGGCTACATCACCCATCCTGCCACCAATAAAGACCAATAATGTTAAAAAAAATTATATCATATATTTTTCAATGTTTGTTAGGTATTAATTTGAACAAACAAAAATTGAGAGTTCATATATATTTAAGGTCGTTTGGTCATAGTTGGTGGCATCAAAGAAAGGATTTACAAAAAAAAATAATAAAAAAATAAAAAATTGAAATAGCTTTAAATAGGGTTGAATACTGAGTGATACCATAATGTGAAGGGGAATGTTCTAAATAGTGTTAATCACACAACCAAATTATATTTTTATTGTACTATTTTACAAAACTACCCTTATTTATGACTTTCTTATTATATATAAAATCTTGTTTGACATTCCAAACTTATACTTTTACATGTATTATGAAAATTATTATGTTTAGATCATTAATATTTTTATTTAACATATAATCAAAAAAATAAAATTTTAATAATTTAAGTGCACATATATTAATATATTTTATGTTTTATCTCGAATTTTACAAAATATTATAAAATTTTAGATTTCTGTACATTTAAAATTTGATAAATTTTGTTAAATCAAATTAAATATTAATTATTATCTAAATTTGTGTATAGTTTGATTTGGTTAATTATATCATGATTATCTCGATTATTAATTTAAAAATATATATTACCTTATTTCAATTCATTAAATATTTGAAAATTTGAACAAGAAATAAATTAAAGTTTCAGGAAGATATTTTTTATTCTTATTTTTATTTTTTTAAAAAAGAATTCAATTGTCTTTATTTATTGAAAATATTTACTTAAAATTTATTATTTAGAAATATATTATTCTAATTAGTATCATTTTAATTATTCTTATTGGTTTTCAAATAAAGTGATTACACAATATCATATACATTATTTAATTTATATTTTTAACTAATATTAAAAATTCAAGACATATTTATAAAAAAATAAAAATAAATATTATATCTACCTTTTGAATATAATATATTATTATTAAATATATATATTATTACTTTGATAAACAAAGTATCGAGTGGTATAAACTAATGTAATTAAGATGAATAGAAATTTTTACTACATAAATATTTAACAATTCATTTAAATTTTAAATATTAATGCTATTGTATAAAAAAATTAAAATTCTTAAAAGTCATTTAATATTATGAATTAATTGTATGCGGTTTACTAATATAAATGTTTTTCTATTTTGAAGATTAGTTTTAAAACTTTCTATAAATATAATAGATTAATTTTTTTATTTGTTTATTAATTATACAAGAAAATTAGTTCATATTAGTTATGTGCTTAAATTTTAGAATGATTTGAAACTTACTAAAGATTATGAAAGGATAATATTGTCAATATGTAAAATAAAAAATTTATAGTAGAGTGTGATTAATATTTTTTGGAGTGTAAATAACACTCCTCTACTGTTAAATCTAAGAGTTCAAATTTGATTTGGATATGCATGTCTATAAAAATGCATGAACAAAATTAAAATTGGATCTTGTGACGTATTGTGAGAGTGTTATCCTTGTGTTACGGACATCTCATCAGCCAATACATCATATGGTTGGCCCGAATTTAAGTAATCATAATGCTCTAAGAAAATCAACAAATTCGAAATCAATGGGTAACAAATGGGGTGATTGGTACATAACTATTTTAGCTCCGGGATGGGGAACGACTCCTTTGATGGGTTTTGCAATGGCTCTATTTGCGGTATTTCTATCTATTATTTTGGAGATTTATAATTCTTCTGTTTTATTAGATGGAATTTCAATGAATTAAATCTAATCTATTAAGAACCACAAAATTCTAGCTTTGCCTTATCTTTAATAGGGGTTTGGCTACACTTACAACCCAAATGAAAACTGAGCGTTTCGTGGTTCAAAATTATCGAATTTCGTCTGAATCATCATTTGTCAGGACTCTTCGGCGTAAGTTCTTTAGTTTCGACTGGATATTTAATACATGTCGCTATTCTTGGATTCAAAGAGGATTACGTACGATGGAATAATTTCTTAGATATATTACCACATCCTCAAGAGTTAGGCCCGTTTTTACAAGTTAGTGGAATCTTTATGCTCAAACCCTGATTCGAATAGTCATTTATTTGGGACCTCCCAAAGAGCAATTAGCTGGAAAAAGATTAACGACAATCGAAAAAAAGAAAAATTCAACGGCGAAATAATATCATGTTTTGGGATCGGTGCGATGAAGAAACTGTATATAGATGAATAGGGATTGTTCGGTCCTAACCCATGAGTTTTACCCGATGGAGTACGTGTAGGCATGTGATTGGCTAATTCATGTGGGCCCCACATCAATTGATGTGGGCCCCACATCAATGGACTACTCACATGCTGCCACCTACCCCATGGGTAAAACCCATGGGGTAGGGTCGAACGAACCAGGTGAATAGATTGAAGTAGTCGAATAGATTGAGACGACTGAAGTAGTCAATAGATTAACGTTTTTAATCAAACTAGTAAAGGCCATGTGAAGGCAGATTGTAATTAATTAATACCAAAGCTTAATTCCTCTTTTTTCAGAGTTGTTTAGTATATGCTTTGTCTAACGTTTAGAAAATGGTTTTTATTTTAAGATTTTTAATTGATATATTTTTTGGGCTCAAAAAAATTTGATATATTTTAAATAAATTAAATTTATTTTTTAAAAATAATCAAGTTTAATCTTAATTAAATATGTTTAATGATGTTTATAATGTTCAAGAATTTACCGTTTTTCATGTTTTTACCCGAATCGTAACGTTTTCATCATGTTTCACGTTTAATCTCGTTTTTTAGAACACTGAATATTATATGTTTTTCTTTGTTAGATCTCAATTCAAACAAAAGAATTAAGCATTCATATTAAGGCTGCAAGTCGTTGATGTTAGGTTCGTAAAAGCATCTAGATAAGATATTAAAATGAAATAATTAATGGAGTTTGGCGCCGCTTTGATCAAAGAACCCCTTGCAACGAAACCAAAGATTTACAAAATAAAATTTTCGAAATAGCATGAAATAGATCCAAAGTTTAATCAAAAATAAATTACAACAATCTTAAGAAAAGTGTTGGGTCTATTTTTAGAGACCAAATTTTTGTTTTGATAATTACAAAATTTTTTCCTATTATGCAAACTACTTGTCTAAGTGTACAGCTTAGTGTAGAAGATTCTCCCTCAATTGAAATTCCCGAAAACTTGAAGGCTTCGTGTGCGGGATAATCTTATCTAATCCGATACAAAAACTGCAAAACTTTTGAATTGATTTATTTAGCTGATCTTCTTCCTTGTATATAGGACTAGATATACATTAATCTTCTCTGTACATGTCTATATATACTTTTTGTAAATTGATGAATACAATTCAATTTTCCTTTTCTTGCTCACATATTTGTTACTAGCAACTGGACAAATGTAGCAAGACATGAAGAGCAGATCGGTGGAGCATCAGGTTGACAGTCTTTCTCGAAAGTGAAACCAGTCGTACCAGTTCAAGAGCCAGTCACTCCTGAACAGTCGAGAAGCTCTTCACCTGGCCAGTCGAGGAGTTTGTCTCCTGACCAGTCGAGGACCCAGTCTCTTGCTCACTTAGATCGGTCGAGACACTAATCCAGTTGACTACTCACCAGTCGACTTGTAATGACCCGTACCGTGATCACCTACTAATCAAAAGCTTAAGCATGCATTTAACTTAATTAAATAAATCAGAAATTAAATAGCAGAAAACTTAAACAACAATAAAATATTGTTTACAATCATATCGAAATAAAACCAGTGTATTAACCCAAATACAAAAGAAACAAAAGCCTAAACAAAACCATGATGGTCATCCAACACCTAAGCCCTTCTGGAACCACCCGCATCGTCCAGCCGCAGACCTGCCCCATGGAATAGGGTGTCCAGATACAACAAAGTACGGTACGTGAGCATGATAAGTTCAGTACGATAGTATGAGTATACGGTGTTATGTGTGCATGTATGTAAATGAACTGCGTACCAAGACTCTCAGGTCAAGAAACAAGCTCAAATACCGGGCCCATGGTATATAGCACGTTGTGCCGTCGCCTCCGGAGGTGGCTCATATACCCAGTAAATAATGGTGACCTGATACTAGTACAAGTGTCTAACCATCACGGTGACCTAACACAAGACTTATGTATCCAACCATCAACAAACTCGTAGGGTGAGAGCCCTACTACAGGATACCTCTAAGGTAAAGGCTCAATATGCTCATGTATGTAACATACAGTCATGACATGTTGTATATAAAGGCATATAAAACATGCAATCACATAATCCATGCAAACACATAATACATGCATACTCAATCTAGATATCTCGAATAATACTTCCGTACCTTATACACTAGGCAAGTTAGATCAGCACTATGTCCAAGCCTATAATCCGCACTACAATGCAAAGTACTCATGCATTATAATCTTATTCTAAAAGCTTTAACTATGTTATAGCATACTCCCTATTTACTATAAGGAGTCAAAACTATACCTGCGTTCGTCGTCAGCCCGCTGATGACGAGTGTCCCAGAACTTGGGCATCGCTCCGCAGCAACCCTGGAGCACCTCGCCAACCTCCGGACCAAGCCTAGAAAGGCTGAAACCAATCCTAAACTCTTAAAACTAAGCAGAAACCAAGATAGAAGAATTTGATTTGGTGTAAAAGTGTGGCCCTCGGAACCCCTATTTATAGGCATCGATCGGAAGCTCCGATCGCAGGATCGGAAGCTCCGATCGGCACATGCAGCTACGTGTTCAACCCTCGAAGACACCTGGCACTGGATGAGTTCAGAAGCTCTGAACGGGGATCGGAAGCTCCGAACTGGTTCGGAAGCTCCGATCGCACCGCTTCTTTCGAACGGTTTTGGGGTGCTTCCGAGCTGGTTTTGGACCCCCGGGACTTACCCTACCATTTTTGGACGTTTCAGATCTGATTTTCCACTTATTTTCACCAAATAAGTACTCCTTAAACATGTTTTGACACTTTTAAAATTATATGTAATTTTTAACATGTTTAAAATCACTTAATCTTGAAAAATGGAATCGGGCTATTACACGACTGCCCACAAGATGACCAGATTCACCAGTCTAGCAGTTCTCTCACCTGCTTACTTACTCAACTGCGGTTGAGGCACTTCATCAGTTACTAGTTTACTAGCTTGTCACTTGATCAACCAGCTGCAACCGTTCACCAAAATCAGTCATCTGCTCACTTGCCAACCGTTTGTGTACTCTTAAACAGATTCAAATATAGTCAAACGGTCCAAGCTACAACCCAGAAATAGAAAATGAATGTTATGTTGACAGACATAAGTACATCAGCTTTTTCAACGTTCCCATCTTTGTGTCCAACGTTCATTTTCCCCTTGAAACTTATATATACAAGTTCTGAAGATTGAAGAAGAGAGACTGGATGACAAAAGATACATCAGCTAGTTAGAGCTTGTCCAGAGAAGAAGAGCATCTAAACATATTTATCAGCTAGTTGAGAGCTTGCTCTTGGTGTGAAGAACAAAAAAGAATTCTTGAGCTTTCACAGTCAAGTTCTTCACACTCCAACTCACCCACACACATTTGAGAGATGATTTTTATAAATTAGTTAAGTGAGAGTCTTGCACAAAGACGTTAAACAATGTGCATTATTTTTGCAAACTTTATAATGAGTTTGGACGTGTCGTCCATTTGAGAGTGAGAGACTAGGAAATTCCAACTTAGGCATTAAGATAAGTAATAAGTGTAGAGGGGACATGTACGCAGTGTACTGTAAATCCAAATTCTTCTATGTATCCTTCCTTGCGAGGAAGAAAGGATGATTTAAGAGCGGTTGAGTCTCCGAACATCCATAAACAAATTCTCGTTTATCCTCAACCCCAACCTCTTTGCAGTTTATTTGTCTGCCATGTTATAAAGCTTGCATATTTTCAAAAGATTTTCAAAGACAAAATTGGTTTTCTAAAAGAATTATTTTGAGTATTTTCCGCTTGATTTTCTAACCAAACTCGATATAATTTCTCGATGTTCAGTTCATGTAGTAACCCGCAACCTATTTAACAAGCTTAAATAGTTAAACATGATTAAGAGTTTTAATACGATTAATTGCACCAAGAAATCGACTCTAGGATGTCCAAAAATTGTTTAAGAGTCAAAGTTGACTCGGGTGGTGTAGTAACCCGCATTCCATTTTACGAGCTTAAATGTTTAAACTTGATTAAGGAATTTTATATGTTAATTGGACCAAGAAATCGACTCCAAGATAAACGGGGAAGGGGAAGAAGAAGCAAAGAGAGCTAGTGTATCAATGTATGGGCAGTCAAGTTCACCGTGCGTCTAACATGAATACTAATACAGTAATATCAATAAAACTAATACAGTAATATGAATAATGGCATTATTTATGTATTATATTCAACGTAGAAGATTTGATGACTTTTAATTACTTATGTAGATTTTAAAAGTCCACAAATATTCAATCTAGACTTTTGTATATTCTATAAATGTTTAGCGGTATTCAAAATAGATTTTTAAAGGTTTTAAACTTCAAGTGGTATTCAATATTGACTTTTAAAGACTTTACAAAAGTTTACACGTTTTCAAAATTTCAATGAACTTTTAACAACTCCATAGAATTCATCATACAAACATTAATGCATAAAAGTACAACAGTTAATTACAGACACTGTCTCAATGCAGATTCAAAGGTTGAGATTTATCAATACATGTAGGGTCTACTTCTTTTTCAATTGATCCCACAAATATTGATAAATCTACACCCTTAATATTTGTGAGTAAACTTGTAAAGATATTATGAAATTATCCGTCATACCGTGACTAAGAGGGTGTTTGGAAGAGCTTATAAGCTCTTGAAAACGGCTTATAAGTTGTTTCAGAGCTTAAAAGCTCTTTAAATTTATTTGACAAATTTTTTGCCAAACAGCTTATAAGATGTCAAAATAAGTTGTTTGACAGCTTATAAGCTGTTTTTAAAAAATTAAGGGCACCCCTAATTTTTTTAAAAAAATCTTATTTTGATATTTTACTTCTCCATATTATCCCTATATATTTTATTAAATTCTCACCACGCCCTCTGTCCATTTTTTGTACATAATTTATAAAATTTTTCTAAATTAAAAATAAAAATATTTTTATTTTTTAATATAAGTTTAACATTTACGATAAATTTAAATTTTTTTATGTATATTACTATTTAAATTACTTTCATAGTATTTTACTCTTTCTGATAATTTTGACAATAAAAAGTTCTTATAATACCAAACGCATCAACATCTTTAAGTTGTTTAAAATAAGTTCATTCAAATAATTTAACAACTTATTTTTAAAATAAGACCTGACAGCTTATAAGCTTCTTTTTTAATAAGCTTAGCCAAACACCCTCTAAGCTTGAAATAAGTGAGAGACTTAGAATTTTTTTGTTCCAAGTTCATCTCCCCTCCCTTCTTATATAGGTATGTTCTCAATTATTGAAGGGGACACAATGATTTCCCATATATATATATATTCATAGGTAGAAAGTAGGGAAATGTTAAATATTTAGCTATCATAATTTTCTCAAATTATCGTCTTACAAATTCAACGATTATCCAATTCGTTGGATTATACCTACAAGCAAATTAAATAAACTCCGGTACCTACTACATTAATCCAATAATCAATACATATTTGTGCTTGAAAATTAGTTTAAATCAATATAATCAATATTAAATATGTGTGATAGTTTGTTATAAACTATTGTACTTAAATTATTTAATTAATATTTTATTTCCAATCAGCCATAATAATAATAATAATAATAATAATAATATTATACAGAGTGCGTTAATTGGGGAGAGTTTATGCTATTCTCGGGAGGTATACTCTCCATCTTCATTTTTAAACACGTGTCCACCTTATTCCCTATTTTTTTTTCTTTCTTGTTTTCTTTTCTTATTTTCCCTTTTCACTTATTTTTATCTTCCTTTGCTAATTTTATTTATTCACTCTTAATTTTAACCATGTCATTCTTATCATTTTTAACCATTAATATTTATAAATAAGATTTAATTTTGGATAATAAAATTAAAAGTTTCGAAATTTATATGATAGAATTTAAAAATTATAAGGAATTTCTATTTAATAAAAAAAAATCTAACTCTTTTGTAAACTATTATATTTACACACTCAATTTATGTGAAAAAATAGATAAATTTTTTTATATATTTTAATTATTATTATCTAAAGTGAATTATAAAAAAAATTATTACTAAGAAATATATATTATAAATAAATTAAATAAAATTATAAACAACAAATAATTTTAAATAATTTTAAAAATATTATTAACCTAGACTTCTTTTAAACTACGGGGAGATATTTTAAAATAATAAAAATATTTTAGAAATAAGATTTTTTTAGAACACACATAATTAATTTTTTTTCACAGTGATGGGACATTAAAATTTGCGTTAAAAACAAAGTGAAACAAACACAAAAAACTACATGAATTTGAAGTTAAAAACAAATATGCATTCTCGTGTAATTTTTGCATTTATTGAATTTAGTTTTTTTTAAATGAAGAATACAAATTTATTATCAATTTAATGTTAGTATCTTAATTTAAAATTATAAATTTTAACAAAAACATTACAAATAATTGAAAGGCACGATGATTATAACATTGATAAAGAGTTAGAATATTTTTTTCTAATAAATATAAATTTCTTGTAATTTTTAAAATTTATTATGACGATGTCTTTTTGTTGATGATAGTAAGAATAAATAGAACTTAGAAGTAAAATAAATTAAAATAATGAAATAAATTTTTTTAAAAATAAATTAACAAAAGAAGAGAAAATACATGAAAATAACAAAGAAAATGAATAAATAAAATGGATGGGAAAAGGAGAGTCCGGGAGAGAACATAAAATAACGGTAAATTCTTGAAAAATCCCTAATGCCAAAAATTTAGTTGCTGACAGTCCCTTTGTCAGCAATTTTGATTTTTTAGTCTCTGGACCATCTCATTTATGTGTTTTAGCTCCCTAATAACCCTAAATTACCAATATACCCTTCAATTTATTTTTAAAATATATTTGTATATTCTATTGGATATTTGTTGCTCTCATATTCGACAAATTCCTGGAGTAGGGGTGTTCATCGGTCGGTTCGGTTTTAATTTTTCTAATTTCGGTTCGGTTTTCCGGTTTTCGGTTTATAAAAAATGTAATCCGAAGTCAAACCGTTCTACTTCGGTTTTTGCACTATAATGAGCCGGTTTTTACGGTTCTGTTTAGTGGATTTGATTATTAATAATACATAACACAATAAAAAAATATTAATTTCATCCAACATGTAATTTAAATACCTCAACACACAACTTAAAGTTATAGTCGTGTAGTGATATGAAGAAACAAAAATAACAAACAATACAAGGACAAACATTCAACCACATGCTAATAATATTTTCAAAAAAACAAAACAAATTTTGATACGGTTATTCCGATTTTAATAAAATTAATAATATAAATACATTATAAAATATAATATGTTTTTTTACATAAAGAAAAATCAACTAATCAACTATAAATTACATAAACAACAACAATGAATTAAATAAAAAAACAATAAAAAATATTCAAAATGATTATTCATTCACTAAGGTTGTGCTTGGATGAGTGTATTTGGATTTGAGAGTGTATTTCAAATAAATAGATTTGAAAATCCATTGATTTGAATCCTTGTTTTATTAAATCTCTTGCTTGGAATAACATAGAATTTCAAAGTGAAATTTTTAATCCATTGATTAGTTGCTTGGCTAAAAATTTAATAATTTCAAATAATAGAAAAATTTAATATATTATTTTTTTATATATTTTGAAATTAAAATTACTATTACGATTACAAAATAACTATGCTCAATTTAAAATAATATAAATTTAAATTTTATTTATTTTAATTGGATTAAATACTAAATTTACATAAATAAATTTTAAACAAAATATTTATCTTTTCTAAAAAAAACAAATATATAACTTATTATAATTTTTAAACTTCATTTCTTTTTCAAGTAACATAAAAAAAAAATATTTTCGTGCAATAACTCTACAATAAAATAATTTAGTAACATATATTAATCAAAAAAATATTGATAAAATATGTTGAAACAATAAAAAATAATACAAAAGACCTTCATAAACAAATTTCAAAACAATGGTTTTTAGAAAAGAAAACACGAGAAAATTTCAACTACTAAATCCTTGGACGAGCTCGATATTCTTCATGCATGTAGTTTTCATGACATTGTTTACAAACCGCATTTCTGTACATGTTTCCTAGTACCTTTCATGACATTCTTTACAAAGCCGACACAGTGTATTTAGCACTCTTGATACCTTGTTTCTGGTATGATTTGAACATGGATTCCTACAGAAATTCTTCCCATTGCCAACTGGGGATATTAATCACTTCTGAGTTTTATGACCCAAAATCGCAACATTTGGAATCTCGTTTTTTCCTACTCCAAGATTAATGGAGAAATCACATATGCAAGACATATGACAGAATAAATTTGGAAGCAACAAAGATTCTGGAAAAGTTTCGAGACATTCCATGAAAAAGACCTTGTTAGAATACCACCAACTAAAAGTAGGCATCCTATTCATCAAACCCAAGAATTGCGAGGAAACAAACAAAATCAAACAAAATCCTACTAAATTAACACAAACACACACCAGATGTCTTCTACAATATTTAAAACACAATCATCAGCTTTCTACCACATCATTTATTTTTGGATACAAAGGACAAAAGCCTGTCAAAGATGATGTAGGAATGATAGATCATAAAACGCCATGTAACCTCCACACAATGTCTTGAGACAAAAACCGAAGATCTTGGAGGATGTATCAGAATTGCCGCCTCCTCTTGGAGCTCGTCCGTGTGGTTGTGGTTCTTGATGGAGACGGGAAATCTGGAACCACGGTGAACTCACATCAGGCACAAATATAGCATAATTCGATGGATTCTGGCAACTTTTGGATAAGTGAAGCTCGGATTCTATAAGCTGAGAAGTGATCTGTGGCACAACCCAGAATGTATCCAACATCTGATCTAGACACTTGTTGGCCTCTAATGATCCCTCAATGGCTAGGGAGCAAATGGAACCTCCAAGTTTCGCACCATGCGCCTGATAGGACCATGCAAAAGAATAGGAAAAATGGATCATAAATATCAGTTTAACTAGTGACATCAGGAAAAAAACAGAAATCACATCTCAAGAATCCGGAAGCCAATTTGAATTTGAAACTCAAAAGTTTCAGCCTTTTTACTACAGATATACATACACATTAGGTGTAAGAGCCCAAGTAAGCATATGAATCGAGCAACGAAGAAACAACAAATGGTAGCAAGTACATTTGTCTGAGAACTACAAATAAACAGAATTTCCGGCTCCTTCTATATAATAGAATGAAAATTAATAGTCATAAATATAATTATACCTTCGACAAGCCATTGTTGAGCAAACTAGCATTCTGATTGAAATCATCAATTTTGAGAAATCCATCCAACAGCCACTGCGCAGCACCAGAACAATCAGCGAAAAAAAACTTCGACAGCTTCAAGTCACTCCCATCACCACTTGATGACATTGGGGTCATCGACTTAGGAACAGAACGAGATCTGGACCCGAGATATTCTCATCAGAACGAGTGTTAGTAGTCGAAGATGATGGCCATGATTCGGTTGCTTCGTTTCCTACTTTGACTCCAGTGAGCAAAAACCTTGTTTATTCAAAGCTAATTTTTGGACAATTACATGGAGTAAAGCTGATAAATTCTTTGGATTCAAAGCACCAATCTAAAATAGCAGAGCATCATAACACAACCAACATAGCTCAAATAAGTTTTTGCAGGGCCTATACAAGAACATAGACATTTGTAAACCCAATCTTGTCTCTTTGGTCATGAAATAAAACCCATTCATTAGTTCTACCAACATACATAATAACCAGAGCTTTCGCCTTCACAAATTTTTTTTTAATCATATGGCCTCAATCCATAGGCCTTCGAAAAAAACTAAAACAAGAAATAACAAAAGCAAACTAAAACAAAAAATAACAAAGTGAAGGAAATAGTTATCCGTCAATAAAACATTAACTCATCAACAATAACAAGAATCTGTCAGAAATAATCGAAGGCAAAATTTTCGAAATGGTACTTCACAATATAATGTAAAAATGGAGAAGACAAAGAAGAAGATTAAAAAAACCCCAATAAATTCAACACACACAAAGACATAAACCAAAGCACTGATTAGAATCAGACACAAAAGGGGGAAAAACAGCAGAAATTTCGGATTCAGTCAATCAACACTCCGATTTCATTTGATTTTCATATTACTGACAAATTATCTAGGAAAAATTTTGAAATAGGTTAAGGATGAAGAGACAACCATTGTGCAGCGGAGGAAGTAGACGATTGTTTGGAGGATCGATGCAAAATCGAGCCTTGCGCAGGGAGGAGCGAGTGATCCAGCGAGCGATGAATTTCAAATAAGCAGTGTAATGGGTGAATTTGAGAATTGAAAAAAACAAAAGCGAAATCCAGATTGCAAATAAAGGGATTTCAAAATATCAAATCAATTGGGCTTCCAAGCAGCTATGAAAGATTTGGGCTGAGGATTTCAAATCCAAATCAGCCCAAATGTGTTGTTCCAAGAGGACCCTAAATATCATTTCTTAACATATATAATATAAATAAAAAATATAAATTAATAAAATAAATGCATTATAAAATATAATATGTTTTTTTAACATAAAGAACAATCAACTAATCAACTATAAATTACATAAACAACAACAATGAATTAAATAAACAACAATAAAAAAAATATTCAAAATGATTATTCATTCACTAAATATCATTTCATAACATATATAATATAAATAAAAAATATAAATAAAATTATTAATTTAATTCAATTTTGTTTTTTCGGTCGGTTCGGTTTTGACATATATAATCCAAAATCGAACCAAATAAACTTTGGTTTTAATATTTATATCCGAATTACAAAATACGATTTTCGGTTCGATTCGGTTTTTTATTTTTCCGGTTTGGATTTCTGGTTTTTTCGGTTTTATCCGAAATATGAACACACCTATCCTGGACCATCTTCTCCAACTCTTTTCCCCGATTCATTAGACACCCACCCTCACCCTATCTTATCTCATATCAGAAGCTCAAACGATAAATAATTCTTCTCAACCCAAAAAGGCGAACAAAATTCGGGAGTTGATCATAAGCAGAAGCTTTCGATGAAAGCTCTTACGGATCCGAAATCGAAAAAATCAATTCACAGCGTAATGTTCTTGTGAATTTGAACCCACTTAAGGAATTCTTTTGAGTTCTTCTTTGTTATTTGTGTGTTGTTGAGTTTATTTTCTTATCTCATATTCTAACAAATTTATCCCCATATTCTAGGTTATGTTTTTGTTGATGTCGTAATTTGTTCGTTTTTGTTCTATTTTTGCTATTAAAATGATTATTTCTTGTTTTTGATGAAGTTTAGAAATGAAGTTGTATAGTGCTTTGTTTTTACCCAGTTATTTCCAATTTCTAGGGTATTTATGTTGATATGAGAATTCGAAATTTTAAATTGCTCGTCTATTAGCTTTGTCTAATCTTATTAGTGATACGACGACTGGTCATGTTAAGAATGCACTCAAAATTACTTGTTCAGTCGAGAATTTGAATTATGCTGCATGATTTAACTTAACATCTGTATAGGTTCTCATCATCGAATTTTATTTTGAAGGAAAGCCATTTGAAGCTTTGAATATTGTGCGTGTCAACGTATGCGGGTGTGTTGATGTATATTGATGATTTTAGTTAAAGGACTCTAATTTGGCATATAATATGAGATAAATTATATTATAATTAAGGGAAGACGATTTTGGTCTTTGTATACACATGTTACACTATAATAACAATATATAATGCTCAATTTTAATGGTTTAATTCTATAAAATATTTGTGCAAGGTGTAATTTTTTTGTTTATCAAACTTCTGGTTATATATCGAGCAATTTTCGCAAGTTTATGTGTATTTGTTTTGTATTTTTGCTGTAATATTTTTGTGCTGGTTTGTTTGTTCAATTTTTTGATGTAGTTTATTGTGCGATTTTTACAAGTTTCTATTTGATTATGTTGATCTCATGGAATCTTGTTTGATGATATCTTTTAACTTTTTTCCGATATATACCTCTACGTCACTTGAAATTGCAAGAGCATATGTAAGTAAGTATTTCAATGCTCATTTAATCTCAAATATGTTGTTGATATATTTAAATTATCGTAGTTGATATCTTTAACTTTTTCCAATATATGTGTCTACGTCACTAGGAACTGCAAGGTCATATGTAAGTAAGTACTCAAATACTCATTTAATCTTAAATACATTGTTGATAATTTTAAAATGATCGTTGGTTTCCATTAGGCAAAATTTTTAGTTGGGTATATGAAGATTATGCTCGGTTATGACATGGAGAAGCTGTGAATCGAGTTTTCTGTAGACAACAAGTTGCAGAGATTGCGGTGTTTACACATATTTATGGACAGATTGTTATGCTCGTGAGTATGACGGAGAGTGGATCTCTGAAAGAGATTTTAGAGCATGTATCGCAGCAACAATTTATCAGACAATAATGGGGTGTTTGGGTAAATAGTCATGTGGATTTAAATTTATTTTATGTTTAGGTTGACAGTTTTTTGTTTTTTAAAGATATAAATGATGGTAAGAAGTTATTTTTTCCAAGTATTACGCATTAATTCGATAAAAGAGTTCAAAAGAATATCGCATTGTTCTCCGAATTTTATATGCTCGGTTTTCTAAATCCTACATTTTGTACATATATAAATACTATTTATACCGAATTCAGATTATTTTATACCGAAAATAGGTTATTTTGTGTCAAATATTAAGTTTACAGCGTTATGTTCTTGAAAGATACAAATTTTAATGGTAATAAGTTATTTTTTTTTAATTATTACGCATTAATTTGATAAAAGAGTTCAAAAGAAGGTCACATTGTTCTCTGAAGTTTATATGTTTGGTTTGCTATGTTTTGTACCTCTTTAAATACTATTTATACCGAATTCAGACTATTCTGTACCAAAAACAAGTTATTTTGTGTCAATAATTAAGTTGACAATTTTTGTTCTTGATAGATAAATTTTTTTTTTCTAAGTCTTATGCATTAATTTGACTAGTCTTATGCATTAATTTACCTAGTACTTGAGGCTCACGCGTTGCGCATGTAATATAATAAAAAAAAAATCATATATGACATAAATGTCATGTATTTATATTTTTAAAGCGTTTTCATATAAATAATGTTTAATATTGAAGTCTAAAAATCCAAAAATATTATATTTTTGTAAAACTCCTAGATTTTGTATCAAAATAAAAATGTTAAAAATTATTTTTTGTAAATTTTCCATATTTCTCATTTTATCAATTAAATAATTGAAATAACGTGCATATTTAAGTACATTAAGTATACAAATATTACAATAGGATATACATTTGGGACATTAGAGCACATATGTATCAAATATGAGTAGCCACTCACACCAGATATACTAATGCCAAATTGATAAAATGAGAAATAAATAATCAATTACTTGAAATCAAGTACAACTTGAAGTATATCCAGTACAAACATATTAAAATAAGGTACATATTGAGAACAATAAAGAACATGCATATGTATCAAATATGAGTGCTGAGAATTTTGTACCCAACCCACGCGGATGTGTTTATGTGCATGGGTCTCATATGAGTTTTAAGAAATTTTCTGCCCAATCCACGCGAACGTGGGGATGCGCGTGAAGGTGATTAGTTATTTTAAATATTGAATTATTAATGAGATTTTCACACAAGAACATATATTAAGATTAGCAAACATGTGATCAACTTCTTGGTAAGTGGTTCATGAATGTCTATAGAAGGTTTGTATGCTATAGCTTCACCTAGAGATCACCAATATCCCAATTTTCAACCATTAATGGGGCGTATATATATATGTTTGAGATACTAAAATCATATAATAACTACTCAAAAAAGTTTCACTTATATCAATTGTCAAATAATCTAAAGATTTAATTACTCACTTCAAGATGGTATCTTTTCAAGTAAATAAGGTACAATAACATTAAAATAAGGTACATAACGATGTGAATATAGCACATATTTTTTCAATTTGAGTATTACACAAAAAACTACACTAATGTCAATTGATAAATATAAAATAAAATAGTTAAACAAGGTACATATGTAAGTAAACTAGTTACATCAAAGTATAAATATGGTACATATTGGGGTTAATAGAGCACATTGTTATCCAATTTGAGTATTCGGTGGGAAGGTTGTTGTATCCACCGAACGTGAATGTGATTAGTTATTTTAAATATTGAATTATTAATGAGATTTTCACAAAATAAGATTAGCAAACATGTGATCAACTTCTTGGTAAGTGGTTCATGAATGTCTATGGAATGTTTGTACGCTATAGGTTCAACTAGAGATCACCAATATCTCAATTCTCAACCATTAGTGGTGCGTATAGATATATGTTTGAGATACTAAAACCATATAATAACTACTCAAAAAAATTTCACTTATATCAATTGTCAAGTATAATCTAAAGATTTAATTACTCGATTCAAGATGGTACCTTTTCAAGTAAATAAGGTATAATAGCATTAAAAAAAAGGTACATAACGAGGTGAATATAGCACATATTTCTTCAATTTGAGTATATTACACAAAAAACTACACTTATGTCAATTGATAAGTAAAAAATAAAATAGTTAAACAAGGTACATATGTAAGTAAACTAGGTACATCAAAGTACAAATATGGGACATATTGGAGTTAGAGCACATTGTTATCCAATTTGAGTATTCGGTGGGAAGATTGTTATATCCACCGAACGTGAATGTGATTAGTTATTTTAAATATTGAATTATTAATGAGATTTTCACACAAGAACATATATTAAGATTAGCAAACATGTGATCAACTTCTTGGTAAGTGGTTTATGAATGTCTATGAAATGTTTGTACGCTATAGCTTAAATTAGAGATTACCAATATCCCAATTTCCAACCATTAGTGGTGCTTATAGATATATGTTTGAGATATTAAAACTATATAATAACTACTCCAAAAGGGTTTTACTTATATCAATTGTCAAGTATAATCTAAATATTTAATTACTCACTTCAAGATGGTACCTTTTCAAGTAAATAAGGTACAATAACATTAAAATAAGGTACATAACGAGGTGAATATAGCACATATTTCTCTAATTTGAGTATTACACAAAAAAAATTACACTAATGTAAATTGATAAGTAAAAAATAAAATAGTTAAATAATGTACATATGTAAGTAAACTAGGTATATCAAAGTACAAATATGGTACCATATTGGAGTTAATAGAGCACATTGTTATCCAATTTGAGTATTCGGTGGGAAGATTGTTGTAACCACCGAACGTGAAAATAATTAGTTATTTTAAATATTGAATTATTAATGAGATTTTCACACAAGAACATATATTAAGATTAGCAAACATGTGATCAAATTCTTAGTAATTGGTTCATGAATGTCTATGGAATGTTTGTATGTTATGACTTCAACCAGAGATCACAAATATCCCAATTTCCAACCATTAGTGGTGCGTATAGATATATGTTTGAGATATTAAAACCATATAATAACTACTCAAAAAAGTTTTACTTATATCAATTGTCAAGTATATTCTAAATATTTAATTACTCACTTCAAGATGGTACATTTCCAAGTAAATAAGGTACAATAGTATTAAAATAAGGTACATAATGAGGTGAATATAACACATATTTTTCCAATTTGAGTATTTACACAAAAAACTACATTAATATCAATTGACATGTTAATAATGAAAGAACTAAATTAGGTACATATGTAAGTAAATCGGGTACATCTAGGTACAAATAGGGTACATATAGGAGCCAATCGAGCACATCATCTGGTAAATTTGTTCCAACATAAGGTACATACTTTACTAAATCATGTACATTATAGTTCAATAAGGTACATATAAGAGCCAATCAAGCACAACTATAGTAGTTCTGGTACATTAAAATTTAAATGGGGGTACATATAGGAGTCAATCAAACACATTATCTCCTAAATTAGTACGAACATAAGGTACATACTTTAGTAAACCAGTATAAATTAACTTTGAAATAAAGTACGTAATTTAGTAGTTCAAGTACATTAAAATTGAAATATGATATGTATAGAATCAGTCGAGCGCATAATCTATAAGATACTTACTCTAGTAAATCAGGTACATTAAAGTTAAAATAAGGTACACAATTTAGTAGTTCTCGTACATTACAGTTGAGATAGGGTACGTATAGGAGTCAATCGAGCACAACATCCGATAAATTTGTTACAACATAAAGTACATATTTTAGTAAATTATGTACATTACAGTTGCAATAAGGTACATATAAGAGTCAATCAAGAACAATTAGATCCAATTTGAGTAATTGGTTGAACGATTGTGGTTGACATCGAATATGAACTTGATTGAGTACACAACACGATTACCAATACTTGATTTATTATTGAATTACTGATAGGAAATTCATACAAGCACTTGCGTTAAGATTATCAAGCATGAGATAAACTTTTTTGTAAATAGTGGACGAATGACTATGGAATGAACATTTGCATAACATGACTTCTTCTAGAGATCAACAATATCCAAACCACAAGGGTATCTGTGGAGATATATACGAGATATACAAATCTCAACATATTTAGTATAACAAGCTTCACTCATATCATATCATATCACAAGTATAATCTAATATTCAACTAATTGTTGCTTAATGATACAAATTCAAGTAAATCCGGTACATTAAATTTGTAATCGGATACGCATAGAAGTCAATCGAGCACATGATCCAGTAAATTAATACCAATATAAGGTACATAATTTAGTAAATCCGGTAAATCAAATTTAAAATAAGGTACATGATTTAGTAGTTTAGGTACACAAATATGGTATATATAGGTGTCGATCGAGCACATCATCTACTAAATTAGTACCAACATAAGGTGCATAATTTGTAAATATGGTATATTACAGTTAAAATAAAGTGCATAATTTAGTAGTTCCGGTACATTAAAATTGAAATATACTACACATATGAGTCAATCGAGCACATAAATTGAAGGCCCAGACCCCGTGCAAGGTCTGTACGAGAAAAAAATGGAAAGACCCTGGAATTACATTTGTGCCATATCCGTGTGTCGATAGATAATTTTTTAAAAAATTATGAAGGCGTCAACGAACCCTGTACCGGACGTGTAGATTAAATATACCTGATTTCTTAGTATATGTACTTATTTTCTGTCAAAAATCCGACATGTAATTTTCATTATACAACTAACCATATGCACACAAAAATGATGATAATAACATCATCAGTGTTAATGTCTCCAATACATCAAATAACAACACCATATATGTTAAATGTATAACAAGTATAACAATAAGTTGTACTCTATACAAATACTACATATGAACATAATATACCAAACAAAAGTTAAACAAGTTTGGGCTTAAAAACAAAAGATAAGCAGATTTGTTTTAAATTGTATTTTATGATCCCAAATATGTTATCTGATTTATGCCTAGATGCATAAACTCTCAATTTGCATTTATCTGTACTGAAAACAACAATAATATCGTCTCTATCATTTTTGTCATATGAAAATGAGCGTCATATAGCAACATAATAATTTTTAATATATGTCTTAATTTTTGCAGCATCCTTGAATGTTTACCCCACCGACAGATGCAATGAAACCAAGAATCCAGGGAGTTTTTTTATAGCGGCCTTTTCAAGCTCGTCATCAACTTTGGATTGTCTGTCATCTTCCACATCCCTTAATAATTTCACAAACATAATTTCAAAATTAACATGTCACGACTATGGTTTTGTATATAAATATAATCAAAACTTTTAATGATGCACAAATAATTTAATACACATCGTCGTAGCTCACAAAGAACTAATCAATCAAATAAAGTAATAATTTCATGACAAATAGACAATGATATACATAATATGTATATCATATCACAAAAAAAACATCAGCAAAGTGTCACTAAAGACTATGCATTTTTCACTAAAGATGATAACTTTTTGTTTTTTTTTAAATCAAAATCATCTGCAAAGTCATTGTAAAACAAAATTAAGGATCAAATGAATTTTATCCCTCAGTATTTAAACCTCCAAGAATATGCTTTTTTTTCTCGGTTCTCAATTCAATCATTGTAAACCTCACACACATGTGTAGATATATCATATTACAGACGTCATCGTCATTGTTCAAGATAACGAACATCTAGTACTGTGGAGTTATGTATTGTAATGACATAGATTGAGGATTAATTTGTTCATATTTGCTCAACAAACTTTGAAATATATCATCCAAATATATTTGCTCGTAATTGAAATTACAAAATGACAGTCACTGCACTTGCAACAATCCAAAAATGCAAGTTGGAACAAGACCCGACTAAAGAGTCCATTCTACACCAATGAGTGTTGTTTTGATAAGTAAACAAATTACAAAAAGAAATACAATATACATATGGTGCTGGAAGATTTTTTTCTCCCCTATTCGAGAATTTAACTTACAGCTTCAAGGTTCTTTAATTGTAGTTCTTCGGAGTAGAAAAGAGATGTTTTGATACACGGCTTGAAAATACAAGGCTTCCAATAGCTTCGATCTTCACCGACAAAGCTCCCAACGGATTCGGCTATGGATAATTTAGCTTCAAAGCAGGTTTCGATTCTCAAAGAAAAAACTTCCAATAACTTCGATTTTTGTTAATTTTGACTCTAAGAGGGTTTATATTCTCACAGGAAAAGTTTCTGACGCCTTCCACTTGATAATTATTCTTCAAGTTACAATTTCAGATAAGGGTTTCGAACAGTTTCTATGGGAGGAGAAGGAAAAAAGAAACTGAGAAAGAGAGCTCAATCACGTGTTGTTTTGGAGGGCAAATTAGTAAAATTGGTTCAGTTGGGGAGCTCAAACTAATAAATCTATGGGCCAGGGACTGATAAATGAAATGGTCTGACATAGGTACTGAAACCTAAACCAAGTTTGGGTTTGGGGATATATGAGCAATTCACCCATAAAATAAACAAGGAAAAGAAAGAGAAATTGATAAAAAGAATAAAAGGACACACGTGTAAACAAATGGAGATGGGGAGTATCGGAGTAGCATAGACTCTCCCCGTTATGTTCTGGGGTTAATCATATTGCTTCCTCCCTCAGGTCCCTGTCATTCGTGCACATCCCTCGATTTAACCCCGC
The DNA here is from genome assembly GCF_033568475.1 of Henckelia pumila. Lineage (NCBI taxonomy): Eukaryota > Viridiplantae > Streptophyta > Magnoliopsida > Lamiales > Gesneriaceae > Henckelia > Henckelia pumila. The sequence goes on along the minus strand of NC_133121.1, from coordinate 187,931,902 downwards.
ATGAACTAATGAATCTCCGACTCATGTGAGATGGAGTCCCCTTCAGAGTCAACTTTTTCTTTTAGAATCATAGATTCTCTTTTTATAGATATATTTGTGTGTAAATATATATATATATATATATATATATATATATATATATATACACACGAATATATAATATTATAGATCAAGTCGATATGTGATACTTCAATAAATATATATAATTAATAATATTAATTATTATCTTTATTATTTTGGAAATTCCAAATTAAATTATTGAGTCTAGGGATGGAAAAAAATACCGAATTTTTGGTATGGTAACGGTATGAAATTTAAAAATTTTGTTATATACCGTTCAGGGCCGTTCTTATTTGGAGGCCAAAGAGTCGTCCGACTCGGGCCCATTTTTTTTCATGGCCCATAATTTTGTAAAAAAATTATTATATAAAAGTGTAAATTGATCCAATATAAATTAATTATTCTTGGGTTTTTTTCATTCATATCTCAGGAAATTATTTTTTCTTTGCTTACTGCCTAATATAATTTTTTTTATTTCTGGGCTTTTTGATAAATTTATTTATGAAGTTTATTATTCATATGTCTCTTGATAATTTTTTTCAAATATAAATTATTTTTCTCGTGCCCAATATAAACAAAAAAAACCTTTTTATTCCCTAAATTTATTATATATTAGTATAATTGGACCAATATAAAAACATATTTTCTGACTCATAAGGGTTGTTCTGATATTAATGAGCACTATTTATTCTCGGAGTTGACATTCTTGAAGTTCTCATTACCAAGAGAAACAAAACCGACAATGGATGTAGTGAATTACTTGAAAAAAAAATTGATGGATATTTCTCAAATACTCACATTGCTTATAAAATCTCGTTGACTATACTTTTTACAGTTGTAAGTGCAAAATAAAATTTATAAATTTAAATCTTTTCAAAACATATCCTCAATAAACCATGTTATATGAAAAGATTGAATGAATTGGTTATGATATTAATTGAGAAAAAAATTCCTGAACAATTTGATCAATATTGTTAGCTGTAAACTGTTAGACGAGTTGTTTTATAGTAATCATTTTTTACAGAATATGAACGCACATTATGATTTAGGGGCCACTTTTAAAAGTTAGACTCAGGCCCAAAAATTGTTAGGATCGGCCCTGATATCGTTATACCGATATACCGAAATATTATATAAAAATTTAAAAATATATAATATTTTTAAACAATAAATTTTTAAATTTTAAAAATATAAGGTTTTTTTTGTTATAAGACGGATATACGTCGATACAGCACCGAAATCTCAGTATACCTTAAAATCTCGGTATAATCAGTATGTTAATTATAAATATCAAAATTTTTGGTATATCAAAAATAGGTATACCCAAATTTTCGGAACAGTATCGATATAAAATTTTCTTATATCGTAATTTTCGATACGATATACGATATACGTTTTTCGGTTCGATACGGTAAGCTACGGTATTGCATCCTAATTGAGTATTAACATTTTATTTTCATCCCAAAATTCCAAACTGTATTCCGTTAAGAATTTGATGTAAAGGTCGTGGGTGGCAAATGAATCATTTCATGTTTGGACTTTGGAGTCACCAACACACATACACTGATACAAGTACGTTGGTACGGTACTGTATAGATGTCATGCCCTAGAATAACACTACTCATTCACTTTTGCGTGATTCCAACTACTTCACCTCCCTCATTATTGAACCTCATCTTTTTCAACTTCATTAAAATAATACATTGAATAATAATAAATTGATACTAATTTTTTTTTTAAATCTGAAGGAAAAAAAAAATAGTACCGTTTGATATTATTGAAAGGGCAACTTGTAGATAACTCCCTAAATCAAACATAACTTTCAATTTACTCCCTATATTTATCTTTTCGAAAATGCCCTTGTCGTTATTTTAATCATTATTATTTCTTGAATTATCAAATGTGGAATCGGATTTAAAATCTGATTCACTTGATTCATCAAGATAATAAATATTTTCATCGTCGGATGAAAATTCAATTGTTTCTACGGGATAGAATACAATAGTATATATTTCTTCAAGAAGTTTAATTTTATTTTTCTTTTCGTTTCGTTTTGGACATTCATTCGCATAATGTCCTTCTTCGTTGCACAACCAACATGTGAAATTCTTTCCTTTACCCTTTGGGCAAGGTGGTTTTTTGTTATCAAACTTTTTATAAAATTTTCTTTTATAAGGTTTTCTGAAGAAATTCTTTTTAAATTTCTTTTTCTTATAGGGAATAAATTTCTTATTAAAAGATTTATAAGCTTTATTAAATTTATTCTGTTTCCGTCGTTTTAAATATTTGTGCGACATGTTTGTTTTGCAACCGTATTCTTTTACTGTGAATTCCATTTTGTCACAACAAAGTTTATTGTTTTGTTTGTAGGATTTAGAGATTCTTTTATTTAGTGTTACTTCATGACATTTTTTTGTTATTATGTCTTTGATGAATTTAATAGCTCCTCCTAAAGTTTTAGCATAAGGACTAGTTAAGAATTCATCTTTACTGTGTATAGGTATATTAGGTATCTTATTAAAGATACTTAGTTTATAATGTTCCTTTTTATCAGCATCTATTAATTGATAATAGTTTGTTTCATAATCACAAATAAATTCTTCTAAGTAACATAAATTGCATAATTTAATATTATATAATATAAAGATTGCTCTATTTTGTTCTATATTCTTAGCTACCAAATTAGCATCATTATTAGAAACTCCTAAAAATTCTTGGTACAAGGCATCAACAAATAGTTCGAAATATCGATGTCCTGTCATTCCTTGTGGTAGATTAGTAATTACTAGGTTTTTAGCCCAAGTTCTTACTGCTCCTACCAGTGTCATTTTTATCATCCCATGAGTTAAAACTTGAATATTCTCACTTTTGTCTAATAATGGTGTTAATTGAATTTGTACTGATAGTTCATTTGCCCAATGATCTATCTTTGATTTTCTTTCTTTGGCTGTTGAACAACCTAAATCTAAGATATTCTGTTTCACAAATCCTGATGTTTTTGATTCTCTAAGAATATCTCTAACATCTTTATAAGATCCAGAGTATTGGTCTCTGTTATATTTAAATTCTTCATCATCTCTTCCACCACTACCTTTTACATTCGTTCGTAGATTTAATCGTGGTCTAAAATCATCTTCAGATTCTGATTCTGATTCTGAAATATCCATATCTCTGTATTGTTCTGAGTCCTGATGTGAATGATATAATTCTTCTGTATTTACTCCTATTTGTTCAAAATCAAATGAGTCGGTTTCACTAAACATCTCCATACTTATGTTTGCCATAACTAAGGGGATTTCTATACCATGATTCAATTTTGAATGGTGGTTCTTCTTCCATTTTTTTTCCCTTTATCTATTGGAAAAACTTCCTTAAGATAGTTTAATATTTCATTACTATGTCTTTCTTGTTCAATTATTAATCTAGTCGTTGCTAAATCAATATATTCTTTGAAATTCTTCTCTAATTCTTGTATTGATAAATTGATCTTATTAATATTATTTTCTAAATCTCCTAGATCTTTTTCTAATTTTATTAAGGACGTCATTGCGATGAGGTTGACTCATTAACAATAGCTTGTTTAATTTTAAGAATATTTTGATTCATGGTTTCAATCTTATCAAGAATATCTTCATCATTTCTAGCAAATGATAATGATCTTCTTGGTACAGACTGTTTTGTGATTTGGAGGTCATCTGAACTCCATCTTTTATAGGGATTTATTTCTTCAATAAATGCTTTTCGAGGGTGTTCAATTCTTGTAATATTTTCAAACATTCTTTCAACAGAAATAGTTGGTTTTGTTGAAATTATTCCTGTTTGAGAATTATTACTTATTGCTAAACCGACAACATAGTTTATATTGATCGGATGGTTTCCTGTTAACATAAGATTATTTCTATAAAAGTAATAATCTAATGTTAAAACGTCATTTATGTTTTTATCAAAAAGAGATATATTGTATTGTGGATAAATACAAAATTTCATCTTTTTGTAACATAAATTTCCTTCAATTTTTCCAAGGATAGAATCCTCGAAATTACGTATTCTTTTGTCACGAACTGTTATTTCAATTGGTGTATCTATTCCTTCTCGGTAGTGAGCTGATATTATTATTTCAATTCCTCCGATATGAACATATTTCAGTTCAGATCGTTCTTTTTCACTGGCTTTTGCCATGATGGTATTAATATCTTGAGTTGTTAATAACTTCAGAGTATTGGACCTTGATTCGTTATTTATTTTACAAGATCGTTCTTTTGTACGAATCGAATAATAAATTAAATTTTTTCTGGGATTAATAAAATTTGAAATCTTACTTAGTATTCCTGGTTGGTCTATTAGATTTGTTTTTGAATTAGAAAACCCTGTTTTCTGTATTTCAGAAAACTTACTTTGATTGAATATAATATTCAAATTATACTCTTGGTTTTCTTCAGATTCTTCAGATTCATCGACCAGGTTGTTTTGATTTGGAATTGTTACTTCTGTCATTTTAACAGATGATAGAACTTCTTAATTTTCTTAAGGCTATTAAAAGTCTTTTTGTTGAATCTATCTGTTCTAATAAATTCTGAAAATCTTCGAAACTATCAATTGAAGATTGACAATTTTTAAGATGTTTAAAATTATTTTCACAATTTTCTATATCAAAATTTATATTTTGAGAATATAAATTAAAGATATTCATTTTTTGTATTTTCATACATTTTCCATTTAGTAAAAATTGTTACTTTTATTATTTTGTTTTTGTTGATCGGATTTCGATAACAAAGTTTGTTCTTATTCATAACATATTGTTATGTCTTCAATTTCATCGTTTTCAGAAATTTGAATTATCATTTTCCAGTTGCTTGAAAAATGTTCTTTTTTATGATTTTTGAAATAAAAGGTTTGGAGATCTTTTATTTTATTCCATAATTGATCTATTTGACGTAAATCTTTTAGTAAGATTATTTTATCAAATAAATTTTTAATCTCAATATCTAAAGTTAATCTAGGCATTAATAATCTGCTTTATTTAAGCTTTGATACCAGGTTGCGGAATTCTTCAAATTCTTATGAATTTTCTTATTCATGGATTTACAGATCTGATTTTTCTGATTCATTTATAACAGATAAATGTTTTCATATTAGTTTGGTTCCATTCATGGATTATTAATACAAATTTTAGTTGATAAATTGATTCAAATATGGTTAAATCAAAAGTATTTAAACGATATTCACGAAATGTATCATATTCATGACCATCTTCTATTTCGAACCAGTTTTTTTATTATTAATCTTCCATTTCTTATAAAGGATGATGACATGATTAATGTATTTTGACTATTTCTTTGAATTAAGGGCTGCAGGAGGTTTAGGAAGGTTACCTTGTTTGAATGAATCTTGGTTTTGAGCAGAGGTCAAATCCTTGCTTTCCCTTAACGATCACTTGATCAATTGGTACTTGCTCTATGGATTTTCAGGTTTACTCTTAACCATGAATATTCAATGATTGGTTTCCAACCTTATCCTCCTTACGCCCTGCTTGTTTATTTATTAGCCATAAGGCTTATTTTGTTCTGATTTTATGTTTCTTAGTTTCTGATAGTTTTCATACGTCTTGTATGAACCAGATTGTAAGAAACTTTAAGAAGAGAGAGATACTCAAACTTCACTTCTTCTTTTACAGCACAAAACATCTCCTTTTATAGGCGTGGAGAAACGCATACATAATTAAAAATAAAAGAAAAGAGGGGGACCACCCGACACTACATAATGGAAACAGCTCATTTTACATCTGAGTGGATGCCTTTAACATGTGGTGTGGTCCACGATTTCATTTGTTTTTACATTGTGTCACTCTCTGAATCACTGGTGCATTCGGACTATTTCTTTATTGGGTTGTCTTCTTTGACAGCTGGTTTGTCCTCTTTGACATCTTCTTCTTCTGTCTGAATGGGTTGGCAATGTCCACATTTGTGAGTGGAAATCATTGTTCTTAGTCTTTGACATAACATTTGTTGGGTTTCTCGGGTCATGTCAACTCTTGCTTCATAGATTGGAGCTTCGAATTGAGCTAACATGACTTGTTCTTTCTTTTGGATTGTCTCCTTGTGTCCAGTGGTTAATAAAATTTTACTGGTTGCAAAATTTATTTTAACCTTTGAGTTTCCATCAATCTTTCCTGTCTTTGAGATCATATCAATCAATGTCTTTATTCTTATCTCAGGAAGTGTTGAGATATCCATTACTGGTTTCTCTTCATTTGATCCTTCGAATAAGAACTTGTCTTTTTGTTTTTGACATTGAATATATACCATTGGTTGATAGAATTTGTTATCATCCCAATCTGGAAGGGTTGAGTGAATACTCAATGTTAATACTGGATCGTCCTTAAAGACTGCTTTCTTGAACTGGATGATACTATTTCTCAACTGATATGGAAATAGTTCTATTTCTTGATTGTTGGGACTGACTTCCAATCCACTTAATAATCCATTTGAAAAGAATCTTGCGACTTCATGCACTGGAGCACCTTGCAGTGTTCTTGCTCTTGATATGCTCTGTGTGTCACAAGTTTGTAGCCAAGATTCTGCAGATGGTTTGGCTATTCTCAAATATTTTAGTGTTTCAAAGAATTCAGTCTTGAGTTTTTCTGAAAAATTTGTTTTTTCAAAAATTGGTTTTTGTGGTCGCAGATTGACCATCTTTCTTTCTTTCTTTTCAAGGGCACTTTTAAACGTCCTTTCTTCTTTTTTATTTTTCTCGGTGCTGGCTGTGTCCACCGGTTCTTTTTTCTTTTCTTTTTCTTTGTCAGTGTTGGCTGTAACCACTGACTGTTTCTCTTTTATCTCCATTATTTTGTCAAATGGAGTTGCCATTTTGATTGGTGTTCTTGGTGAGGATGATGATGATGAAGTTATCATCTTTTCTTCTGTCTTTTGAATTTTTCTACTCAAATTCCTTTCTTTTAGTTGAAGAATTTGAATTTCTTCCTGCAATTCAATCAATTGTTCTTTTAATTGACTTAGTTGCTCCATCTTGATTATACTCTGCACAAGAAAACATATTTATATATATAATGGTTAGTAAAATAACTCTTTTCGTGATTAATTCGGATAGTTTTATTATACGTATCATTGCATTTATAAATTCTTTTGCGAGAATTGAATCAATCTTAAATTGATTATTTTACTCAAAGAGTAATTTATGTTTCTGAATATAAATCTTATTTCATTAATTTATATTCCCCATGCTTTCTGAGGCATGTTCGGATGACTGAAAGTCATAAAATAATTCATGTTTCTGAATATAAATCTCATTTCATCAATTTATATTCCCCATGCTTTCTGAGGCATGTTCGGATGACTCGCAGTCATTTTCTGGATCACTTAGGATCTCCTTTGTTATTACGTTACTACGGATAGTATAGTTTGAATGAAGTTCTCTGATTAATGCGTCGGGTAATGAATTATCCGTTCCTTTGACATGTTGGATCTCGAACTGATAATGGTTCAATTCCAATTGCAATCTAATTAGCCTTGCTGCATTTCTCCCTACATTTCTTGATATTTTCCTTGTCTTGAAATATGTTAAATTAATATTATCTGTTCTTACTAAAAACGGTTTAAAAATAAGATAAATTTCATAAGTTCTAATTGTGAATATTAAAGCTAATAATTCTTTTTCATTCGAATGATAATTTAATTGTGCACCTTGAAAAGTTCTTGATGTATAGTTGCATAATTCTTCATTATTTCTAGTAGCTGTTTTAGTAAGTTCTTCTAAATTTCTTTCTCCAGTATAAGCTTATAAACATGCTCCCCAGTATTCATCTGAAGCGTCTGTTTCAATTATTATTATATCTTTATTTGAAGGAAAATATAATTCAGGAAGATTACTAATTATTTTCTTTTTAATAGTGTCTATGTAATTAGTATCTTCTTTCGACCATTTCCACTTATAGTCATGTTTAAGTTTTACCTGAAGAGGTTTTCTGATTTCTGCAAGTTTCTTAATGTAATTTCCAGAATAAGTTAATAATCCTAAAAATCTTCGTAATTGATCTTTATCCTTGATTTCACTAGGAAAATCATGAATTTTCTTAAGTATATGCGGTTGTAAACAATGTTTTCCATCTTCTATTTGTAATCCTAAATAATTTATTTTTGTTTTGAATAATTGTGTTTTCTTTTCAGAAAGTATAATTCCATCTTTATGACAAATATCTAAAACTGTAATGAGATCTTTATAATGTTGATCTAGTGTTTTTGAATAAATTAATATGCCATCTATATAAACACAACAAAAATATATATATGATTTAAAAGATTCATCCATATATCTTTGAAAAATACCTGGTGCTTGTTTAAGTCCGAAAGGTAATACAGTCCATTGATATTGTCCTTTTGGACAACTGAATGCTGTAAGTAATTGTGTTTGTGGTTCTAGTTGAATTTGCCAGAATTCTGATTTACAATCTAAACTGGAAAAATATTTCATTTCTCCTATATAAGATAGTAAATCATTCTTATTTGGGATATAATATCCATCCATAATTATTGCTTTATTCATCTTTCGATAATCAATTACCATTCTTTTCTTATCAGTATCTTTCTTACTGACATAAAAGGCTGGTGAAGAGTGTGGACTTTTACTAGGGATGATTATCTTAAGTTTTAATAATTCTTGAACTTCTTTTTCAAATATTTTTACATCATCCATGTTACATCTTCTTGGTGCTTCACGGATTGTGATATTAGGGTCTTTGAGTTTTATTGAAGCAATGAATTGTTTTCTTTTCTTAATTTTGTCCTGAGGATTTTCAGAACATATATCATGAAATTTCCTCATGATTTCTTTTTCAGGATTAATCGTTAAAATATTTTCTATTTTTAGTTCTATTGGGTTTGTATTTTTTTTTATGAAAATTCTTTGTAAATCCTTCATTTCCTACGCGAAATGCTGTTCGTATTTTGGGAAAGTAAATCATTGATGATCCTTTGTTTAAAGTTATGTGATCTTCAAATTGTGTAAAGGGAAGATATTCTCGTAAAAAGTTATTTCCTATTATAATGTCCATTCCTGATTCTATTTGATATATAATGAGTATTACAAATTTTGTTTCTTCTATTTCTATTTTTAATTTTTCTGCTATTGTATTAAGCATGATTATTGATCCATCTCCTATTCGAACTTTTAATCCTTTATCATATTTCTTCCAATAATGATTTGGAAGTATATGCTTGCTTCCTAAACACATACTTGCTCCTGTATCAACATAAACATGTATATGATATGGTTTATGTTCTTTGATTTTAATTTGAATTTTTATATATATACTATTTGGATTAGTTTTGTTTTTATTATTCATTCTCTCATTTTTTTAAGAGATAAGAGTAAAATTGGTATTTAGAAACAAAAGTTTCTCTCTCCAGGGAGTTGAAAGTAAGTTTTATTTATGTAGGGATTTATAAATAAGTTATAAAGTATTTTAGGGAGTGATTGACAATTAACCCTTATTAAAATGAGGTGGGGTACAATTTTACACAAAAATGAATGAAACGATGGGTCCCATTAATTGATGAACTTTGGCTTTAACCTGAATTATGTTTATCTTATGGGGAAAAGAGGAGCCTGATTTTTATTTGTCTATGTTGCTTGATACTGCCCTTTATATCTTTTAATAATAACAAAACAACTAATTTAAAAATGGGCAATTTGCTCAAAAATTCCCAAATGCAAACATATTTTGCTTTGGGGTTCCTAATCATAAAATGTGGTACAAAATAATACAATATGTGGTACAAAACCATACAAGATGTGGTACAAATTAAAAAAAATGTGGTACAAAAAAGTGGCTAGGGAGTGCAGAGCAAAACATGTTTGCATTGGGGATTTTTGAGCAATTTACACTTAAAAAAATTAAGGTTTTATCATTCGAAATATTTATTATTTGAGTGCAGTAAAAATAAATTTCAATATAATTCTAATTGTTTATAGTGTCCACTAATAATAGAATACAAATAAAAATCATACTAAAATAACAAAATTTATTACATAATTTTCTATATAAATGTAATCGGTTTGGATTAGTTTGATTATATTTTGTCCAAACTTGAATCAAATCATCACTATCCAATACTCGATTCTATGCAAGATCATCATCAACATTTTTAAACTATACATTTTACTCACTTTCACCTATACACATTTAAGTACGTTTGGTACCGTGTATAGATGTCATGCCCAAGAGGGCACAACACACCACCAGCTATAATTGTTTTTCACCAAAATATAATCAAACTTTGGGTACTCATTTCACTTTGGGTACACATTATTTGGGATAGAGCTGGCAAAAAATATCGAAATGCCGTCATATCGCCTTTACCGTACCGAAAAAAACCGAAAATATCGAAAATTTTGGTATACCTTAAATTTCGGTACGGAAATTTTTGGTATCGGTAACGGTATAAGATTTTCAAATTTTTTAAAAGAAACAGTGTACGTGGTTGGTTATGTAAAATAGGCAGTGTTGTCCTTTGTGTGGTAACACCACAGACAACACAGTGCATAGAAAATTTAAAGCATAAATAAAAAACAAGTAAATAATTTTGCACGAGTATAAAAACTCGTGCGGGTGCCTTAGGGCTAAATATTACTAGTAAACGTAAGATCAGTCTTACAAAGCAATCCTAGTAATTTTACGAAAAGTCATTAAATCCTAAATTTCTCAACAAGTTGAGAAATCAAACTTGCATCCTAAAATACAACAGAGTATAAAAGAAATTGGATGCAACTCTCGTAGCCTAAATTGAAGAGACAGAAAAGATCTTCAACAACACAGTTCCCACAGTATTGTCTCTGATGTCTTCAACACGAACGGCAACACGGGGACATGCAACAATGATGGTTGCAAACCTTGCTTCAGAGTTCTTTAAATTCTTCAACAGAATTCTTCAGAGTATGCGCAGAGAATTGTATGTCTGAAGCCTGCATTCATCTTGTGCGTGAAATCCCATTTTATAGATTAACATTCAAATCTTGAAGATTTCCTTAGATAGAGTCCTACAAGAATAAGCAACTATCTTTTAGTAGAAAATAAACTCTATCAAATCTTGCAAATCAAATCTTGATAATATCGAATTATATTATATCAAATAATCACCTTATCAAGACATGATTTAAACTTGGAAAATATATCTTTAACATAATCGATATATATATAGGATATTTACCATATATTTTATCTTGTCTAGAAAGCAAAATCTTATAATATCCAATTAATTAAGGGCCGAAAATATCAAGGAATAAAATTCCTTTCAATCTCCCCCTTTTTGCTTTCTGGACAAAACATTGCACAAGTATGAAATAATCATAAACTCCCCCTGAGTTTAAAAATCTTCTCCCCCTGAATTGAAAAGTCTCCCCCTAAAGTGTTGTCCCTCGTGTCGTAACATGGTGGATAACATGGACAATAACACATGAGATTATTTAATTCATATATCAGAGCATAGTTGGGGTAGAAGATGTTAGTCTAGTTAAAGCATGTAAGAGCACTTAAAGCACATAACTAGAACGAACAAAAAAAATTATATTGAAATCGGAATGAAGCAAATAAAGCAAGGATGAGAGAAGAAGCAAAATCTAAATTTGATCACTATCAGATCCATCTTGATCAGAGGCTTCATCCTCATCATCTTTAGTCCCAGATGGACCAGCTTCATCTTGTGCACTATTATCTCCCCCTGTTTGGCTAGAAATGCCAAGTTGTCTCCGACAATCAGCCAAGATCATGCTGTAGAACGCAATATCTTCCTGTGCTTGCGCAATTTTCTCTTCAGCACGAGTCATCAGCAGCTGAATAGTGGCAGTGGTGAATTCCAGGGTAGTAGGAGTAGGCACTGTTTCTTCAGTGTTGTCACCCGTGTTGGCAACACCGGGTGCAACACCAGCAGCTTCAGCAGCAGGAGTAGGAGTAGCAGTCCAGGGCAAATCTAGTACTCGATTTCCCTTGAGAAGTCCAGCTGCTAACTTCAAAATCTCAGGTTGATCAGTGAGATCTTCTGTAATATTACGGATGAAAGCCTAAGATTCCAAAATGCCGTAGATCAAGGATGGGAATGGTAGCTTTGTTGATTTGAGTCCTCCATCAGCAAACTGGAGCACTGTCTTAAATACCATCTTTCCAAAATTGAAGGGACTCCCAGTCCCAATGGCATACAAAATGACCGCCTGTGGTCTTGTGATAACTGTTGAGTTGGATGAAGGAGTCCAAATTCTCACAGCTATCTTATGCAGCACAGAATAAAAAGAGGTGAGCTTAGCTGCAGAAAAATGGTCAGAGAATTGTTTGACCATACCACCAGTGAGAACAGTAATCACTTCATTGCCTTCATCAACGTCTGGGGTGGAATAGAGAGAGTTGATCACGGCTGGAGTGAACTCGAACAGCCGACCCCGTAGATACACCAAGCCATATTTTGCAGATTCTGGATCTTCAATGCTAGCAGTCAAGTTGCCATAGAATTCCAGAATCACCCTCTTACAATAGGGTATCACGGCAACAACAGTAGAATAGAGCTGTCGAAGCTTCAAAAAATCAATCAAATTGTACTTATCATAGTAGAGTGCATCAATGTTCCTCTCATCCAGTAGACCTCTATGAGCGAGGAGAGGCCAAACAGCGGCAGCATCACCAGGATAAAACATGAGGGAATGAGCAACATCCATGTCATAGTCCTCATCAACAGTGTTGTCCGTGGTGTTGTCAGCACCAACAGCAACACGGGCATCAGCAGTAGACACAACCTCCTTGTCCAGAGGCCCTTCATCAGCATCCATGCTGAAAATATCTTCAGAGTCTTCTTCATCTCCAATATCACCACTCTTATCGGAAGAGTCAACATCAGAGTCGGCAGAAGAAAAAGAGGAAGAAGGATCATTAGCTTGATGGGCTTTGTTTGCAGCAAACTCCTCCATCATCTCAGCATTAGGATCATCATCGAAGAGATGAGCAGAGGGAGGAACAGATGAGGAAGCATTTCCTTGCTTCAGGCTTTCCAAAATTTGTGCCAAGGTGGCATCTTCATCGGAACCTGCAGGTTCTTGAGGTGCATCTTTTTCAGGAGCATCCTTAGGCTAAGCATCACTAGAGGTGCTTGAATCATCACTCTCAGACGCAGATTCAACAATAGGAGCAGAGGCAGAGGCAGCAGCAGAACTAGAGGGTTTCTTCCTCGCCACAGACATGGAGCTGCGATCTTCTTCAGACATGGAGATGCGAGGACCCTTGTAAAACCTTTTAGATTTGGTGAAATCAGGGTTGTAACCTGCCTGCCTTTTTGATCGGCGAGCCATCGATGGAGGAGGATTAACCCTATTCAAAACGGAGAAATCAGGAGGATTCTCCAAATCAATAGCGTTCCCTGGTTCTCCCGGCATGAGAACAGCAAGAGGAACGGGTTCCATGGGTACTGGAACGATCGGCAGAGAAGGAGTGGAAGTTGGGTTCTCCGGTATTGCAACACTGGCGGCAACATCGGGTTCTGTATGGCCCATCTCGCTTCTAATATCCTGTGGATCAAAGCCTGCCATGGCAAATAAAAATTTTAGAGAAAGAAGGATGTAGGGTTTGCAGAAGACCTGATCTCCCTCAAGTTACAACGGTAACTTTCCTAAACGGCCAAAGTTTTAAAAGCCGAGATTTAGGAGATAAAATCCCATAAATAAGGCAATAATCCGAGATAAATATTTCAGCCCAAATCTTCCAGAATTAACTCCACATCAGTCTAACTCCACTGAAACAAAAATCAATCACAAAAATTCAATTTTTAGTAAATAGGGTAAATCATCAAAATTCGTCTATTTAGAACCTTGCCCAAAAACAGAGCCCTATTACCAAACATGCATATGCATGACCTATTTTATGCCTAAACAGAGCGTAACATTAAATAAGAATGCAATCACAAGCACAAGATATGTTTACAAGTGCAGTATCGCCTCTCATGTTGCCAACATCATCAACAACACCATAGTTTTTCAAAAAGCATTTGAGACTTACACACTTGATTACCCTTGTTTTCAGAAAAATTCCAGAAGTGGTAGCCTGCACACTAAAAGAACAGTCTTCATTGGACTCAAATAGGTAGCTTTTTCCATTTTCTTCCGAATAATTATAAAGCTTGTACATATGACATTGGTCATCAAAATTTATTAAAAAGCTGAACACTGAATTTGCAAAACCACCGTTCACATGGGACAAGAACATGGAATACACGTACATCCCTCAACTACTTAGTGGTTTAGTCAGAGTTCGATTTGCAAGGGCCAGTGTGTTTCAATAAATATTTTGCAGAAAAACTTGGCATCGATTGAATCAATGAAACAGAGATTTAAACACTACACCTAACAGAGTGAGTGCAGAATGCCTAATTTCCTAGAAATGCATGACAAGAAAAACAGTGTTGTCGGTAGTGTTGTAACACCGTAGACAACACATGCAAAGGATTATAATGCACACATGCTGACATACCTCCGAAGAGTTGAGAATCTCTCATGATCTAATGCTTTAGTAAAAATGTCTGCCAATTGGTTATTGGTTCCAACAAACTCCATTCGAATCATACCTTTTTCTACCAAATCTCGAATAAAGTAATGACGAATGTCAATGTGTTTTGTGCGTGAGTGTTGAACTGGATTCTTTGATATATCAATAGCACTCGAATTATCACAATAAACAATGAGGGGTTCACTCTTAAAATCATAATCTTCAATCATTTGGTTCATCCAAAGAAGTTGTGAACAACAACTTTAGGCTGCCACATATTCAGATTCAGCAGTCGAAAGTGACACACAATTTTGCTTACGACTATACCATGAAACCAAATTATTGTCAAGGTAAAAACACCCACCCGTAGTGCTCTTTCTATCATTCATATCACCAGCCCAATCAGCATCACTAAAACCTACAAGGTTAGTGTTGGTTTCCCTCGTATACCACAATCCCAAATCCAATGTACCCGAAACATATTTCAAAATTCTCATAACAGCTTTTAAATGGGTTACCTTTGAATCATATTGGTACCTAGCACATAAACACACACTGAACATGATATCCGGACGACTAGCAGTCAAGTACAAAAGACTTCCTATCATGCTGCGATACATGGTGTTGTCAAGAATCTTCCCGTTGGAACTTTGTTACTTTGTTTTATAAAAAAAAATTCTTATATTTTTAGTCGTGGGAAAAGGTTGACCCACCTGTCAAGGTGCAGCATGGCTCTTTTACGAGTTAATTAGGATTCAATCCCCATTCCAAAGTTTTATTAACATTCAATCCCTGTCAAATATTTTGTTTTTCTGCACTCTCTAATTCAGCAAAAAGTTTGTCCTTATTCCCTGGGCCCACAAAGCATTTTCGAAGTAAAAAATAGGTATAAAAAATTAAAAATCAGGTACAAATATATGAAATTTCAGTATCAACTATTTCAAATATGATATAAAAACAAGTGTTTTTGGTATAAAGTTTTTTGTGTTATGTTTCATCTCTCTAAAATCGAAAATATAAATCATTATTTACTACTCAATTTGAGGCAATTGATGCCATAAATATATAAATCAATACTCAAATTAAATATGTTTGTACTCAAATTTCTTAAATTAATACACATAAAATTGTTAATTTTTATGATTCCTGAAATACTAATGTATGTACTGATTAATAATGAACAAGTGCTTTAATATAAATATTTTGTACATAAACATGTATGTACATTAATTATGCTTTTGATGTTAAAAAATTTGTTTTAATGTTATACTCAAAATCTTAATTTTTCTACTAGATCTAAAACTGATAGTACTCCAATATCATATATTAGTACCATATATTTAACCTTTTATACCAATTTTTATACATGAAAAGAAATGTGAGACCAGAGAGTCAAAACAAAAATTTATGACATAGAGACTGAATCTTAAATTATTATTAAACTTAGGGACTGAATCCCAAGTAGCCCTTACTTTAATCAACCATGATTTGAGCCTTTTGTTGAATAATATGACAATCTAGATAGAAAGTGGCCAAGTGGTTAATAAGGAAACTAAAATTTATGACTATCGGTACCATTAGTGAGCGTAAATGGCTACAATAGTTTGGTAGAGATGATTAGATATTCAAGATTTTTATGGTAGGCAGAAATATATGTTGTCGTTAATATTTTATCAAAACTAGTAATCGAAGAACACCAATGAAAAATTAATTATTATGGATTAAAATTTGAGTCGTGTAACTAAGAAGTAAATTTGAAAAACTAATTTATCAAATTGAGACTTGAAGTAGTGGAAAAGTCAAAGTGAGATTTGTTTTTTGGTTAGTGGTTGGGGATGGGAAGAGTAATATATAAAACTTTTAAATATTTACACTTAAAAAAGAAAAATCAATGTAAACCGCAAAAGGTAATTGTGGGATAATATTTTGGTGTGTTCATGACACACCGAAGTAGCTTCTATATTACCCTCAACTATTATAAAATAGAACAGATTATGCTATATTTTACGTCTTTTCAGCGGGAGATAGTCTATTGAGTCGGGTTTACTCAATCGAGTTGTTCTCGTTTGATTTGGATTGTGATTATTTAATACATCGGTAGATAAAAATACGTCTATTCTTGTAATTACTTATAAACGCTAGACACTGAAGTCCAGAACAATCATTGGAATTTATTTGATCTCTTATCTTGATCGCCATGGAATGTAAATGACTTTATACTATGAATTTACAAGACATGTATTCATGTCTTGAACTGATATTCTTTATTGATTTTTTCCCAGAGGGTTAGATTTATATGGACTACCTTTATGGAATCTTAAATCATAGCCATGGTGAAGGGCCTCCGACGGGTGGGCAAAAGGTCTACGAGACCTCCATCTCTCTCGATGCTGCGCAACTTCTGAAAACGTGGCGCGTGGCTATCCGCCTCATCTTTTCGAAGTTTTGTTCCATTCTTTGTGGTCACTGGTGGTATTTCGTTAGTTCCGACGACTTTTTTTCTCGCGGAACCCTTTTCGAGTGGTGCGAGTATACCCCTCCGCCAGGTGTACCCGAGGGTTCCTGCTGCTGAGCTGCTAGGTATAGTGTTACTGCTTCCGCTGCAGCCCTAGTTGCTGCTTCTTCAAACAAATCTTTCAAACCGTCCGAAGTGATCATAAATCTTGGTTCTGCTGAGGGACTTGTCCCTCTTGATCGTTGCGGGATGCTTGTGATCGCGTTTGCATACTTAGTGACAATGTGAGGTTCTCTCAGACGGCGCCAAACTGATGCTACACGAAAACTCTTTATCCTGAAGAGGGTATTACGCGTGCTCTAGTCAGTTAGATTAGTCCACAACTTTTTGAAAACACACGCTCCTTATGTGTCCACTATCATAAAATCAAGGTCGTCACCTGCGTCATAAAACAACATTAAAGGCGTCGGGGTGGTTACTCGACGATAACCCTCTTACGCTCAAATCAGCGATGTGCTACGCGAATAACACAAAAACAGAAAGCTTGGAAATCATAATCTCCCAAAATTAATGAATTCCTTGGCATTTATAGGAAAAACTGAGGCAAATTGCACAGTAACCTTTCTAAGTTATAAAAATGCCACTCAACCCATTTAGGGTACAAAATTGCAAATTAACCCTTTTAGGGTTTAAAAATTATCGATTGACCCTTCAAAAATTAGTTTTTTAAATTGAGTCACTTAATTAATTTATACCTGTAATTTTATATTATACTCAAAATAACTAAAATATTCTTATACATATCACATATGTTGTTAAATTAATTATACTAACAAGACTTTTGTAAAGGTGCTGATTAATTATTTAGTTTATTTGAGCCTTGAAGAAATGAATCGTATGAGTTTGAATTTACTATTTTTCAAAGAATATTTATTTAAGTTTGAGTTTGAAGATACTATTCACTTGGTATTTTATTTGATCTTTTACTTGAATTGTGTTAATGATTTTGATTTGTTTTGTTATTATTATTATTTTTGAATTACATTTTGGATATACAAAGTAAAGTAGAAGAGATCGTTGCGATTTTTATGAAACATCTCGGATCAAGAAAGTGTAGTTTTGAAATAATTAGTACGAGATCGAGTTGCGTGTTAATTTATGTTGAAGGAAGGATTCCAAATTTATCAAGATTAATGTATAGTTTTATTTTTTAGTGTGTATGAAATTAGAATCCAAATTTAGAATTTTGAGGGATTTAATATTGAAGAATTGAGTATTAAATTTTATTTGAAATCTTTAATTGTTTATAATATTGAAAAAGTTTATATTAAATTTAATTTTTTTTGTTTTTTATATGAAAAAAGATAACGTTTTTTCTTCTTGTTGTGGTTGTTTAGAATTGTTGATACAACCTCTGTGGTTAAAAAATCATGCGCAAAGACAATTAACGGTTTTTTCACCGTTATGACCGTTGTCTTTGAATGCAAACACCTATGTAGCATGGGTACTGCAGAATTTTTTTTTGGAGTATCGAGTACGGGTACGGATATGACACACAAATACGTGTTTTGGATACGGTCAAACCCGTGCGTTGACCATTTTCAAGTTTGGTTGGTTGGATACGGTCTGGGTACGGCTTGGGTATGGCGTGGGTACGTTGACTAAATTACAAATAATTAAAGTTTTGAGGGTTCAATTGAAAAATAATAAATTTATAAGGATTTCTTAATAAATATATTAATTTTAATTGGGATTAAAAAGCCCTATATCAGTTCGTTACTTCTCCGTTCTCTAGTCCTTACTGCTCGCTCCCCATTCTTTCTGCTTTATCATCGATCATCACCAACACCACTTCTGAACTGTTCCGCCACCTGCCGCACGCGGCCGCCTCACCTGCCCTATCTCTAGAATTTTTAATTCTTTATATTATATATATTATTTATTTTTTAATCCTAGCCATATTCTAGTTGTATCGTGTCCTATATTTTCAAAATTTCCCGTAACGTATCCGATCCGATACCAGTACCCGTATCTATGCAACATAGGCAAAGACAAATGTGAAAAACCGTTTCCTTCGAGCGCAAATTTTAAAATATATAGGTTTTAATAATAGTTTTAATGGCCTTTGACAACAGTGAAAAACGTTGTTGGTTTTTTTTTTCTTGTAATGTTGTTCCAAATAAATAGATCGACATATTCATATTTAGTAATAGTTTTTTACACTACACAAATATATTCTTATTAACTACTAGTAAACGTGCACACGCTATGCGTGTGTGGTCAATATAATATAAACCAAATTCATTTCATTTTCCTTCAAAATAGGAGAAATGAGTGTAGTTATTAATAATGTGTAGAATGCAGTTTTCAAAATGCAAGACAGTTTTTTTGTTTTTGTTTTTTTACCTAATTTACCATTTTTTCCAATGTAAATATATTAAATTTTAAATAACTACCAAGGATTAAATGGTAAATATATTTTGGTGTCATCAAAACGTACCAAAGTGGTTTTTAAAAGTGGCTCAAGTTTTATAAGATAGTAAGATATTTTGAAAATTTTGCAATCAATTTTTTGAATGCATTAAACAGTGATAAAATAAAAGGTTTATACAAGATTTGTTTTATCAATGACTTTTTTCTTTAATACGTGTGAATAACCGTTAATTCACATGGTTCCATGTTTTCCCTTTCAATTCGAATATTCTTCATTTCTCAATTGCCTCGGCAGTCACCCTATCTCAGGATTTTTCGCTCTATTTTTCGTTTTCTTGTCCTTCAAATTGCTGGCGACTAATTGTGCCAGATTATCAAGTTTGTTAAGGAGTGTTGGGTTTTGGCCCAACTCATTTCCCTCTTTTCCCGGCCCATGTCTTAGGCACTTGATATAACCCCCTCTCTAACCAGGGCCCGGGCTATCAGGGTAGCGATGTGGGCCTGACGTGGTGACCGAGCTAATGGAGGTAATATATGAGCTGTCCTTCCTTAATCAAGATGATCTGTATACCAAGGAAAGGAATAAAAAGCACGTTAGTGGGGCGCCGGAGGGATTTCCGACGGGGCCACTCCGATGCTTAAGTTAGACTTAGAAATAGAGTGAGCTTTTTAGAGAAATGAGTATAGTGCTTTGGAAGTTTAGATGAACATACCTCTACAAATATCTGTGACCAGGTATTTATAGGGCTTGGAGTGAGAGTGTCACTCCGCAATTCCAGGGTAGTGGCCACGATCTGGATCGTGGGTGCGGTAGTTGCCCACGTTTGCCTGTCACGTACGATGAACCCGGAAAGCTCGGGTTTATGATAATCATGGGGATCATGCCCCTAAAACACGGGCCTTATCTAAGTCCTGCAGACCTGGTTTCCCGGTCTCTTGAGGCTCCTGGCCTGCCTTAATACGGCCCTGCCACTCCGGGGCATTCGTGGCCCTGCCCCCCTGGCTTACCGGGCATCACTACTCATCCCAAAAATAGTCGGGCTAGAGTCTTACTCGCTGTCCTGACTTACAGTCCCCCCACCCTTGCTTTAATACAACCCTGTAATCCCTGACTCTTTATGTCCCTGCCCCCCGGGGCATCATATATATATATATATATATATATAGAATTTTGATCACGCGTGGAGTTTCACGTGCACCCGTGTCCAAAACAGCTTTGATTGTCTTGAAATTTTTAAGATAGGATCGTCTCGAAAATGCGAATCCATCAATATGTCATATGATAAAAAGTTCAACCTCAGTGTTCGAATAGGAAGATGACCGGAAATTGCATATTTCACCTAATTTCTGGTCATCTTATCATTTTCGACGAACGAGATTGAAATTTGTATCATGCGATATATTGTTAGATTCGCATTTTCGAAGATCCTACCGTAAAAATTTCAAAACAATTGAAACTGTTTTGGGCACGGGTGCACGTGGAACCCCACGCACAGAGACCAAGTACGATGGCACTGTAACCAATCGTTATTCGACAAAAGTTCCATGATTGAGTTGTAGTTGGTGATGCACCAGACACGATCATGGTGATCCCTACACAAGGCCTCCGTGACCATTTCCGTGAGCGGTAGCATATGCGGGGTTATGCGTGGATTTGAAATACACGTTAAACCCAGTCCATGAAGGTAGTGCGCAACTTTGAGCAGCGGCAGCCATGGAAGCAAATATCACCTTCGCAGCGAAGCAGATACGGAGAGGGGAGGCGGCGCTCCCTGTAGGTACACGATGGGCTAATGCCTCAGCCCAATGGGTCTTGATACATTTGAATGGATTTGGGCCTTCGTTTTAGATATGCTCTTAATGAGCACCTTTTGTTGATTGGACCGTTACTTGAGTCTAAGTGGATTATAATTAAATTAACCAAACCGTGTGTTGGGCTATTTAATAGACTATTTATAATAGGTCTTGTCAAATACACTTACGGACTTCAATAATCTGAGTTAGGACTAACTCCTATCAAAATTTGTTGGGTCATTATAATTTTTGAGTCTTAATTTTCTTAAGCTTGAAATACTTTTTAATTAATATGTTTACATGAAAAATTATTATGGCTTAAGAGTGTTGCATGATTTGTCGCATGGATAAATTATGAAATTTGGTGAATATTTCGGTTATGCATGATTTATTGCATTTAATAATGAAATTTATGATTTTACTTTTGATTATCATATACGGGTTATTGCATTTATTTGAGTATGCAATTTATGATATTATTGTTTAAATTGTTATATCATGCATGATATATGGATATATTTTATTTCTGAGATCGATAAATTTATTAGGATTTTTAATTCGGATGGAGATGATTACTAGCTACCACTTGGAGCGAAATTTTCGATTCTAATGAATTAGAGAAAATAATAAAATTTACTTAGATCCGAAATAAAAGTATTTTTTTTGGATAAATACCTTATTTTATTGTGCATAAAATACAGTTATGGATATTCAACCAATCTTTCTTGAACTCCATGGTAGTGACAAACTTGATGGCCAAAATTATGTCATGTGGCATAGAAAAATTCGATTTTTACTTCACAAAGGAAAGTTACTTATTAGGATTTGATTTTTAATTATGTTTGAGCAATCTAGTTCGTCCATTTTTTGGCAAAAACTTTTCTTTTTGGTTTTGATTTGGTTTAATGAATAATGGATATTTATTATGGCATTATTATTTCATATGTTTATTTTATTGATTATATTTTGTGGCACTAAGATATATTGCAATATATTGCGCAAAAGTGGGTGATTATGTTAGTTCGAACAAGCTCTTTTTGGGCAGTCTTCTCTAAAGTCAATCTCTAAGTGTGTGCAAAGTATTTGGTAGTATGAGACTGCCAAAATATATATTCTTTTGAGTTAGTTCACTCAGACATATGCGAAACTATGAATGTGAATGCATGTTATGATGCATCATATTTTCTCATATTTTTTAAATTCATGCTATGTGTTGGTATATATTTTATCTCATCAATCAAAAGCGCTTGAATACGTCAAGTGATTTTGAAAGTGGTTGAGAATTAAAAGAAAAAAAAAATTTTTAAAAAATTCTATATACTGATAGAGAGCGAGAATATGTGTCTGATTAGTTTAGACAAGTACGTGTGAGAAATGAAATGATGATGGCGAAAGTAAATCTTCCAATATTGTTTGCGAAATAAAATTTTGATTGCCACCTACATAATCAATCAGATGTCTTCCAATTTAGTCATTTCGATTCACTTTGAGTTTTGGCATGACAGACAACCTGATAGGAGTCATTTTTCCCGTGTTTTATTGTTCGTTTTCTTGGTGTTTTGCATTCGTTCCATGTCGTCTTGTTCGTATTTTTCCACTTTTGTTTGCATTTAGTGTATTTTTGTGTGTTTTGTTTACTCCTATTGATTTATGGTTAAATTGGCAGGAAATGAGAAAAATCCGATTTTTGGGCTTCATAAGGGGGTGCGCTCGGTCTGCAAAATTTAGCAAACCGAGCGCGGGTAGTATCAGTAGAGGCAAAAAGCTTGAAGGAAATTGAGCGCTCTTCGGTAGTATTTAGCGGACCGAGCGCATGCTGAAAAAGACGGGCAGAAAGTTGTAGAATTCTCGGCGCTCGATCGGTAAAAATGGCAGACCAAGCTCCCACGCGTAAAGTTGGAAATTTTTATTCTGGGAGTTTTATTTGGAAAGGACTCTGAGGGGCATTATATATAGAATATTTTCAGACGTTTCAAGCGTTCGATACACGGAGAATCAAGGCGGAGGCGGCTGCTGAAGATTGGAGTTCTTCTTATCGTTGGGAGTCTTTCTTATTCAAAATTTCTGGATTTTTATGTTGAAAAATCTTGTTAGTTTAAATTTTATTATGCGTTGTAGTAGCTAAACTCTCTTTTGTTGGAATTTAGAGGATCCTAACCCCGAAACATGTTTTTGTGATTGAATCGTTGGACGAATTGATTTAGTTTTATACAAGTATTTGATTTTATCGTGGTTCATTATTCTATGTTGAGGAGTAGCTAACTTTAGCATAAATTCGTAAGTTGTGAATTGCTGTTGAGAGATAGATTCATGATTAGAACGAATGATAAAATCCATGGACTTAAAATATGCATAGAGATATGATATTTAGTACATGTTGATAACCATAGACCACCAGATTGAAAGTTGTAGGAATTCTGTAACACCCGAAAATTTTAATATGTAAATTCGCATGCATAATTAGGGAAAATAATTATTTAAAAATTTATATTTGGGTTAAATGACATTTATGTGTTATTATGTGAATTATATGCATGATTTAAATTTATTTTATCATTTAACCCGCAGTTATGGTATTTTTAGATTTTTGAGAATATTTATTATTTTGATCGCGTAGACGGGACCGTGGACGGACGAGATACCAAAATTCTCAGCCAAAAATATTTTATGAGTTTATGAGCCTTAAAATCTTATTTTAAGGTATTTTGTCAAGAAAATTTTAGTATTTAATTATATATTTATTTAAGAGTTGATTTTTAGCCAAAATAAGTCATTTTAATGACTTTTATTAATTTTTAAAAATACTATAAATTAGTATTTCGGGATTTTTGATTAGTTATCAGATTAGTAGGTATTTTTAAGAGTTTAAAATCTTATATTTATGTTATATTATCTACCTAATTATTTTATACTAGTTATTATCCCAAATTATTCCTACTTACAAAAATTTAAAACAAAAACCTACCCTACCCTAACCCCACTCAGCCGACAACTCCCATCTCCTCCCACCCCCATTCTCACGTTCAGCAGAAAGCAATCTCCATAGCCGATCCTTCATAGATTCTTGGAGTCTTTGGTTCGTTTGTCGTCCCGGAGCGCCGTACACGCGATTATTGTCTCGTTTCTCAATCTATCTTTGTTTAAGGAATGTTTAGTTCTTTTTTTTGAACACCATATAAGCTATTAATCATGAACGATGTTTTTATTTCAGATTTCTCCTAATTATTTCGAAATTATGCAAGTTTTTGGTTGTTTGATGCATATATATGAGAATTCATGATCACGACTCATGTTTTGACTTGCATGGTTCGGTCCAGAGGGTCGGGTTCGAACCAGAGGTGAGTTAGGGTCCATTAGGGTCAGTTTTAAAGGTTGTTTCAATCCTGGAGTGGCTGGACAAAGGCTAGAACTAAGCTGTTTCAGCAGCTAGATGAGAGCAGAATTTTTGCATGGGAAAGAGGAGCCATGACCGAGCCATGCATGGTTGGTTCGGGCCAGGGCTAGGTTAGGAGATGCTCCTGGATCCTGGGGAGGTCTTGGTGCCGGTTCTCCGGCCATTGGTGGCCGGAGTTGGTCGGAAAAGGCAAGAGTATAGGGGCTGCCATATATAGAGAGCAGATTGAGCAGTTCCGGGAAAATAGCTTGTACGGGCTGTAGGAATCGAGTTAAGGGCTGGTTCCAACTTGGTTAGAACCCCAAGACCTTGAGGAAGGTTGTGTCAGCGGGGCTCCGGCTGGTAGTAGTTGGAGCTGGGCGGCTAAAGCCCTTAAAGGGCTGAGATGCTGCTGCACGCGCAGGCCGTGAGGAGAAGAAAGGGGGGAGGGCTCGGGTTGGTTTCGGGCTGGGTTTTGGGGCTGGGTTGGGTCTGGGTGGTTCGGGTCGGGTCTGGGGTGTCATGGGTCAGGTCAGTAGGGTCCGGGTCCGGGTCCGGGTGGGTCGGGCTCGGGTATTTTAATTTTTAATTAATTAAGAGTTTAATTGGTTTTTGGGCTTTAATAATTAGTTAAAAAATTATCTGGGCCTCCAAATAATTTTATTTGGACCTTAAATAATTTATTTAAGTTAGCCCAATGATTTTTATGGGCTTGGGAGCCCATGAGAATTTTCGGGCCAGTCAGTGCATTTTTGTGCCAGTCTAGAGTTTTATTGGGTTTAATTAAGTTAGTGGGCATAATATTTTTATTTAGGCCCAATTGAGTTTAATTAAGTTATTTGGGATAAAAAATGATTTTTGGGCTTAGATTAAGTTAATGGGCTTAAATGTTTTATTTAGGCCCAATTATGATTAATGACACTTAATTAAGAATTTATTTCTATTGGGCTTTTATTTAAGTTTAATGAGCTTAGAGTGAGTGATCAGCAGTCTGGACCAACCCATGAAAATAAACTAAGTCCGGAATATATATTTAATTATTTTTATGCATGAAGTCTATTTTAAGTAAAAGTATATTTATTATTAAAATTAATTAAATATATATTACGGACATATTTTAAGTGCATGCATACATGAAATATTTTATGATGTGTTTATGATTAAGAATTGAGCATGAAAAATATTTTTATGGAAATTTAAGTGATGTGACAGCATAGAAGTGATTTTACCACTGACACAGAGGTAGTTCTACTACCGGCATAGAAGTGGTTTTACCACTGGCACAGAGGTAGTTTACTACCAGCATAGAGGTGGATTTATCCACCGCCACGTACGATGGTTCTTTAGACTGATCAGTCGGCACAGTTATTAGTCACATTCATGGATATGACCATACTCAGTTTTTATGTTTATGACATGCTCAATTATGTTATGTATGATGAAGAAAGTTATGTTATGTTTATGATTCAGCATTTATGTTATGAAAAATGTTTCCATGCATGCTCATGTACATGTATATGTATTAGTATCTACGTGATGCATTATTTTTAACCTTGTTATAAAGGATTAGACATGTTGAGCCCCTAGGCTCACTACGCTTATATGGTGCAGGTGAGCATGATGACATTTATGTAGCTCCTACCGGTGGGGAGGACGTATGAGCTCACGGAGCAGTGGACCCCGTGACCGTCGCAGTTATTTAGTCTATTATGATGGAATTTTGAAACATGTTTTATTTTATTATTATTCCGCATATGAGATTTTTCAGCAGCATTGTTTATCATTTTAAATTGATGCATGAAATATTTTTAAGGATTTATTTATTTATTTAATATTTTTCAGGTTATTTAAGAAATATATGTTATTTTTATATACATATATGTATGGGCGTATATGTATAGTATTATTAAAAAAAAAAAAAAAAATTTTCCGCATTTTATTAGTAGTAGGTGTTTCAAATTCAATGAACGCAAAGCAATCAGTAATGATAAATAATTAAAGAGATTTGATTGTTTCAATAACTTGAATTAGATTGGCATAAACTCGAGAGAGAGTGTCAATATTTCAGGAATTCTTGTAAAATCTATGAGTGTAAAAGTAAATTTCAATCGTCCAAATTCAATTAGGGGAAAGGTGAACTGAGATTCCAACAAAATTTTCTCATATTATATTTTTCTGTGCTAAGCATTGCTGTGGTTAATTTTATTTTTTTCATTCAAGTGTTTTAAGTTGAATTCTTTACTTTATAATTTTAGAATAATCAATTATCAAATCTTCGTTACTTTGGGTAGAGAAATTAAATAATTGAGTTATTGTGACGTAGTCCTTGAGGACGATACTCGTACTCCGTACACTTTTCTATAACTTGAGTCGTGCCCTTGCGATAATATTGAGCATAAAAGAGAGATAATTATATTGAATTTAAGTGTTAGTATTTGCTCGATCAAGTTTTTGACGCCGTTGCCGGGGACTATTGATTACTTTGATTTTTCTTATTTATTTTTCTCTACTTAAATTTTAATCACTAGTTTCATCTGTGAACTGTCGGATTCTCTTGCAGTGCATGCAACATTCACCAGAAGCAGAACTCTTTCCTTTTGATCCAGAAATTGAAAAAACTTTTCGCAGGAGAAGAAGGCAACAAAAAAAAGCAATAACAGAACAAGAACGAGTGAAGATGGAGAAGCTGAGAATAATGCACCACCTATTTACAGGTCAATGCTGGATAGTGCTATGACATCTATCGAAAACGCCAGACCAAGCATCATCAGGCAAACCATAGCAACAAATCAATTTGAAATAAAGCCTGCTATCATTTAAATGGTGCAAAACACAGTCCAGTTTGGTGGGATGACAATCGATGACCCATATGCTCACCTGAAAAATTTTCTAGAAATCTGTTACACTTTCAAGATGCAGGGAGTTTCTGATGACGCTAGTACTCGATTTCCCTTGAGAAGTCCAGCTGCTAACTTCAAAATCTCAGGTTGATCAGTGAGATCTTCTGTAATATTACGGATGAAAGCCTAAGATTCCAAAATGCCGTAGATCAAGGATGGGAATGGCAGCTTTGTTGATTTGAGTCCTCCATCAGCAAACTGGAGCACTGTCTTAAATACCATCTTTCCAAAATTGAAGGGACTCCCAGTCCCAATGGCATACAAAATTACCGCCTGTGGTCTTGTGATAACTGTTGAGTTGGATGAAGGAGTCCAAATTCTCATAGCTATCTTATGCAGCACAGAATAAAAAGAGGTGAGCTTAGCTGCAGAAAAATGGTCAGAGAATTGTTTGACCATACCACCAGTGAGAACAGTAATCACTTCATTGCCTTCATCAACGTCTGGGGTGGAATAGAGAGAGTTGATCACGGCTGGAGTGAACTCGAACAGCCGACCCCGTAGATACACCAAGCCATATTTTGCAGATTCTGGATCTTCAATGCTAGCAGTCAAGTTGCCATAGAATTCCAGAATCACCCTCTTACAATAGGGTATCACGGCAACAACAGTAGAATAGAGCTGTCGAAGCTTCAAAAAATCAATCAAATTGTACTTATCATAGTAGAGTGCATCAATGTTCCTCTCATCCAGTAGACCTCTATGAGCGAGGAGAGGCCAAACAGCGGCAGCATCACCAGGATAAAACATGAGGGAATGAGCAACATCCATGTCATAGTCCTCATCAACAGTGTTGTCCGTGGTGTTGTCAGCACCAACAGCAACACGGGCATCAGCAGTAGACACAACCTCCTTGTCCAGAGGCCCTTCATCAGCATCCATGCTGAAAATATCTTCAGAGTCTTCTTCATCTCCAATATCACCACTCTTATCGGAAGAGTCAACATCAGAGTCGGCAGAAGAAAAAGAGGAAGAAGGATCATTAGCTTGATGGGCTTTGTTTGCAGCAAACTCCTCCATCATCTCAGCATTAGGATCATCATCGAAGAGATGAGCAGAGGGAGGAACAGATGAGGAAGCATTTCCTTGCTTCAGGCTTTCCAAAATTTGTGCCAAGGTGGCATCTTCATCGGAACCAGCAGGTTCTTGAGGTGCAGCTTTTTCAGGAGCATCCTTAGGCTAAGCATCACTAGAGGTGCTTGAATCATCACTCTCAGACGCAGATTCAACAATAGGAGCAGAGGCAGAGGCAGCAGCAGAACTAGAGGGTTTCTTCCTCGCCACAAATTTTTATTGGCATCATTAGAATCTTCACCGGAGCTGCGATCTTCTTCAGACATGGAGATGCGAGGACCCTTGTAAAACCTTTTAGATTTGGTGAAATCAGGGTTGTAACCTGCCTGCCTTTTTGATCGGCGAGCCATCGGTGGAGGAGGATTAACCCTATTCAAAACGGAGAAATCAGGAGGATTCTCCAAATCAATAGCGTTCCCTGGTTCTCCCGGCATGAGAACAGCAAGAGGAACGGGTTCCATGGGTACTGGAACGATCGGCAGAGAAGGAGTGGAAGTTGGGTTCTCCGGTATTTCAACACTGGCGGCAACATCGGGTTCTTTATGGCCCATCTCGCTTCTAATATCCTGTGGATCAAAGCCTGCCATGGCAAATAAAAATTTTAGAGAAAGAAGGATGTAGGGTTTGCAGAAGACCTGATCTCCCTCAAGTTACAACGGTAACTTTCCTAAACGGCCAAAGTTTTAAAAGCCGAGATTTAGGAGATAAAATCCCATAAATAAGGCAATAATCCGAGATAAATATTTCAGCCCAAATCTTCCAGAATTAACTCCACATCAGTCTAACTGCCATGGTCACTAATTGATCCCACCAGATTAATACATAGTCTACAAACTCAACCACTGCCAACCTCACTTTCTTAAGGTCAGAATAGTGATGACAATCAAACACAAACTCCACACGCTTCTCCCATTCCAAATACGCCTCCGGGTCAGACTTCCCATGAAACGCTGGAATTTTCATCTTAATACTACTAATATTTCCATCCTCCTTACTGCACTCCGTATGTTTTTCTCGTACCGCTTCTCTCCTATGTCTACCCCCATGTACTCTTCTCTCTCCATCCCAATTCTCATCAAAACTCTCCTCATCTCCTTCAAAATTATTCCCCCTCCTATCTTTAACTTTTTTTCCACTACCACTACTCTCCTCCAATCTACTCATCCGCTCATGAAGAGGTTCCAACTCCGACCTCAACACCCTAGTAAATTGCCCCATCAATGCCTCCATTTGAACCTTGGAAATTCCTTGGTTCACACTTTCACTAGCATCTTTATTAGGATTCATGGTACCTGCAAGAAAAAGGTTAGTAGTAAAATTCCTCACACAAGTTCTCACAGATCACTCCAAACGAATCACTCCAACACTCTTTTTCTTTCCACTCAATTTATGTAGGCTTTTGCTTTGTGTAAAAGTGAATCAAACTCTCAAGCTCACAACTTTTTGACGCTTGAAGATCGACTCTCGAAGATTGCACAAACACAAGTAGGAAATTTTATGGACAACTTGACTCTGACTCGCTTCAAGGATGAATAAAGACAAAGAAATTGGCCACAAGTTACTTTTCTTCACTATTTTTTTTGACCGATTTTTTTTTTTGAAATTTATAACTTGTAGCACAGACACGAGACTTGGATAACAAGTTTGAAAGAAACGACACAAAAATTTTATAAAGAATAGACTTAGATGAAGAACGAAGAACACGAAGAACAGAGATAGATGAAGATAGGTACTTAATTGATTCAAAACCTTGGGCTTTGATACCAAATGATATGAATCTTAAGTATGAAAGGCAACACGATTTCAACGAATCACACCTCAATTTGATAACAAAATAATTCAATAATGTTGTCCCGACTTTGAAACAAGTAACAGATTTTGGAATCTCCACCTCTACTTGAACTGTAACTAGCAACAGAGAATTCACGATAGAAAACAATCAAAGATTCAATTAGACCTTCAAAGGAACCTGTCTTTGGCAACCCAATTGAAAATCGATTGACAAACGCCACAAAGCTATGAAACTTTGATAAGTTTGATTTTGGGTAAAGCAAAAGCTTTGATAAAATTCTAAAGAGAATTTTGTATTGAATAATCAATAATCTGAAAATCTTAGTTATCATTAAAATAATGAATGTTGTAGTATTTATATTACAACCCAAAATATTGAAAGATAACGCAAAATAAATCAAAAAGATATCAAAGATATCTCCTAAAGTTTCCTAGTAAGAATAAAAGACCTAAAATAAACAAAGTAAATCCAAAATATTAAAAATCCCGAACACACACACAAACACCTTCGGTGCGTGTAAAAGGACATGGCGCGGGCGCGCCTAAGTTGCACAGACAATGGCACGGGCGTGCGATAAGGTAGCGCGGGCGCGCCGAGAGCTCGCAAAACATCGTCAATTTGGCATCCGTAAGCGCGGGCGCGCGATCATGAGGCGCGGGCGCGCTTCTTCTTCGCAAAATAATGGCACGGGCGCGAGAGTCTGGGGCACGGGTGCGCCTTGGCTTCGAGCAGGGTCTTCCATTTCTTCACTTTCTTGACCTCTTTTGACCTCAATAAGATTATAACTTCCTCCAAATTGAATATCAAGAAATCCAACGCCCTCTTGTGTCTTCAACAACAAAGATTGAAGTGCTTCCTTAAACTTCTGAGCTCGGCCTCTCGTAACCGGTCCTCGTGGTATCTCCAACGGATCCTTAGTCACTTGATCAGCATGCGAGCCATCCATGATCGCATCAGTTAGCTAAAGCGATATCCAGCAGAGAGATGGGTACTTTTCCAAGTGACATGGAAAAGAATCCAAAGGAGCAGGTCAAGATTGTTTAATTAAGAAGTGGAAAGAGAATCGAAGGTGAAATACGAGGCGAGAAAGAGTCAGAACCAACTGTATTAGAGAAAACTGCAGGTAAGTCGTCTACTTCCACACCACCACCCACATCACAGTCGAATATTGTTATTCCACCACCTTTTCCTGCAGCTCTCAAGAAGGCCAAGCTAGATTCTCAGTTTGCTAAATTCCTAAAGGTATTCAAGAAATTGAATATAAACATTCCCTTCGCCGATGCATTGATGCAAATGCCTAGCTATGCTAAATTCTTGAAGGAGATTCTCTCCAACAAGAGAAAATTGGAGGAGCATGCAATGATCAGTTTAACAGAAAATTGTTCTACACTAGTTCAGAACAAGATCCCACCGAAGCAAAAAGATCCAGGGAGTTTCTCTATCCCTTACGTTATTAATGATGTGCAATTTCATAAGGCTTTGTGTGATTTGGGTGCGAGTATAAAATTAATGACATATTCTGTTTTCAGGAAACTGAGCTTGGGAGAGCCGAAATCCACCAGGATGTCATTGCAATTGGCGGACAGGTCTATCAAATATCCAAGAGGGATAATAGAAGACGTGCTGGTGAAAGTCGACAAATTCATCTTCCCGGTGAATTTTGTGGTTCTTGATATGGAGGAAGATTTGGGCATGCCACTTATTTTGGGAAGACATTTCCTGGAAACAGGAAAAACACTATTCGATGTCCAAAAGGGAGAGCTACATCTGAGAGTGGGAGAGGAGAAAATTTCTTTTGATGTGTTTAATGCACTTAAATTTTCACAAAGTAATGAAGAGTGTTTTCAAATTGACGATGTGGACTCAATTTTATATGATTATGTGCAGGATACATTTCAGGAACCATTAGAAGCTGCACTCATATCTCCTCCTCGTGATGACTTAATCAATGTAGAGATAGAAGAGATGACGTCTTACTTGAATGATAACCAGTCATGGCGAAAAGGTGGCAAGATCAGACTCGAAGATCTTGGTGACCGGAAGGATTTAGTCCTACAGAAACCAAGTCTTGAATAACCACCAACTGTGGAATTGAAACCATTACCGGCCCATCTCAAATATGTATTTTTAGGTGAGAATGAAAATTACCTGTCATAATTTCTTCTTCTTTAACAGGTGAGATGGAGACCAGACTGCTAGATGTTCTCAAAAGTCATAAGAGTGTGTTTACCTGGAAGGTCGCAGATATCAAAAGCATTAATCCATCCATCTGCATGCCCAAGATATTAATGGAAGAGAACATAAACCCCTTGGTCCAACCACAGAAGACATTGAATCCCAAGATGCAAGAAGTAGTGAAGGCTGAAACGATAAAACTTCTGGATGCAGGTATCATTAATCCCATTTTTGATAGTGCATGGGTGAGTCCAGTTCAATGTGTATCGAAAAAAGGGGGGATAACTGTCATTAAGAATGAGCAAAATGATCTATTACCTATTAGGACAGTTACAGGTTGGCGTGTGTGTATAGACTATAGGAAATTGAATGACGCAACCCGTAAAGACCATTTTCCCCTCCCCTTCATTGACCAAATGCTAGAAAGGCTTGCTAGGTATGAATTTTATTGTTTTTTAGATGGGTATTCAGGATACAATCAAATTGCGATTGCACCTGAAGATCAGGATAAAACAACTTTCACTTGCCCATATGGTACGTTTGCCTATAGACGCATGCCTTTTGGTCTTTGTAATGCTCCTGCGACATTTCAGAGATGCATGACTGCTATATTTCATGATATGGTTGAAAATTTTCTAGACATATTTATGGATGATTTTTCCATTTTTGGTCAGCCTTTTGATGCATGTCTGAATAATCTTAATAATGTTTTGATGAGATGTGAGGAAACGAACTTGGTACTCAACTGAGAAAAGTGTCACTTGATGGTGACCG
Source organism: Henckelia pumila (assembly GCF_033568475.1). Classification (NCBI taxonomy): domain Eukaryota; kingdom Viridiplantae; phylum Streptophyta; class Magnoliopsida; order Lamiales; family Gesneriaceae; genus Henckelia; species Henckelia pumila. The sequence goes on along the minus strand of NC_133121.1, from coordinate 187,898,539 downwards.
AAGGTATTGTATTAGGGCACCAAATATCGGAGCCGGGAATCGAGGTGGACAGGGCCAAAGTGCAATTCATTCAAAATTTACCTCCACCGACGACGATCAAGGGAGTCAGAAGTTTTTTAGGCCATGCCGGTTTTTATCGGCGCTTCATTAAAGATTTTTCAAAAATTGCAAAACCTCTGTCTTCTTTATTGATGAAACATGCACCTTTTAATTTTGATTCCAATTTTTTACGGGCATTTGAATTTCTGAGAGAAATATTGGTGACTGCACCAGTGCTGACCTCACCGGATTGGGATCTTCCATTTGAGGTGATGTGTGACCCCAGCGACACAGCTGTTGAAGCTGCACTTGGCCAGAGGATAGACAAGGTATTCCGTACAATTTACTATGCTAGCAAAACTTTGAATGAGGCTCAATTGAATTATGCTACCACTGAAAAGGAGTTGCTAGCTGTAGTTTTTGTACTTGACAAGTTTCATTCATACCTTGTACTTTCAAATATCATGGTATACACTGATCATTCTGCAATAAGACATCTTTTGGCTAAGAAAGATGCAAAACCTAGGTTGATTAGGTGGATCCTACTCTTACAAGAATTTGACTTAGAGATAAAGGATAAAAAAGGAGTAGAAAATGTTTTCGCTGATCACCTGTCTAGACTAGAATGCATTCCTGATTGTGCACAGAATGATACTGAGGACATAGATGATTGGTTCCCTGATGAAAAGTTGTTTGCCATAGAACACTCGCCTTGGTATGCTAATTTTGAGAATTACTTGGTCACGGGCACACTCCCACATAACTTGTATTTTCATCAAAAGAAAAAGTTTATGTCAGATGTAAATCATTATTTTGGGAAGAACCTTTCTTGTTTAAAATTTGTGCTACTCTATGATTTGGAGATGTGTGGCGGAAGGAGAGATGAAAAGCATCCTCAATCATTGTCATGACCGTGAGGTAGGTGGCCATGTTGAGCCTATCAAGACGGCAGCTAAGTACTTGAATGTGGGTTCTACTGGCCCAATCTTTTTAAAGATGCGCGTGCTTATATCCTTGAGTGTGATAGATGTCAGCGGACAGGTAATATCTCGAATCATCATGAAATGCCATTGAATAATATTATTGAGTATTAGATATTTGATGTGTGGGGAATCGACTTCATGGGACCATTTCCAAACTCTTTTACAAAAAAATACATTTTGGTCGCCGTCGATTATGTTTCTAAATGGGTAGAAGCTGAAGCTTTTGCAACTAATGATGCACAGGTGGTCCTAAAATTTTTGAAGAAAAATATTTTTAACCGGTTTGGTACACCCCGTGCAATTATTAGTGATGGTGGCACCCACTTTTGCAACAAACTCTTTGAAAAACTTTTGAAGAAATATGGTGTCAAGAACAAAGTTTCTACACCCTATCATCCCCAAATAAGTGGCCAAGTAGTAGTGTCCAATCGATAAATTAAGAAAAATTTAGAAAAAAAGTATGAGTATAAATAGAAAGGATTGGGCACTTCGACTTGATGATGCATTATGGGCCTATAGGACTGCTTTTAAAACTCCTATAGGCACCTCCCCACATAGACTGTTGTTTGGTAAGACATGTCATTTACCAGTTGAGTTAGAGCATAGAGCATATTGGGCTATCAAATCATTAAATTTTGAATTTGCTGCTGCAGGTGAGAAGAGATTGATAGAGCTAAACCAATTGGAGGAATTTAGAGATCAAGCATACGATATGGTGGTGTCATACAAAGAAAGGACCAAGAGAATACATGACCGACGCATTCGTCATAAAGAATTTAAGGAAGGGGAAGTAGTTCTTCTATTTAACTCTAGGTTGAGGCTCTTTCCTGGAAAGTTGAAGTCTCGGTGGTCCGGTCCTTACAAAATCACTAAGGTGTATCCATCGAGGGCCATTGAAATAAAGGATGCAAGAAACGAGTCTTTCACGGTCAATACTCAAAGGCTGAAACACTATGTGGGGGGTGATGTCGACTCAACACCAGTCAACACCACACTGACTGACCAAGACTAGTTTGGGGAGGCGAACCGTCGAGCTCTAGAATCTAAATTGAGAACTACTCTCTTAGCTCTCTTTTATTTTAATTTATTTTATTTTGCTTTAAACTTTTTAATCTTCAGTTCTTTTAAAGTATAGCAATTTCAATTTTTGGTTACTTTTGAAAAAAAAAAGTACTGCAAAAGGGAGTGCGCTCGATCTGCTAAATACTGCAAATCGAGCGTCCAAAAATCACCAACTTACTGTTGTGCTTAAAAGGGGGTGCGCTCGATCTGCTAAAAACTGCAGACCGAGCGCCAAAAAAATCCCTAACTCTCTGTTTTGTTCCAAAAAAGGATGCGCTCGGTCTGCTAAATACTGCAGACCGAGCGCCCAAAAATACCCCAACTCTCTATTTTACTAAATCGGGGATGCGCTCGGTCTGCTAAATCCTGCAGACCGAGCACATCGCGCAGATACAGCTTTTAAATTGCCCGATCCTCTTTCTCCTTTCATTCTGTTTCTTTCCTTCTCTCACTCAAAACCCTTCGCCGCCTCCTCTCCTCCCTATTTCTCACTTTTTCCCATCAAATTCGCAGGTACCTCTCTCTGATTTTCCTGATTTCGTTCAAGATGGGTCCTAAGAGAGCAAAGATTTCCACCTCTTGTGCCTCTTCTTCATCCTCCACCATTATTGATGGCAAGTTTATCTCCGTGGAGGCGAAAGCACGATATGAAGCCACCAAGATCAACTGGACTCTGATTCTCGAGAGAGGCATAGATTTATCTAAGAACCTCACTCACGCCCTAGGCATCACTGAGCGTGGATGGACCGAGTTCTGCCGCCAACCTAAAGCGGCCATCGTACCATTGGTACAGGAATTCTATGCTAACGCCCCTGAACGAACAGATAACAAAGCTTTTGTGCGGGGTAAGTTCGTCTCTTTCGACCCTGAAACTATTAATGCTTTATTGCAAACACCAAAAGTCGATGATAACCAATTCCAAGCATTTAAGGCTAACCCGGATTATAATCTCGTCTCTGCTGAACTGTGTTATGATGGGAATGTTTGGAAGGACTCGGTCAAATTTGTATCGTTTAAAGAAAAAATTTTGAAAATGAAACCGGCATTGTGGTATGCGTTTCTAACTCACAGGATGATGCCGGTAACCCACACGCACGTCGTGGTGATGAGCAGGGCATTGTTGTTGTTTTCTCTACAAAAACACTGGCCAATCAATGTCGGCAAACCCATCAACAAGGAGTTGTACACTGCTCTTCTTGTATATCCCGGGAACCGATGGCTTCACGATCAATCTCCGGAATAAGGTCCACGAACAGAAAACAGAAACCCTCTTATTGATTGCACTAGAAATCAATCAGATGTTTATCGAAGAGAATAAACAGATTTGATCTGTTAATTCGGAACGTAATTTTTCACAAAAATCACATACCAAATTTTCTCAAAAGGGACAGAGGAATTCGAAAATTCCTCTTGAATATTATGAGTGATTTTCAAAAATTGCAAGATGGAATACTTCTGATTATCGAACACTACTCATATATTTATAGATAATTTCTAGACTAGATTAAGTTATGATTATATTAGGACTTTTACTCCTTAGGGCCCATAATCCATAACTTAAGCCCAACAAGCCAAGCCCGTTATTATAGAAATTAATATAAAATTCATCATGACTCCGATTGATAAACCAATTTCACCAATATGCACAGAAACCATTTCTGCACCTTTTAAAGTCAAGATAATTTTTCTGAATCCGAATTCAGTGATTTCCAAAAATGTCCATCCCTATGTCATTTTAGAAAATTCCACTCCCTTTTAGTTAAGAAGTCCAACTTCTCTTTCATTAAATTTAACTCTTTAAATTTAACTATCTCAACGGGATTTAGTAATCCATTACTTGTGTGACCCTCAATGGTTCAGGGATACAGCTAGCCATGGGCTCATAACTCCTTGTGACTCGGAACAACAATTTCCGACTTGCCCAAAAAATCATGGTAAGAGCGTCTAGCAACATCGCCCCATGATTCCCTAGTATCACTGATAGTGCCTACAAGAACCAGTATATTTTGGTTAGCGTACAGTACGGTCCCTTCATCCATATATCCCGATCGAATCAACAACCATTGGTGCATCGAGAGTCGTTCGAGATTCGATAACTATGCATTACATCTTGGAGATCAAATAGTGACATCGCATGTGTTACTAGGAAAACCGAGTAACCTAAAACACATCATGTACTCTGGCCAGAGATTCGTCACACTAATATCTCCTCAGATCGCATAGGATATCCACACTCGCAAGTATGTGGTGAATCCTTGACAACAAAGCATCGACTCCTATATGTGTCGTAACTGTACCCAATCCCGAAACCTGATGACCCCAATAGAGTCGGTAAACGAGTCAAAGTACAGTACTAGCATATAGAGTCTCAATGATGTTTCAAGTAGTAAGGACTAATGGTGTACAACCAAAACCGCGGACTTTATCCACTCGATAAGTGATAACCACTTGGAAAGTCCGAATAGGGTAGTTCGATCATTCATCATATGAATATCCATTTGCATGCTTTGAACATCTCCATTTCCATTACCAATGAAACGTGGTACTTGGCATCACAAATGCTAGTCTCAATCTCGAGCGATCCTTATCCTTATTAGCGGACGGCTCAATTGACTAGGAACTGTTTAGAATATACAGTGACTATAAGATGTGTTTCATAATAGTGATCTCTCTTTATTCACTATCTCATCTTACTTACACTATAGTATATTCAAAGTCTTTATCAAAACAAAATTAGTATATCACAATATAACAATATGAAGAAAGACAAAGAAAATGCCATTAATGAATGTAAATTATATTAAACAAAGATTATTTATACATAGAGTCATAAAAGCCCTTAGCCACAAGTTGGCTAACTGGGCACCCACTCTTTCAATCTTCCACTTGCCCTAAAGCCAACTAGTCACACTACGCAATCCCATTGCTTCGCGATGTTTGTCAAACAATGGTCCTGGCAAGGGCTTAGTAAGTATATCAGCGATATTGTCTGTAGAGGCCACTTTCTCGACAGTGATGTCTCCTCTTTCCACAATCTCCCGGATGATGTGGTATTTCCTCAGTACGTGTTTGGATCTTTGATGAGACATTGGTTCCTTTGCCTGAGCAACGGCACCAGTGTTGTCACAGTATACCGGAACTGGACCAACAGCTTCAGGAATTACGCCCAACTCTTGGACAAAATTCCTCATCCAAATGGCCTCTTTAGCAGCAGCTGATGCTGCAATGTATTCTGCCTCAGTGGTGGAATCCGCTGTGGTGTCCTGCTTGGAACTCTTCCAAGATACAGCACCACCATTGAGCATGAATACAAATCCAGAGGTTGACTTCGAGTTATCCACGTTTCTTTGGAAGCTAGAGTCGGTATAGCCTTCCAATTTCAATTCTCTTCCTCCATAAACCATGAATATATTCTTAGTCCTTCTCAAGTACTTAAGAATATCCTTCACGGCTTTCCAATGCATTTGACCGGGGTTGGCCTGATATCTGCTCGTGACACTCAGAGCAAAGGCTACATCCGGTCTGGTAGTTATCATCCCATACATAATACTACCTATGGCTGACGCATATGGTATGTGTGTCATTTTCTCTATCTCTTCGTCAGTCTTGGGACACATAGACTTGGATAGAGAAACTCCATGACACATAGTTAGATGTCCTCTCTTGGACTCATCCATAGAAAACCTTTTCAATATGGTGTCGATGTAGGTTGCTTGAGTGAGTCCTATCATTCTCTTAGATCTATCTCTATAGATCTGTATCCCTAGAATATAGGATGCCTCACCTAAATTCTTCATCGAGAATCTACCTGATAACCATATCTTTGTTGACTGCAACATCCCTACGTCATTCCCAATGAGTAGGATGTCATCAACATAAAGCACTAAGAACGTCACCGCATCCTTAACTACTTTCTTGTACACGCACGGTTCCTCCGGGTTTTTGATGAAACCAAAGTCCTTTATTATTTCATCAAATTTCTGGTTCCAACTTCTTGATGCTTGTTTGAGACCATAAATTGATCTCTGAAGCTTGCATACCTTATGCTCGCTTCCCATGGATGTGAATCCCTCGGGCTGCATCATATAGATTTCTTCCTTAATGTTTCCATTAAGAAATGCAGTCTTCACATCTATTTGCCATATCTCATAGTCATACCATGCTGCTATGGCAATAAGGATTCTTATGGACTTGAACATTGCGACTGGTGAAAAGGTTTCATCATAGTCAACTCCTTGTCTTTGAGTATAACCTTTTGCTACCAATCGTGCCTTGTAGGTAAGTACCTTACCATCAGGCCCAAGTTTTCTCTTGTAGATCCATTTACACCCTATTGGAACAATTCCATCGGGAGGATCTACTAAAGACCAAACTTGGTTTGTATTCATCGAGTCTATTTCCGACTGCATAGCTTCAAGCCATAAATTAGAATCCGCATCAGAAATTGCTTCCTTGAAGTTTTTTGGATCAAATCCAATGTTGGGTTCACTTTGATCCCCTTCAAGAAGAAGACCATATCGAATAGGAGGTCTAGAAGTCCTCTTGGATCTCCTAGATATAGGCGTGTCCATTGAAGGTTCTTGAGGTGTGTGGTCGTTATTTTGTATCTCGAGTTCTTCTTGAATTTCTTCGAGTTCCATCATCTTGCCTTTCTTATCTAATAAGAACTTCTTCTCCATGAAGGTGGCATTCCTCAAAACAAACACTTTTGTTTCAGTAGGATGATAGAAATAATATCCGATTGAATTCTTCGGATATCCTACAAAATAACATAAGGTGGATCGACTATCCAACTTATCTCCCACTGTCTGCTTCACGTAAGCAGGACATCCCCAAATCCTCAAGTACGAATACTTAGGAGCTTTGCCATTCCATAACTCGTATGGAGTTTTATCTACTGCTTTAGTGTGGACATTGTTCAACAACAATACCGCCGTTTCAAGCGCATAGCCCCAAAACGAAGGTGGGAGCTCAGTGAAGCTCATCATAGATCGAACCATGTCCAACAAAGTTCGATTGCGACGCTCCGAGACACCATTCAGCTGAGGTGTCATAGGATGAGTTCACTGAGAGAGAATCTCATTCTCTTTTAGATAGCTCAAAAACTCGGTACTTAAGTATTCTCCACCTCGATCCGATCGAAGTGCTTTAATACTTCTACCTTGTTTGTTTTCTACTTCAGCCTTGAATTCTTTGAACTTTTCAAATGATTCAGACTTATATTTCATTAAATATAAATACCCATACCTCGAATAATCATCAGTAAAGGTAATGAAGTAGGTGTGTCCAAATTTAGTACTGATACTAAATGGTCCACAGACATCTGTATGGATCAAATCCAACAGGTTTTGACTATGCTCAGGCTTCCCTTTGAAAGGTGATTTAGTCATTTTTCCTTTTAGGCAGGACTCACAAGTAGGTAGAGAGTTAATATCAGACATATCAAACATGCCCTCTCCCACTAGCTTGTTCATCCTCCTTGAAAAAATATGACCTAGCCTAGCATGCCAAAGGTTTGCCGGGTTTTGACTATCGTTTTTTCTTTTATTTGTTGTTGCCGGTTTATCAACATAATTAATTGAAACGTCTTTTAATTTTAAGTTATATAGATCATTTTCAAGTTGTCAATTTCCAATCAAACATTCATTCTTGTAAATATTGCAAATCTCATTCACAAAATTACAAGAAAAACCATCTCTATCAAGCATAGAAACAGAAATTATGTTTTTAACTAAATCTGGCATAAATAAAACATCTCTCAAAAATAACTTAAAATTGTTCTGCAAAACTAAATAAATGTCTCCCACTGCTTTGGCTTCAACTCTGGAACCATTTCCAAGCCTCAGCTGGGTCTCACCCATCCTAAGCTTACGACTTCTTGTCATCACCTGCAAATCATTGCAAATGTGAGATCTACATCCGGTATCCAATACCCAAGAAGTAGTATTAAGTGAAACATTTATTTCAATGTAAAACATACCCTTTGCAGTTCGCAACTGCTCGAGGTATTCCTTGCAGTTACGTTTCCAATGACCGGGTTTCTTGCAGTGATGGCAAACATCTCCAGATATGTTCACGTTTGAAGCTTTTGTGTTGGCCTTCTTTTGTGGTACAATTTTCTTGGGTGGGGCAGAACGTTTCTTACCCTTTTCACTTGGCCCCTTCTTGGAGTAAGAAGAGGAGCCAACCAAGAGTACCGGTTTATCCTTCTTTAATGTGGCCTCATAAGACACAAGCATATTAACCATCTCTTCAAGGGTGGCCTCTATCTTGTTCATATTGAAGTTCACCACAAATCCGTCAAACGACGAAGGAAGGGAAAGAAGCAACAAGTCCGCGTTTAGTTCATGCTCCAAAGTCAAATCGAGTGTTACCAATTTTGCAATGAGCTCAATCATGTGTACCCCATGCTCACGGACCGAAGTCCCATCTCGCATGCGGCATGTCATGAACTCTTTGGCGGTGGCATACCTCTCTGACCTTGACTGAGCTCCAAAAAGTTGCTTGAGGTGCATGTGTATGTCAGCAGCATTCACGGCATCCTCAAATCGCCTCTGGAGTTCATCAGACATTGAAGCTTGAATATAGCATTTAGCCTTGATATCATGGTCCCACCATTGGTCAAGTTTTGCCAATTCTTCCGGACTTATATTAGCCGGTGCTTGCTTTGGAGGATTCTTTTCTAACACGTAGAAAATTTTCTCCGAGTTTAGAACAATCTTTAATTTACGAAACCATTCCGTATAGTTTGCACGAGTCAATTTGTTTTGTTCGAGAATTGAGTATAGTGGATTTCGCGAATTCATTGTAATGAAATACTGAAAAGAAACAGACAATAATCAGTGATTGTTTAATTAATTTACTAAGACATAAAATATGGCAAAATTTAATTTTATGAATTTTACTCCCACTATTTTAATGATTTCACTACCCTCTAGTGAAAACGGGAAACTTGTTTCCTTAGTGTGAACATAGAGTCCAATTGACAAACTATAGTCCCGAATAATATCAGCCAACCATAATTTTCAAAAGGTAGAGCCCAATTGCTTCCAAAGCAACCCTCATGTTTTTACTTCATGTCCAATAAGGGCCCAATAATATGACGCCGTTTAATGTGACATGTCAAGATGACCCATCAATATTAAGTTGTAATGGACGGTCGCCATGTGGATCCCCAATAATATGAGCCAATCCCATGGGATTTCCACCCAACTTACAACATGTGTCGATCCAATGTACAGCTTTTCGACGAACGGGCCCCCCCAATAATATGAGCCGGACCGTGCCCGCGGGTAGCATCTCATACATTGATTGTTGATGGAAGGTAGGAATATTTAAACAATATTTAAATTCCATTTTGTTTATCTTGATATCAATTTTAAATCATATTTAAAATGAGGGATTTTTCATTTTGAAAATTTGTCTCATCATGCAATTTATGTATGCTTGCGGAATTCATACAATTTAGTCTAAACATGCATACATCAATAATATTATATATTATTTAAGGATGATCGATCCCATTTTCTAATCGACCCGTGGTTGCCAATCACGAGTCTAAGTCCAATCCTAGGTGATATGTAAGTATGCAATGCAATCCTATTACATTGAGCTTCCATTTACATTTCTTCGGTCTTTATCGTCTGCTGGGCCCACCATTGTCTTCAAATCTTTATCTCCCACTAAGTCTAAAAAATTTACAATAAATTTCGATGACAAGTAGGGGATACATATTTAAGGGGTGGGAACGGGCCATAAACCAAGCCCACTTTTTATTACAATGACAATTCAAATTTGGGCTATAAACCAAGCCCATTAATAAAACCCAACAACAATAAAACCAAATGTAAATTACCTAACATACACCTAAAACATTGGTCATGACAATCGATCATCCTTTTATCCAATAATTAAAACATTGGATAGCATGCAATGACATCATAATTAAAAGGTAAAATCATATTTTATCTAATACATTCATAAGATCATATTTTATCATCAATTGTACCAAAATAATTAATTTTATAAAATCTAATTTAACGGATAATATTTACAAATTTTCCGAAAATTCATATTTATCCAAAAATAAATTTTAAAAATTTCGAACTCAAACAATTTGATCCGATGCCTCGTGGACCAATCAAAAACAATTTTCGATCAGACCAAAAACTAAAATTCCAATATATTAAAATTTTAATTAAAAAATAAATTTTAATTTTTCCCGGACTGCCCGGGACATTCCCGGGCAGCCCCTTCCTCCACGTGGGACAGGGCTGCACACGTGGAGGCGGGCAGCTTCGTCGCTGCCTGTGGGCAGCGACGATCGCTGCCCTGGGCAGCGATCAAATAGCGCCGAGCGCTGCCCTGGGCAGCGATCAAATGGCTGCCCCGGGCAGCGCCCCTGGTCCGTCAAAATTTTAATTTTAAAAATTCGTTTTGTTTTCAAAAAATCGAGGCCAAATATTTTGTACAATCGATTAATTTAATCGTTTGATCTGAGCAACCTGTCTCTGATACCATTGTTGGAAAAACGTGTTCAAATCAATTAAGAATTGATACCCGGTGCAGCGAAAGTTTAAAATTTTTTATTTTTCGATATGGAACGATTCCATATCATGGGTATCAAAATTTTACGATTAAATTATGCAAGTAAAAATAAAATCACAATTAAATTTTTACCTATTCAAGCAACGGCTTGATTATGGACACCAACAGAATTTAATCTGCTCTTCTTGTATATCCCGGGAACCGATGGCTTCACGATCAATCTCCGGAATAAGGTCCACAAACAGAAAACAGAAACCCTCTTATTGATTGCACTAGAAATCAATCAGATGTTTATCGAAGAGAATAAACAGATTTGATCTGTTAATTCGGAATGTAATTTTTCACAAAAATCACAGACCAAATTTTCTCAAAAGGGACAGAGGAATTCGAAAATTCCCCTTGAATATTATGAGTGATTTTCGAAAATTGCAAGATGGAATAATTCTGATTTTCGAACACTACTCATATATTTATAGATAATTTCTAGACTAGATTAAGTTATAATTATATTAGGACTCTAACTCCTTAGGGCCCATAATCCATAACTTAAGCCCAACAAGCCAAGCCCGTTATTATAGAAATTAATATAAAATTCATCATGACTCCGATTGATAAACCAATTTTACCAATATGCATAGAAACCATTTTTGCACCTTTTAAAGTCAAGATAATTTTTCTGAATCCGAATTCAGTGATTTCCAAAAATGCCCATCCCTATGTCATTTTAGAAAATTCCACTTCCTTTTAATTAAGAAGTCCAACTTTTCTTTCATTAAATTTAACTCTTTAAATTTAACTATCTCAACGGGGTTTAGTAATCCATTACTTGTGTGACCCTCAATGGTTCAGGGATACAGCTAGCCGTGGGCTCACAACTCCTTGTGACTCGGAACAACAATTTCCAACTTCCCAACGAATCATGGTAAGAGCGTCTAGCAACATCGCCCCATGATTCCCTATGTATCACTGATAGTGCCTGCAAGAACCAGTAGATTTTGGTTAGCGTACAGTACGGTCCCTTCATCCATATATCCCGATCGAATCAACAACCATTGGTGCATCGAGAGTCGTTCGAGATTCGATAACTATGCATTACATCTTGGAGATCAAATAGTGACATCGCATGTGTTACTAGGAAAACCGAGTAACCTAAAACACATCATGTACTCTAGCCAGAGATTCGTCACACTAATATCTCCTCAGATCGCATAGGATATCCACACTCGCAAGTATGTGGTGAATCCTTGACAACAAAGCATCGAATCCTATATGTGTCGTAACTGTAACTAATCCCGACACCTGATGACCCCAATAGAGTCGGTAAACGAGTCAAAGTACAATACTAGCATATAGAGTCTCAATGATGTTTCAAGTAGTAAGGACTAATGGTGTACAACCAAAACCGCGGACTTTATCCACTCGATAAGTGATAACCACTTGGAAAGTCCGAATAGGGTAGTTCGATCATTCATCATATGAATATCCATTTGCATGCTTTGAACATCTCCATGTCCATTACCAATGAAACTTGGTACTTGGCATCACAAATGCTAGTCTCAATCTCGAGCGATCCTTATCCTTATTAGCGTACGGCTCAATTGACTAGGAACTGTTTCGAATATACAGTGACTATAAGATGTGTTTCATAATAGTGATCTCTCTTTATTCACTATCTCATCTTACTTACACTATAGTATATTCAAGGTCTTTATCAAAACAACAATAGTATATCACAATATAACAATATGAAGAAAGACAAAGAAAATGCCATTAATGAATGTAAATTATATTAAACAAAGATTGTTTATACATAGAGTCACAAAAGCCCTTAGCCACAAGTTGGCTAACCGGGCACCCACTCTTTCATGGATGACGCTAGAATCTTTAGCTAAGATTCGGCATGAGGCCTTGTTCAGCAAGTAATAAAGAGAAAGAAAGCGATCTCAAATTCAGTGGGAGCATTTCACTGAAAGAAGTCTTCCAACATCCAAAATTATATATATATATATATATATAAATCAAGCGTAAAATGATTCTCTGATGATATTTATCATTGAAGGGGAGTTGTTTGTTAATGATTGCTTTTATAGATATTGATGAGCCAACTAATTATCAAGTGGTTGTGACATCACAAGAGACAAAATAAGTGAATTTATGCTATCTAGAAGAATATTATGCCTAAAATATATGCAAAGAAAACATATGAACGAAGTTCCATATGCAAGTGTTATAAACGGTTTGATGTACGCAATAGTGTGTAATCAAATAGACTTGTACTTGGCAGTTGGACGGTGAGTAGATATAAGAAAATCTAGAGATCGCCTATTAGATGGCAGACACAATGAAATTTCTTTGTGTGACCATGGAGGTAGTTTGAGATATGTTGGAAAGAATGATGTTGATTGTTAAAGTGATAGAGAAAAACGCAAGTCTACATTGGGACATGCATTTATAGTGGGAGACACAATAATCACTTGAAGTGATGAGAAGCGGCCTTGTATATATCTATCTTCTACTTTAAAGCAGAATAAAATAGCATGCACATCAACAGTACATGAGACAATATGTTTAAAATGATCTCTACAAAGATTGCGAGTTTTAGCGCATGTAGATGATGTCTCATCATTTGATACTGTATTGCACAAGTTAATATTTCTTGTGGAGGAATTGTGTCCACATGAGAATGTCACCAGACTTTGATTGGCCTACTCACACAGGCAATCGCCCTAGCGCATGGGTAGCGAGCAGGATGAGACTTCAAGATCTTGAGTTCACATAGAGGATATGTGTAAATGATCCCTTCGCGCTTCGAAGAGTGAGGAAGGTTGATATCATATAGTCGCCTTGGCATAAAGGCTGAGATGAGATCTGAATAGATCGACTATGAAGTGTGTCCACCTTCATGGAAAGTCTGTTTATAGCTGGACGTGCGGATTGTTGGTAGATTTAGTCTCACAATACGCAGGTCAGTAGCTTTAGTAGTAACAGTGGTGAGATTTGTTCTTGACAGAGTCATGAGCATAGATACATAATTGAGAGAGTCAAGCATGCTCTATATTATGAGGGGTCAATGATGCTTGGTCTGATGCGCCACATGGTTTGGGGTATATGAACCAAGATTTGGAGTTTGATGGGTTATGTTAGTTTGGTGATGACTTAATATAATTCTCCTCAATGTTTGTTCTCGTTCGGTCGCACGCTTTACTCCCTGTATGAAAGAATGTGCCATAATACGAGAGAATGTGTTGAAGCGAGTGATCTTCACTTACTCAAAATGTGTATGAGTGGGAGTTATTGGATATTATTGTGATCTTTTATATATTTGGTATTTTCGATATACCATATTCAAAAGATTAGATATAACAATATTATTATCTCATAATATATTATTTGATATATCAAAGTGCATCCACAGTTTGAGGTGGAGTAGAATTCTAGTCATACCATACTAGGTGTCCTATAAATATAGGTAGCCTTCAGTTGGTAGATAGATGAAGTTGAATGAATTCATAACACACAATAAATAACTAAATATTCTCTCTGGTAATTCTTGGAGCATCGCCAGAAATCTTCAAGGGTTTAAAGTATGCACGTGATCGAAATATTCTAGTAATATTTCGACGACGGCAAAAGAAACTTCGTGGGATTTGTTCGAGAGATTTGCTTATAGATTGAGTTAGAGATCCAACAACCGTGTGCCTTATTTTTTGCTGAAAAGGTACTGACCGCTTTAATCGGTGTGAATAAATTCAACTGGCAAGCGTACCAGGTCAAGTAATAATATAGTGGACAAAGGTCCAAGTGTCGAACCCACAGGGACTGTATAAAAATAATTACCAAAATATATTTATTTCTACCTAATCTAGACTAAATAAAAAGATGATTTCAGATTTTTAACTAACAAATAAAATTGTAAATAAAATTAAATTAAATAAAAACGCAGCAGAAAAAATTGGATTAATTCAAATTTGGGAAAAACTTCGATCAAGGACACACGTAGGTACCAGACAATTCATGCAACAAGCAATCGATCTAAGATATCAGACTTAATCTTCATTTACGGAAATTTTCCTAATTTGTTCGAAGGACTATTTCTAGAACAATCAAACCTATTCAAATATTGATGAACTAATCTTTCGTAATTCTAATCAAATTTGAATGCATAAATTGCTGTGAAAATTCAGTAAAAACCTAAACCGCATAATGAAACCGAATTCTATTTCTAGTCAGTTTTACACTATGTTGATTATCGAAGTGATCAAAATCGAGACCTCCTCTGTCGACTTGGAATCGATTAACAAGCAAACAAATAACTGGCCAAGAAATTTGTAAGACAAATATAAATTCGATAATTAATAAAATCAAATCAAGTCTAAAAATCTCAAATAAACAAACGAGTTTTCTACATAAATTGTTTGGCCCAATCACGTGGCCTTGATCGAAAAAGAAAAACTACTCACAATTCATAATTCAAAACCAAATTTTAATCATGAATTGATAAAAGAAAATAAAAGAAAAGAGAAAAGAAAATAATTCTTCTCCCAAGCATGTAGCCGTCTCTGCCTCCGTCTCCAACTCAGAAAATTTGTCGAACCCTTGTAAAATAATAAAAACTCCTATTCATAGTGTTTGGAAAGCCTTAAAAATTAATTTTCTAGTTGAAATATAATTTTCGGAATTTTCTGGCCCGTCGACACGCGCGCGTGCGCCTTGGAGTCCTCACGCGCGCGCAGTTATATAAAACAGTGACTCAGACTTCCTCTCTCGCGCGCGCGCGAGGTAGAAGCTCGCCCGCGCGCGTTCTTCTCACAAATCTCTGGAATTTTCTTCTGCGCGCGCGCAAGATAATGCCCTCGCGCGCGCGCTTTATTTATTTTCTGAACATGCACGATAGCTTTCTCCTCAGCGCTATCGCACTTGATCTCTTCTCTTCAGCACAACTCTACGCGCTATCGCGCTTCATTCCTCCTTGTTAGCGCTAGTTTTAGCTATTCCCATCTTCTCTTGTGCGTTAGCACTCCCTCATGCGCCAATCACCTTGTTTTAAGCGCGTTAGCACTCTTTCTACGCCAAAATCAAGAGCTAACGCGCTACAACACTCACCATCAGCGCAACATTCCAACTGCTCCGAGCGATGATTTTGAAAAATTCATATTTTAAGATCTAGCCGTCGGATTGACCTGAAATTTGAACAGAAGCTTCAAAACATCTTGAATTATTCTGAACGGTGGAGATCGGATTTGAATCTCTCAAAAATTAAATTTGATTTTTCTATCAAGGATGCTCTGTTATTCGCTCTTCAAAAATCTAATTTCCTACAAAATTAACCGGGGAAGTGAAATACACACACAGAAACTAAAACACATAAAAACACATAAAAATAATATGAATGCACACAAAATAGACATAAAAATAACACAAACTAATGCATAAAAAATGCACTTATCAACACCCCATACTTAACTCTTGCTCGCCCTCGAGCAAGACATGCAAAAACAAAATGCAAACAAAAACATAAGTAAGGATGATTAATGAGAGTGCACAGCCTCCGAGAAGTTCAATTACCAACAAAAAATCACCGACATGCTCTCAACTTTTCATAATACACCTTCGGTTTAACGTGAACGTGTGTGTGTGAAATGTCATTCCAGTTTCATGCAACTTAGACCGAATTCGTCTCAAATCTGCTTAGCGACCTATTACAAATCAGTGCAAGTTTCACTTTTCAAGTGTCCATTCATTCCAACGATCTCTAGACATACCCACCGCCCTTGAGATAATGAATTACACACCTCCGGATTTTGCACCCGGTATTGCATTAGCCCCAATAATTACCCGCTGACTTAGCTATTACTGGCTAGGATACGAAAAATCATTCTATTTTTTCTTTCTAATCCCCTCGTCTATAGCCCGGATGGAGCATCAATCCCATTGAATCCGCATACTTACCCTTAAATTTAATTTTTTTTTTAAAAGGATTTTAATCCTTTCAAGGCCCGGATGGAATTGTATATAAATTTTTTCTAGGTGCGCCCAAGATCATAAGTATATAAACTAGAGTCTCATCAAAATTCATAGAACACAATCAAGATCCACAAACCACCTATTGCCGTGCAATGGTCAAACAGATAGAAACTTCATCAAATCTTTTGTTACACTCCACTGGTCTAACACAAGTGCTTATAAATATTCACGGTTCAACCTACAGTTTCTCATGACAAGCCAAGAGCAAAATTTTTCAAAAAAAATCAATTTTTTCAAATAAACTTCATCATCATTGGCTATTATGACTCATCCGACCCATGCAATACTAAATAAACAACAAAACATAATGATATGCATGAATACAAACTATATGCAATAAACTATACCAAATGAATGCAAACAACAACACAAACAAAACTAATCTACCCCCCCCCCCCCCCATACTTATCCAAAGCATTGCCCTCAATGCTTCAGAACAATAAACAGAATACAAGACAAACAAAAACATAATGAAAACAAAAATAACACTCCCCTGGTTTTCGATGCATTCTCTTCCTTCTTGACAGTATCCTCTGGGACGGTATCAGCAGTCTAGATTATCGGCGGGCACGACCAACTGGCATGGGAAAGAAACAATAATCAAATAAAAACAAAAATAAAAACCAAAAACATAATAAAAAAAACAAAAACACTGGGTTGCCTCCCAGTCAGCGCTAAATTTATAGTCTATAGCCTGACTATACTCCTCTTTGAGTGGCGAAATTCAAGGTGGTTTATCCACCATCTGTGAAAAACTCGAATCAGTCCTGCACTTGCATGCTATATCATTAAAGAACTTGTGCAAGGGATTAATTCCTGCAGACAACTGCACCTGCAGACATGCACCAACATCATGCATCTCATCAACCAAACGAATAGCAGAACAAGATTTCAAAATTGGGCTCTCAGTAGCCGACTTAGACATAGTAAAAACTACTTGTTCATCGTTCAATCTCAGAACCAACTCTCCCTTCTCAACATCAACTAGGGCTCTACTAGCAGCAAGAAAAGGACGCCCTAAAATCAATGGAACCTCACAGTCCTCATCCATGTCAAGAATAACAAAATCTACAGGGTATATAAAGTGTTCTATCTTGACTAGGACATTCTTTATGATCCCTCTCGGATATTTAATAGAACCATCAGCAAATTTAAGAGAGATAGCAGCAGGTTCTATATTTTCAACTCCTAATTTTTGAGCAATAGAATAAGGCATTAAATTAATGCTCGACCCAAGATCACACAACACATTCTCAAAAGACAAACTTCCAATATGACAGGGTATAGAAAAACTCCCTGGATCCTGAGATTTTGTTGGAAGCTTCTTTTGCAACACCGCCGAGCACTCTTCCTTTATTGTGACTTGCGTAAGATCATTCAGCTTCTTTTTATTTTTCAGCAAGTCTTTCAGAAACTTTGCATATCTCGGCATCTGAGCTAAAGCATCTGCAAAAGGTATGTTAATATGCAGTTTCTTGAAAATTTTAAGAAACTTCTTAAATTGAAAATCAAATAATAGTTGCTTAGCTCTAAGAGGGAAAGGTAAAGTAGATAAATCAACATTTTTATTAACTTCAAATTTTGAAGTCTTACCTTTCTTACCTGTCGTGGAGGATTTTTTTGTACGCACCTCCTCTTTTTCTTCATCAATTTTCGGCCCTTCCACAGCCTTCTCGTCTTCCGGTTGCTTCTCAGACTGTTCAGATTGTGATCTTGTCACTACCATAATTGCATTCACGCTTTTGGGATTGAGCTCAGTGTTGCTCGGTAGAGATCCAGTAGGACGATTTGACAATTGGGAAGCAATTTGACCCATCTGACTTTCCAACCTCTGCATCATAGCTTCTTGATTTTGTAAACGAGCCTCAGTACCCGCCACATATTTCATCATTATTTCCTCGAAGCTCGGCTTCTTCTCCTCTTGCTTGGACTGCCAGTTCTGATTATAATTGTTGTTGTAGGAGCTGTATGGCTGCCGTCCTTGATTTCCCATAAAATTTACAGCATCAACTTCAAACAACTGCTGATCCTCTTTCAGATTCCCTTGTGTTGGCACTGTTTTCATGAGTGTCACTTGATGTGTTAGAGAGTCGATCTTAGCGTTCAGGGCCATCAAATCATCGACCTCTAGAATTCCATCCTTCTTTTCCTTCCTTACATCCGGCCACCCAATATTACTCTCTGCCATGTTGCCAATGATCTCCCAAGCTTCAGCTGGCGTCTTCCTGAATAAGAATCCATTGGCTGCAGCATCCAGCATAGATCGAACCGACTGATCGGCTCCGTTGTAGAACGTCTGGGTCTGCTGGCTTTGAGTAAGATTATGCTGAGGACATGTCCTCAACATCTTTTTGAACCTGGTCCATGCCTCATGTAGAGATTCTCCCTCCTTTTGCTTGAAAGATATAATATCAGAGAATAACTTAGCCATCTTCGTAGGGGAAATATTTCTTTAGGAATTCTTGGACAAGCCCCGTCCAAGTAGTAATAAAACCAGTCGGCAGGTCATCAAGCCACTCCAAGGCTTCGCACTGTAGAGAGAATGGGAATAACCGCAGTCTTACTGCATCAGAGGTTACCCCATTGACTTTGAAGGTGTCGAAGATTGACAGGAATCGCTCCAGATGAGCGTAAGGATCCTCAGTAGAAGTGCCTCCAAATCGTGCTTGAAGTTGGATCATCTGAATAGTTGAGGGTTTAAGCTCAAAGTTGTTCGCCTCAACAGTGGGGCGAACGATGCTGGATCCATAACCTTCAACCTAAGGCCTAATAAGATCCCAAACAGTGCGGTTGTCAACTTCTTCTGCCATTTCTTCCTCAGACTCAGAATCAAGCTCCAAATTAAGATCTTTCCTAGCTCTCCGAATCCTACTAAGCGTGCGTTCTATCTCCAAATCGAGTGGTAGGAGATTTTTGAATAGTCGAGATCGATGCATGCACTAGCAGATGAGTACCTGACAAACACAAATAAAATAAAATAAAATTCAGAAAGTAGATAAATAAAAAAAAAAGTCTAATCTCAAGAGAAATAAAAATTTTGATATCAAACAGTTCCCGGCAACGGCGCCAAAAACTTGACCGCTTTAATCGGTGTGAATAAATTCAACTGGCAAGCGTACCAGGTCAAGTAATAATATAGTGGAATAAGGTCCAAGTGTCGAACCCACAGGGACTGTATAAAAATAATTACCAAAATATATTTATTTCTACCTAATCTAGACTAAATAAAAAGATGATTTCAGATTTTTAACTAACAAATAAAATTGCAAATAAAATTAAATTAAATAAAAACGCAGCAGAAAAAATTGGATTAATTCAAATTTGGAAAAAACTTCGATCAAGGACACACGTAGGTACCAGACAATTCATGCAACAAGCAATCGATCTAAGATATCAGACTTAATCTCAATTTACGGGAATTTTCCGAATTTGTTCGAAGGACTATTTCTAGAACAATCAAACCTATTCAAATATTGATGAACTAATCTTTCGTAATTCTAATCAAATTTAAATGCATAAATTGCTGTGAAAATTCAGTAAAAACCTAAACCGCATAATGAAACCGAATTATATTTCTAGTCAGTTTTACACTATGTTGATTATCGAAGTGATCAAAATAGAGACCTCCTCTGTCGACTTGGAATCGATTAACAAGCAAACAAATAACTGGCCAAGAAATTTGTAAGACAAATATAAATTCGATAATTAATAAAATCAAATCAAGTCTAAAAATCTCAAATAAACAAACGAGTTTTCTACATAAATTGTCTGGCCCAATCACGTGGCCTTGATCGAAAAAGAAAAACTACTCACAATTCATAATTCAAAACCAAATTTTAATCATGAATTGATAAAAGAAAATAAAAGAAAAGAGAAAAGAAAAGAAAAGAGAAAAGAAAATAATTCTTCTCCCAAGCATGTAGCCGTCTCTGCCTCCGTCTCCAACTCAGAAAATTTGTCGAACCCTTGTAAAATAATAAAAACTCCTATTTATAGTGTTTGGAAAGCCTTAAAAATTAATTTCCTAGTTGAAATATAATTTTCGAAATTTTTTGGCCCGTCGACACGCGCGCGTGCGCCTTGGAGTCCTCGCGCACGCGCAGTTATATAAAACAGTGACTCAGACTTCCTCTCTCGTGCGCGCGCGAGGTAGAAGCTCGCCCGCGCGCGTTCTTCTCACAAATCTCTGGAATTTTCTTCTGCGCGCGCGCGAGATAATGCCCTCGCGCGCGCGCGTTATTTATTTTCTGAACATGCGCGATAGCTTTCTCCTCAGCGCTATCGCGCTTGATCTCTTCTCTTCAGCACAACTCTACGCGCTATCGCGCTTCATTCCTCCTTGTTAGCGCTAGTTTTAGCTATTCCCATCTTCTCTTGCGCGTTAGCACTCCCTCATGCGCCAATCACCTTGTTTTAAGCGCGTTAGCACTCTTTCTACGCCAAAATCAAGAGCTAACGCACTACAACACTCACCATCAGCGCAACATTCCAACTGCTCCGAGCGATGATTTTGAAAAATTCATATTTTAAGATCTAGCCGTCGGATTGACCTGAAATTTGAACAGAAGCTTCAAAACATCTTGAATTATTCTGAACGGTGGAGATCGGATTTGAATCTCTCAAAAATTAAATTTGATTTTTCTATCAAGGCTGCTCTGTTATTCGCTCTTCAAAAATTTAATTTCCTACAAAATTAACCGGGGAAGTGAAATATGCACACAGGAACTAAAACACATAAAAACACATAAAAATAATATGAATGCACACAAAATAGACATAAAAATAACACAAACTAATGCATACAAAATGTACTTATCAGGTACACATGATTTATTGCTTATGAGCATTAAATTCCAACAAGTGCAATTCAAGTATTTTAAATCTCACAGCTATCCAAGCGCCATGAATCGATCGCTCTACCAAGAAGGGACAATTATTTCACCCCAACAATCTCTTTCAATAACTTCATTTCTTGAAATCAATGAGAATCAAACCCATGACCTTGGCTCTGATACCAATTGTAGGACCGAGCGCTTGCCGCTTTATCTAAGTTATAGTTAGTGGTAATGGTGCAACTCAAAAATTTTAAGCCACACAGCAGTCTAAACATCATGGTTCGATCTCTCTATCAAGCAGAGATAATTATTGCACCCCAACAACCCATCATAACATTTTTATTAACTCACTTTGTCCTTTATTTTTTACTCCACTGACTTTTACAGTGTACCAGTCAGCTAGTGTGGTTCCGTTCAGACATTAGCTTTTGATTCTTTTTTCACTAACTAAATCACGGACTCCATTCTCGCCAACTTCAATCTTCAGAAATCGAAATTATTAATGTAGTAACCCGATTTCTGTTTTAAGTAATTAAAATGTCTAAGCATGTTTAATGTGTTAAAATATGATTAAAAAGTAGAGCCGTCAGACGGAACAACCTGTGGCGGGGCGGACCGGTCCATAAAGAACCCGCTGTTTGGCGGGACGAGGGTGAGGGCGGGCTGAAAATCCTCAACCCAAACCCAACCCAAACCAATCCAAGGTGGGTATTGGATCAGGCAGGCCGTCCAGCAGGTTGACTCACAACAAATAAAAATAAAAAATCATTATAATTAATTATAAATTTCATTTCATTTCATAAATATTAATAGAAACATATTAATTAAATTTTTAATTATTGATTTCACTCACCTCAATTTTATATAATGTAATTAATACAAAAAATGTATAAATTTCATTTAAAAAAAGTACATATATCACCATGCATAAAGTAAAAAAAAAAAAAAAAAAATTCAACCCAACCTACTTAAATTGTGTGGCGTGATGGGTCGATCTGACGAATCCAACCTAAATTGACGGTTCTATTAAGGAGTCCTTATTTGGGAAAAATAAGTATAAAATCAGTTTCAGTACGTCCAAAAATGATCCGGAGTACCCCAGGGACTTGAGTAATTCAAAAGGTCCGAACTCAAGTCAAAGTAGGTTCGGAAGGTTGGAACCGTCCGAACTCTGGATTGGAATGTCCGAACTCTAGGGCACATGCATTGTGTGAGCTATCAAGCGTTCCATTCATATCCCAGAATCATATCGCTATCGCCCGGCCCTTGGGAATTAATAAGACTAAAACATTCGGAAATATGCATTGAATCAAAGCTTACACCTCAAACACACTATTTATGAGAATTCTTGGCCTATTCATAGATGGAGTTCGGAAGCTCCGAACCTGCATGTCTTGGCACATTGCTGGACACCTGTCTTTGGAAGCTCCGATCATCTTCGGACGATCCGATCATGCACTTCGTACGTTCCGATCTCCCACGTGTTCATGTACTCTTGACACATCACAAACTGCATGGACTAACTCTGATCGAATGTTCCAATCTCAGTTCGGATGGTCCGATCTAGCCAATTGTCAACCTTTTTTTGACAACTTATTGGTGTGCATGGTTGTTGGAGTTCAGAAGTTCCGAATCATTTAGTGGTTTCGAAGCTTATTTCTTGGTTTCGAACTCAATTAAACACTTTATTTGCTTAAGTAACAATCCTTTGCTCATGTTTTATCATTTAATCTTGTGAAACAGGAGTTAATTTAGAACACTTCTCTATTTAACTAAAATAAAGTGAGATAGAAATTAAAATTTAAGTGACGAATATTCAAACTTAAATTAATTATTTTAAAAGAATCCATGACCGAGTTAATACATTTCAAGTCTCTAGTCAACCAAAACCAAGGTTTGTTTATTGATTGTTAGTAGATTCAAAATTTAATCTTTCGCGTTAGTTAATTCATCTTAGAAATGATATTTCTTTATCATCTTGTTTGAAGTTAATTTTAGGGAGAAATAAGCACCCTTTTAATTAATTTTCGTATTTTTAATTTTTAGCACAATAAATTTCAGTACTTTTAGTGGAAATGATCCCTACTCACAATACTTCATATTTAATATTTAGTTTGAGTTGAGTTAATTTAGATGTGATTTGACTAATTGATACCAACACTCGTGGTTGCAATCTCTCTAGACTTGCAAGAATTGAAATCTACTCTATTAATTTTTTGAGCTAAGCCGAAAAGAATCCTAAGCCGAATTCCAATCACTCACTATTTGTTATATCTGATCATTTCGAGAATCCTAGTGTGTGTTAGGAATTATTCTGAGATATTTGTAATTGTGAAAAGGAGTCCTTCTCTACAAGTTGACTCAACACTATTAGACTAGGAGTTTCGATTGTTATAAGTCCAATCAGAAAGAGTTGTTGCAAATTACTCGTAATTATCAAAATTTTCTAGGGTAAATCTTTTTGTTGTAAATCTTTTGAAACAAAAGAGAAAAGAGACGTAGGAGTACACCACCTTCCAATTTCCATAAACAAATATTTTGTCCTGTTTTGTTTCTGCACTTTAAGTTTCTTGAACTCTGCCGAAACTCACCTTAGTTCAACTGGGTACGCTTTTTTTTCTGCGCATAAATTACCTTTGTTGACTTACAACTCGACATCTCTCTAAACAAGTCACAAATCCTAAAAATATAATTCCAGAACTTAGTTAATACAGATGGATATATTTGTAAAAATGAAACCACAAAGAAAATATTACTTAGACCCCGTTTGGTTACAAAAGCCGGACCAGAAAAGCACTTTTTTTAAAAAAAAAATATTTTTTTCAATTAATATGTTGTTTGGATGACATAAGTGCTTAAAAAAGCACTTTTTTAAGTCAAAAAAGAGCTTTTTCAAAAGCAAACAATTATAGCCTTAAAAAACACTTATTTTAAAAAATCTCTACAAAATCCAAACGGGCTCTTAATATGAAAACTGAAATATATTTGACATAACCGAAAAAACTATGTATTTAAAATACTAAAAAATATAACAATTATAAATAATAATACAAACAAGAAAAGTTGTGAATAAAAAAATTAGGATAAAAAGAAAATAAAATATTGGTGAAATGTAAGGAATAAAAAATATATTTAAGCTAGTTTAAAACAATGTACGAAAACAATAAAAAAAAAAAAAAGAAAATTGTTATTTATCGAAACTATTTTTACAGTCTCCCCGATAACTGATATTACGAAACGCAATTTTAACAGTTTATTATTATTATTATTATTATTTATTCTTTTGATAACAAACAAAAATAAATAATACAGTTTTTGTTCTCCGACACAGAAAAATGGCCTAATCACTCACAAAATATTTTACTGCGGCTATGGAACGCCTCAAGCATGTCTGGTACTGCTTAGGCCAGAGACTGCTCGAGGCGTTTTAAGATGGTTGGGCATGTGATCAACATGGCTCAATTTGCACTCCACCGGGTGTGTGGAGTGCACTGCAATGCCTCAGGCGGTCCTTAAGCAGCGTAGAGCGGTAGCCAATATGCTCCACAGTCGCCCAAGTTCATAACTTGGTCGCTGCCTTGTTTTCAGGTATATCGACTGGGGATTCCCGTGCCATTTCCACCACACGCCATACTTCTCACCAATGTCGAATGAAACAAAAGATAAAAACTAGTCTTTTGAATGATTGAATGTGTGTAATCTTTTGTACATATACACAATCAAGCATGTAAACAACTAGCATTGATGAGCTGTGAAGAAAAATGTTCAAGTACCCATCAGTTATATCATGTTTTCCGATATCTGATGGAGAGTTCTATTCATTATAGTGATTCCTCTTTCGAATGGTTCCACGACATGAGAAACTGTGTACTTCATATCATCAACAATCTAAAGCATATGACCACCACATTAGTTGCAAAAATAATTAGCACCTAGAGAAACTTGATGAAAGGATTATTACAAAAGGAACAATTATCTCACAATTTCACAAAATACCACATCACGAACGCTTTGATGGAGTTTCAGACGCTTCTCTTTCTCTGTCTCACCATGCCGAGAAAAGCGTGCACTTGCAGATCTTTCAGAGTCTTGGACCTCTTCAGGATCAGGAGTAGTTCCTAAAGATGCATAATCCGCCATCACAGAAACATTTCTAACACATCTTTCTCCTTGCTTGTATGGGACAGCAGGGAACACATAAAGATGTACCACAGCAGCTATGCCCATCTGAATCACAACATTAAAATTGAGAAAAAAATCCTCAAGAGAGTTCTTGAGCATTAAATATTACATGCTGGTATTCTTTTTAATAAAAATTAACTGCTAATGGAAGGTTTATTTCAAGATGGTAAACAATGTTAGTGTTTGGTTGACCAAAAAAGTGCTTAAATAAGCACTTTTTAAGTCAAAATTAGAGTTTTTTTAAAATAAAAAAATTGTAGCTTTTAAAAGCACTTATTTTAAAAAATCTCTACAAAATCCAAACGGGCTCAAAGATAACAATTAAAATAGAGAAAACCAACCACCGATGCAACCAAGAAAATGTTGCACATTACACAGAATTTTGTCTATTAACACGAAGCAGGGGAACTTAGGTTTAGAAATCTAACATCAGCACACTCTATCTCCAACCTCGAGTAGAGGTGGTAATACCATCGCAATTTTTATATAATAAATTCTCCGAGTATGGCCAAAATGCGACCTATGTCTTGGTCTCTTGGAAACCAATTGCTTTAGCAATGTACTACAGGGTTCAAAACTGGTAATGCCATCAGTGGAGGATCGTTTCCCTAATCATACCTTATATGATCACCAATAATAAACAAGAAAGTGACAAGATTTAAAACAGAATAAACCATGTCCACGCTACCACATACAGGACAATTCAAAATTCGAATGACAAGTTAATTGTGGAACTAGCATCTTGTTCTTGGTCTAGGAACAAGTTATCACACATGGCCCACCGTACAACATAGTAAATTCACTACCTAGAGATCATATATAATTTCCATTTGATTTTGATAAAACCCATTTAACTTCCATTACTTTCTGAAGATTAAATGGGAAAAAAACTACCAGTCAGCCCACAATACAACAACCAGATGCATAACTTGCACAACAGAAACAAGAGATAAAACAAGGAAAAAAATTGACTTGAATGTCAAAAACTTGGCCAAAGGTTTGATTGGTGCCAACTTATTCTTTGTCACAGAATAGAACTGCACAAGGCAGTAAAGGGCCCAAGTCTGGCTGAAATTCAGAACCACCGCCAGATAAGGATAGCTGCAAGCCGATCACATATTTTGCAATTACAAGGACGTAATGATTAGTTTTATCTGAAAGTAAAACAGAATGTTCTAAATCAAATTGATGTGTTAAATAGCAGCAGTGGGATTGTTTTTATTTTTGATAAACAAAGTAGTCATGCTGAAGCAACTAGTTGCTCAGATAGACAGAAATTAAAAATGACTGGGATATCACTCCAGCATGGTTAGGTAACCAAAACATATGATTAGAATAGATTGTCAGATTGATTGTTGTCAAATATTATGCACTTAGACCTAACTCAACCCAAAAACTAGCACAAAGGGGGAGCATTGCCTAATCCTATATATATAAATTTCAGGATCTTTACCAACCAATGTGAGACACAATTAACACACACTCCACATGCCCAAAAATAAAACAAATGGATCGTGAAGATATTAACGAGTGGCTCAACTATAAGCAGTCCACCGAACACATATCAGCGGAACCTGGGCCAGGGTCGGAACATGGCTCTGATACCATGTTAAAGATGATAGACTTGGAACTAACTCAACCCCAAAAGCTATCTTAAGGGTGGAGGATTATCTAATCTCATACATATAACTTCCAGGATCTTTACTCACCCGATGTGGGACACAATTAACACACCAATAATGCCGAAAAGAAGGATAACTTACGCATATGACCACTCGAACTTCCCTTCCCCATAAACCCCAAAAGCTTCAAAAATCATTGCCAGTAATGCAAATATCATCTTCAGTAGCATCTGGAAATATACACTAGCTAATGACAAAAAGAAGCAACGACATGGCAAAATTCTGAAAAGATAGCACATACATATTGAACAATGCCAATTTTCACAGCCTGATAGAAGTCAGGGCCAAGCTGCCATTCACTCAAAAAAAAATTCAACGAAAAAGGATGTTCGACAACACCATATGCATAAGCTTCATCTAGCAGAGGTACACAAGAAGTTATCACACTTTGACTTTCCATAAATTCAATGGTGCTTTCTTCTCCACCTGCAAGGCATGATATGCTGGTGAGATATCATACTCTTGTGAAACCAAAACGCGTTTGTGTATAAAAGATTGTCAAGAAATTTGACAGATTCCTATACAATGAAAATTCTCTACGTCATCATCATTATATCAATCATCTATAAGCTATTAAGCTATCAATTTTTAGCAGCGTACTTCATCGATTACAAATTTCAAAAGAACCCTTGATAGAACAAGAACCAAGTCGAAACACCGTCCTTAAGCATGAGGATGAGTTGCCAGAACAAGCAAAAGCATAAAGGAGATTCCTAAAATGTGCAAATGCGTTTAAGGCAGATTTTAGATCCAATAAGTTCAAGTAGAACACATACCTTAGCAGGCTATGAGATATCTCTCGAAGCAATACAAAGCAAAAGCTTCGTAGCAATCACGTATGATGTCACAGTTGAAAGCAGCATCGGAATTCAGCAGTGATAGAAACTGTTTACAACACAATAGCACATTGTAGTGCAAAATTCTTTATTTCTTGAAATTAAGAAATAGAAAATGGATACAAAGTGAATAAGTAACCCTTTGATTTTCCTCTTCAATGACAATTTCTTGATGAATTTGAATTTCTTGAGTATTTGATCTTTTTTGAAGATGATTTGATATCTTGAGATTTGATTTGATGTCTTAATAAAGTTAATTCGATGGGTTAACACCTTGATATCGAATTAAACTTCAAAATTTGGGAAGAACGCGATGAACTCCTTGAATCGCGCCTTGAAATTTGTTATCTTGAATTTGATGAAGAATTTGATCTTCTTGAATTTGATTTATTTGATGAAGAACACGAACTTCTAGAATTTGATGAAGAACACGATCTTCTTGAATTTGATTTATTTGATGAAGAACACGACCTTCTTGAATTTGATTTGTTTGATGAAGAACACGAACTTCTTGAATTTGATGAAGAACACGATCTTCTTGAATTTGATTTGTTTGATGAATAACACGAGCTTCTTGAATTTGATGAAGAACACGATCTTCTTGAATTTGATGAAGAACACGATCTTTCTGAATTTGATTTGTTTGATGAAGAACACGAACTTCTTGAATTTGATGAAGAACACGATCTTCTTGAATTTGATTTCTTTGGTGAAGAACACGAACTTCTTGAATTTGAAGAATAACACGATCTTCTTGAATTTGATGAAGAACACGATCTTCTTGAATTTGATTTGTTTGATGAAGAACACGAACTTCTTGAATTTGATGAAAAACACGATCTTCTTGAATTTGATTTCTTTGATGAAGAACGCCTTGAACTTCTATTGATTTCTTTGAATTTCTTGAATTTGACTTGAGAGAAAAACTCTTGAATTCTTCTACTCATTTGCTTCAGTCTTCTGTGTTGTGTCTTTTTCTTGGTCATCTGCCCCCTATTTATAGCTGAAGTATGCAGATTCATACCATTTTCGATTTAATGAGGTGTCGCAATTTGATTGAATCCTCGAGATTATTTGGTGATTATCTTTCATTAATCATAAGATTTGATTTTAAATACTAAAAATATTTGTATTTTCTTTCATTTATTTCAAGATGCAATCTTGATTTTAAAATCTTGATTTGATCACAAAATATATTAAAATATCAATTAATTAACTATTTATTTTTTTAGGAATTTAATATTTCCAAAAATAGATAATTGTTTTATTGATATTTAATTAATTCGTACTTTCCATATTTTAAGGTCAACAAATTTAATTGTCTACAAATGTACTCTCGAGACTTATTCACAAATGATTTGTTTTTGAGTGAATAAGTCACGATCATTTAGTTGTAGCAATTTCTTTGAGGTTTCACGAATCCTCAATTTAAATTTAATTCCCTCCAAATTTTCTTGCATCCATATTTTCTTCTTCACCAAGCAAGCGAAAGATAGAAACTTTTATTTCTCCTTCATGCATCTTCTTTGGATGAATTTTTTTTCTTCCTTCTATTCATATCCATCATCGAAGCGATGAATTATTGAACAAAAGACAATACAAGACAGTACACTTCAATTATTTGGCGAATTTCATTACATCAAATGATATTGAAAATGTATTGAAAGCATTCTTTACCGCATTGATCATAGGCTTTAGACAGTGCAAATATACGACCCCGTGTATGCTTCATTATTCACATTCGATCGAGATTCCAATATTATGAAAACATTTTGAGAAGCATGGTGTCCACTCAATAATAAACTATTGACTTTTACATTGTGAACCATTTACATATTTGTGTGATTTGCATTCTTTGTTGGGCCTCTCCATCGTCGGACATATATGTGATGAAGTCATTCAAGGTGCCAAAGAATTCACCAGCATTGATGAAGCAGATATTTGAATTTTTTTTTTCAATCTTGCGACTGCACATCACATACTTAGAGAGATTTCGAAAAAGGTGGGTCAAGTCCAATCAACTCAAGATGGTGGAAGCGCATACTTTGAAGGGCTTGATGATTTGAAGAAGTGAAGGGAAAAAAATTCTCATTCAACTCCTTGAAGAGACAACGAGGAATGTTTTCCAGTGCTCAATTAATTCACAAGATTGAGGAAGAATACACTATGATTGAAAATATTTTTTCTTTCGATGATGACGTTATGAAGAATTTGAACACGTCGACGATCCATCTTGAAGTTGCCTAAAAAGACTTGAAGATTTTTTTTTGTGTGTGATCTTTTGATTGTGTTTAACTTTCACTAAAAATATAAAACATATTAATATTTCATGTGAAAAAAACAACAAATTCATGATTGTACTCAGAATATATATAAGTTGCCTATGTACCCAATATAGGGATCAAGTCATAACGTAGTTAAAAAAAAATTGATTGTTTGAGATGGGGGGTGTCGTGCACAGTTTATACTCATGCGGGCCAGGAGTATCTATTTCTTAACCACCCTAGACAAAGTGGGGATTTAATATTTTAACCACATAAAATACCATAAGTGGGAGAAATACAATTTAACCTCATGAATTCACTATTGGTGGGGACATAACTGTTTAACCACATATAAATACCTTTGGTGGAGATGATGACTTAAAACTTTTGGCGAAGAGAAAAGATGAAGGGTAGAGATGGTCCCATTGGGCATGCCAAAATTTGTAGCGCAAAATTCTTTATTTATTGAAATTAAGAAATAGAAAATGGATACAAAGTGAATTTGAAAAATTAAATAAAGATTCGTGGATGTGATCTCTAAGTAACCCCTTGATTTTCCTCTTCAATGAAAATTTCTTGATGAATTTGAATTTCTTGAGTATTTGATCTTCTTGGAAGATGATTTGATATCTTGAGATTTGATTTGATGTCTTAATAAAGTTAATTCGATGGATTAACACCTTGATATCGAATTAAACTTCAAAATGTGGGAAGAACGCGATGAACTCCTTGAATCGCGCCTTGAAATTTGTTATCTTGAATTTGATGAAAAATTTGATCTTCTTGAATTTGATTTATTTGATGAAGAACGCGAACTTCTTGAATTTGATGAAGAACATGATCTTCTTGAATTTGATTTATTTGATGAAGAACACGATCTTCTTGATTTTGATTTGTTTGATGAAGAACACGAACTTCTTGAATTTGATGAAGAGCACGATCTTCTTGAATTTTATTTGTTTGATGACGAACACAAACTTTTTGAATTTTATGAAGAACACGATCTTCTTGAATTTGATTTGTTTGATGAAGAACACGAACTTCTTGAATTTGATGAAGAACACGATCTTCTTGAATTTAATTTCTTTGATGAAGAACGCCTTGAACTTCTCTTGATTTCTTTGAATTTCTTGAATTTGACTTGAGAGAAAAACTCTTGATTTCTTCAACTCCTTTGTTTCAGTCTTCTGTGTTGTGTCTTTTTCTTGGTCATCTGCCTCATATTTATAGCTGAAGGATCCAGATTCATATCATTTTTGATTTAATGAGGTGTCGCAATTTGATTGAATCCTCGAGATTATTTGGTGATTATCTTCCATTAATCATAAGATTTGATTTTAAATACTAAAAATATTAGTATTTTCTTCCATTTATTGCAAGATGCAATCTTGATTTGATCACAAAATATATTAAAATATCAATCAATTAATTAATTATTTTTTAGGAATTTAATCTTTTCAAAAATAGCTAATTGTTTTATTGATATTTAATTACTTCGTACTTGCCATATTTGAAGGTCAACAAATTTAATTGTCTACACACATCAATACGTTTTATGGAATCTTGGACATCGGAGCCACATAAAATAAACCATAAAAGCTTCCTCACACACACACACAACACAATTTATTATCTAATGCTTTAAAGCTTGAAGGAAGAAAGTAGCAACACAAACTTTTCAAAGCTAATAATTACCGATTCTACCGCATAAACTGGAACCATTAAAATGAGTCCGATCATTAACTTCTTCTCCTAAAATGGAACAAAAGATAATAAATTTTAGGTCCTCAAATGAAATAAAAGAGGAATAAACTAAGTTATTTATCAAAGCCAGGAAACAGAGACATAGTAACAGATGAACCTCTGGCTGGTTGTACACAGCTAAATGCTCAAAGATGAGAAACATAGAAATAATAAGAGCCACCACAACAAATATCGCAGCGCTGCTAAATGCCCAGCTGTAGAGGGACGAAGTTGCAGTATTTAAACCTTCGAAAAACAATCTTCCTGCTCTGCCAGTCGATTCCGCTAAAGTGTCAAGATAACAATGACAGTAAAACCCCCTTCGATCCCATTACAGCAGCTCACACAAGATTCCCAACACATCAACTAAGGTAATTTTTTTTATCCACAGAGCATAAGAGCTCTGGCAAAACCAACCTCCCACCACCAGACAAACTAGCAAGACTTCATAAACAGTAAAAATGCATGCAATCAACAAAACCCTGCTCGATCAACCACCACAACGGTTTTCTAGTAGTCTCACTTCATCAAATATGCCCGATCAATAATACCAGATGATAGCTGATGATTCCTACATACACAAAAAAAAAATGAATCATCAATACGTTCAGTGCAATATGCTACATTGAATCCTCAGTTCATTACAAAAATCAAACACTAAAAAATTTCACCAAAAAAAAAAACCTAGAAATCACTCAACAACAAATTGATAAAAAAAATAATAAACCAAAACTGCCTATGCTAAGCAAAATAAAATCCTTACACGAACTGATCGAACCCCATAACCATAAAACCTTAAATAACGTAAAATTGAACACGTATTCCGGCCGATTCCCAATGATCATGTTTCCTTTTTGTTTGTGGTTTTTATTAATACTAGCATAATTGCGTGCGTATAAAATCATATAATATATTTTAAGAGTAACACTCCTGTGAGACGGTTTCATTCTTGAGACGGGTCAATCTTACCCATATTTATAATAATAAGTAATACTTTTGGCATAAAATATAATACTTTTTAATGGATAACCCATATAAGAGATCCGTCTAAAAAAAATGATCCTTGAGACCGTCTCATGAGAGTTTTTGTCTATATTTAATATTGTATGTTATGTATAAATATTATTTTTTGATAGTATTCAAATTTATTTTTTTCATTTATAAAATAATATAAAAATAAATTTAATTTTTTTTTTATCAATTTATCTTATCCATGATGTTTAGTTAAGAAAAAAATATCAAAATTTGAAATATCAAAATTTCAAAAAAAAAAAAAACAAATAAAAAGAAAAATGTAATATTTATATCATATAAGGGTAATTTCGGCAAATGAAAATATGGTGTCTAAGGGGAAGATTTTTACATATAGGGAGCGATATCCTTATTAATTATTAATTAAAAATTATGAAATTAATTATACAATCATTTTTAAGTAGACATAAAATCATTTTTAAATAGAGATAAAATAAAAAATTTATATAAAATTTAATTTTTCAATAATTTTTCTTAATCTATATGAAAAAAACAAGGACAGAGAGAGTATCTCCCCACAAAATGTTGGAGACAAAAAAATATAAATTATTTCATTTGTCATACTTGAAGGCGAATCTATTCTATATTATAATACATGAGTATCCTAGAAAAACTGTTTTTGGTATTTTTAATGAATATACTAAAATGTCTCTATATTAGTAAGCTAAATTAAAGAAGTTAAGAGGGTGAAACTAACAATTTTCAATTTCCAAAAACCATGTTTCCCTTCCATCAACCACGTTCTGATTTCACATATTTTTCCCTCATTTTTTTATTCATTCAAAATCAAATTTTAATTTCATGTCAGTAGAATTAAATATCAAAGTATTTATATCCAATATTTATATATTACATTGCACACGCCTTGGCCTGTGCCCGACGGCTAGTTCCAATAAAAGTGGCTTCAATTTTAAAGAATTAAAATTTTTAAAAAATTCAGTAAATTTTTGGAAAATCTATGTTTGCTTGGTTAGATGAAAATCAAGAAGAGGCCCACAGAGGCATAGGCGAGTTGGTAAGGCCTGAGGTGACGTGGGAAGAGATTCTCCAGCGTTGCGGGTTCGATGCTCGTGTAGAGCATATTCCCTGCTGAAATATTGTGGGATAAGCTTTGGGGGTTGGACCATGTTGCTCCCTCCTTCAGGTCCCTGCCGCTCGTGCACATCTCTCGATTTAACCTCCGCATGAGCAAATGGACCTCTGACTCATATGGAATGGGGTCCCCTTCGAGTCGTGATAAAGAATGTAAGATGTGCACGAGTGTAAAGACAAATGTTGGGGCCTTTTTTTTTTGTGGCGGTGCTTTGAGTGTAAGATGTGGGGCCCACGACCTGGCCTCGTCATCACTTTTTCATTCCATACAAATGTTGCCAAATGCCACAATAGTTGATCTCACGTGAAATACATGGGCATTCGGATAAGGACACCCTGATACCCAAGTTGACCTTCGAGTCGGTTAGGGTTCGGGTCTGTACCCAAACTCGAATATTTTTTGTTTTTGCGTCGGGTATTAATTTTAGTATTGTTATAGATAATTTTAATATTGTACATGATTATTTTTATTTACATATATTTGAAAGATTTGTGATCAAAATAAATATGTCAAAAAAATATTTGTATTTCCGTTCTATTGACGATAATAAAATAGCATATCGTGTTGTCAATACTCAAATTTATGACATATTTTTCGGTGCTCTAGAAGTAGCACAATGATAATTATTGATATATTGGTGTCCATGAAATATCATGATGTCGATGGCTATAAAATAACACAACATTATTTTATATTGAGAGAGTGCATGATTAAGATAACACGTGATGTGTTATTATCCAATTTGACTTTATCCCGGGCCCAAGCCCAGTGACTCAATCCATTTGGGTCCCATGTTATTTTGTTATTTATTTGAACACTTTATCAAGTTCCATAAATTTCTAAAAGCCCATAAGAGGCTTAAGCCCATGAAACTCTCCGACTATCTATAAATAGCTCAAGTTCTCTCATTCTTAAGGTACGCTCTCTATGGTCACATGCTCTAGTTCTCTAGAACTTTTATTGGGCAAATACTGACTTGAGCGTCGGAGTGTCTTCGCCGGGCAACCCCCGACGCCACTCACTTTGCTTTGTGATGCAGGTGACAACCCACAAAGATCGGTCTTTGGAACAGTTCGAGTATTAATCCGGCTATCCAGATCTCCACAAGTTACCCAGATTTTCTCTAATCGGATAATATCAATTTTTTGCTAAATCAGCTTGGCGCCGTCCGTGGGAAGTTGTTCACTGCGTCATTGAGAATGCATACTAAAGAAGATTTTAAACTGAAGAATGCTTTGTTTCTTTTGGAATCTCTTTTTCAACGTGAGAAGAGAGTGTAAAGATGTGTTATTTATATTTTACAGTAGAGAGGAAACCAATAAATAGAAATATAAGATTACAATCAATTTCTTCCTATGTTTATGCGGTCAGTTGCCTTGAGTGAAGAAGAATGAATATTCTTTCTCATTTGGACACGATTGGATGTGGATATTATGCCTTAATATTCACGTAGGATCTGGTATTTGAGGGATGAGGGATGTGTCGTGATTTGTTTCCTTAGTATGCTCATGTGATTGAAGGCGGTGATGGTGTTCTGGCTCAATATCCGCCCTCAAAATGAGCCGAGGTTGAAGGCACAGTTTGCGACGAAAGTGTAGGAGAGTAGCCTTGCATAAAGGTTTGGTAAAGATGTCTGCAAGCTGAGAGGTAGATGGTACATGACGAGTTGTAAGAAGACCCATTGAGACACGTTCACGAACAAAGTGATAATCGAGTTCAATGTGTTTGCTACGAGCATGAAACACGGGATTGATGGTCATGTGTAGAGCACTCAAGTTGTCACAAAGAAGTAGTGGTGGGCGGTGCTGAGGAACATGAAGGTCACGTAGAAGAAATGAGAGCCATGTCAATTCAGCTGCTGTGTTAGCCATGGCTCGGTATTCCGCTTCAGTGCTGGAGCGTGAGATAGTTGGTTGTTTCTTCGCGCACCAGGAGATAATGTTGTGACCCAAGAATGTGCAAAACCCCGTGGTGGATCGTCAAGTAGTAGGACAACCTGCCCAATCTGCATCAGAAAAGGCCAATAGATCAAGTGTAGTGTCTCCGGTTATGTGGAGACCTAAAGAAAGGGACCCTTTAACATACCGGAGAATACGGCGAATCATTTTCATACTAGCAATGGTAGGTGATTGCATAAATTGAGAAACATAGTTTACACTAAATGAAAGATCTGGTCGTGTGAGTGTGAGATATTGTAAAGCACCAACAATGCTACGATAAAGGGTAGGATCAGAGAGTGGGGTTCCATCGTGAAGACCCGATGTTTTTGACTCCATAGGTGTATTCATGGGTTTGCAGTCCAGCATTTGAGCTTTGTCAAGGATGGTTTGAGCATAGTGAGTTTGAGACAGATGAAGAGTGTTGTTAGATCGATGAACCTCTATGCCAAGGAAGTGATGTACCGGACCAAGATCTTTCATAGAAAATTCAGAATGCAAGATGGTAATAAAATCAGCAAGTAACTTTGAGTGTGACCCTGTGAGCAACATATCATCAACATAAAGAAGTAAGACTAATGTGCCAAGCTTAGAGTGAAGAATGAATAGAGATGGATCAGACAGGCTGCAAAAGAATCCATGCTTGAGTAAAAAGGAACTAAATCGATCAAACCAGGCGCGGGGTGCTTGTTTCAGACCGTAAAGTGCTCGATGAAGCTTACAAACATGAGATGGAAGGTTCGAATCATGCATACCTGGGGGTTGTTCCATATAAATATCTTCATGGATGTACCCATGGAGGAAAGCATTTCTAACATCAAGCTGTCGAATATCCCAGTGTTTAACCATAGCTAAGCTAAGAACTAAACGAATAGTACCTGGTTTTATGACAGGAGAGAAAGTTTCAATGTAGTCTATACCGTCAACTTGATGATAGCCCTTGGCAACAAGCCTGGCTTTTAACCGGTCAAGAGTGCCATCAGCTTTTAATTTTGCTTTGAAGACCCATTTTGAGCCCACGATATTCATATCTGAGGCTCGTGGGACTAAAGTCCAAGTATGATTCTGATGTAAGGCCGCAAGTTCATCAAGCATGGCTAGTTTCCAGTCATTATGTTGTAGTGCAGCTTTGACAGATCGTGGTTCACTGGGAATGTCAGGACAAGCGAGGAGTAATGCATATCGGGGATTAGGTTTGTGAATACCATGTTTTGCTCGTGTAACCATGGGGTGTGGTATAGGCTGGGTGTTTGGGTTCAAAACAGTAGAAGGCAAGGCATCTGATTGTGGTGGGGAATCAATGTTGACAATAGGAGGATGACGATTATCAACATGAGTGGCAGGGGGTTCAAAAGATAAATCCACAGGAGTGTCACAGGGCACTGGACTAGGAACATGAGTTGGTAATGGTATATCCATGATAGGGGAGGAAGACATTGGGTGAGAAGATGGTGTGGCAAGGAAATCGGTGATATGGCTATTGGAGGATGGAGAGGGATCGTTTGTTTTGTAAGGAAACATTTGTTCATCAAAGGTGACATGACGAGATACATACATCCGCCGAGTTTTTGGATCAAAGCACCGGTACCCTTTATGTTTGTCACTGTAGCCGACAAACACACACGAGATGGACTTGGGATCAAACTTATGCCTCTTGGTGTCCCATGTATAGGGATAGCATCTGGATCCAAACACACGTAAAATAGAATAATTGGGGTGAGTACCATGTAAACAAAAATAAGGAGAGCTAAAATTAAGAGAGGAAGAAGGCAAACGATTGATGAGAAAGGCGGCTGTGGTAAAAGCTTCAACCCATAGAAAGTTAGGTACTCCACTGTGAAAGATCATGGTCATCCCAAGTTCTCGGATAGTACGATGATGGCGCTCGACAATGCCCGTTTGCTCAGGTTTATGAGGGCAAGAGAGTTGGTGAACAATCCCCTGTTGTTGAAAGTGTAGAGAAAGTTTCTTATTGACAAACTCACCACCACCATCAGAGTGAAAGAATTTAATTTTTTTGTCGAATTGACGGTGGACATAACTTTCAAAGCCCAAGTAAACATCAACAAAATCAGATTTGAGACGAAGTGGAATTAACCATATATAATGAGAATAATCATCCACAAAGCATGCATAATATCGAAAATGTCCAAGAGATAAAACAGGGGCTGGACCCCAAATATCACAATGTATTTTCTCGAAAACAGCAGTACTGGAGGAAGAAGACAAGCTAAATGGGAGTTTGCTAAGTTTGCCTAATTGACAACTTTCACAAACAGTGTTTGCCTTTTTTTCTGGGCGAAAATTAATTAAATTATTAGTGCGTAATGACTGGACGGTTGATTGTTGCGGATGTCCAAGACGTTGGTGCCACAAATCTGCGTTTCCTGATGTTTGTCTATAGGAGAAGTGAGCTTCCTTGGAATTTGATAAAACATAAAGGTCTCCCTTACGTTGACCCATCAGCAAGGTCCGACCTGTTGTGCGGTCCTTAATGCAAAGAGATTTGTCAGTAAACTCACAATTTAAAGGGTATTGTGATGTTAGCTGACTAACAGAGAGCAAATTTCGAGTTAATTGTGGTACATGTAAGACATCATTGAGAAATAAGTCATTCTTACCATCAGAAACCAAAATATCCCCTACTGCATTGATCTTTAAAGGAGAGCCATCACCAATGAAGACCGAATCATGGCCAGTATATTGTTTGAGATTTTGTAACATACCTGAGTGGGCTGTCATATGGTTGGAGGCTCCAGTGTCAGTCGTCCATTCGACGTCGGGGACTGATGTATCCATGGTGAGGGCAGCAAGGGCGTGAGGAATATCGTCGCTGCTTATTTGTTGATTTGGTAAGCTCCAACATATTTTTGCAATATGGCCAGGTCTGGCACAGAGTTGGCATTGCTCATCTTTGTACATTTCTCGTTCTGAGTTGGTCATTCGTCGTTTGCCAGGAGGTGGTGGGCGTGGAGTGCGATCATTCCCTTGTTGTATTTGTGGTGAAATACTTCTTGTCTGGTTGATCTGCTGAAAAGTATTGTTAGTAGCTTGAAAACCTCTACCTTTCGAGGAGAACTGATGGTTTTGACGATTGTTGTTGTAGGTTTGTTGCTGACGGTGGTTGCGCTGTCCATAAAAGGCGTATGATGGGGAATTGGATGCTTCAACCCATGTGTTGCGTTGTTCAAATCCTTGTAGAAGAGACACAACTTCAGAGTAAGATGGCATAGGGGGTTTGAGCATAGTCGTTGTAAATGCTTCATATTTTGGACCAAGATTGGCAAGAAGAGAGTAAACTTTCGTTTTGTCAGGAACTGGATTTCCTATGGCTGCAAGACTATCACAAATACCTTTAAATTTTCTCAAATGTTCCGCCATGGACCGATTTGGATCTTTTCTGAGATATGTAAGTTGTTGTCGAAGTGTAAATTCACGTTCTTGTGAATCTTGAGCATAAGCTTCTTGTAACGCATTCCAAACTGATTTTGATGACTCAAGCCCAATAACAAGGCCCAAGGCTTCTTCGGTAAGTGTTCCAATGATCCACCCACGCAGAAGACGATCGTCTTTTCGCCATCGGAGATATACCTCTGAGATTGTTTTTGTTGCAGTGGTTGAAGCTTCATCTGTTGTGGTATTGGTTTCGTACATGGCTGGTTTTTCTTTTTCACCAGTGAGCAGTTCAACCATGTCTTGGCTTTCTGCAAGGGCGAGCAATTGTTCACGCCATAAGGGGTAATTTTCTGGGGTGAGTTTGAGTGTGACAAAGTTGGCAACATTAAGAGAAATTGTAGGTGCCATGGTTAAGATGTATAAAACTCTCTTTATCTCACAACTTGCTTTGATACCATAAAGAAGATTTTAAACTGAAGAATGCTTTGTTTCTTTTGGAATCTCTTTTTCAACGTGAGAAGAGAGTGTAAAGATGTGTTATTTATATTTTACAGTAGAGAGGAAACCAATAAATAGAAATATAAGATTACAATAAATTTCTTCCTATGTTTATGCGGTCAGTTGCCTTGAGTGAAGAAGAATGAATATTCTTTCTCATTTGGACACGATTGGATGTGGATATTATGCCTTAATATTCACGTAGGATCTGGTATTTGAGGGATGAGGGATGTGTCGTGATTTGTTTCCTTAGTATGCTCATGTGATTGAAGGCGGTGATGGTGTTCTGGCTCAATACATACTCCATTACAAACATCTCAAGGAAATAATCGCAATGGAGACTCACCTCCCATCTCCGAACCACTGCCTCGGTTTAATTTCAGCCAAGAAACGTTGACAGTCTTAATGCTGCACGCACAGCAACTGAAGCAGTCGCTCAGTTCGTGGCATCCCGTCAACGTCGAAGCACCGACAATAGAGCTCATAAAATAGGGTCATCGTCTCGTGACCCCCTTGATAAAGAAGACCCAAAAAAAAACTAAGTCTAAAGTTAATGATAAAGATTCTGAGGAGAACAAGAAAAATACTACTCATAAAGAGGATGAAACAAATGCTCAGACAGTTCACGACGTCTTTGACGAAAACAAAACCACTGATCCTACCCGTAAAGATGGATCTCACACATATGTAAATGGAGAGAATTCGTCAACAATCTTGACTGTGCGTCGGAGCCCATTCACTAATGACATTCTATTTGAATCATTGCCTAAGGGAGTCAAAATCCCCAACCTACTTGAGTTCGATGGAATAGGTGATCCTCAAGATCATATTGACAAATTCTACGCGAAAGCAGATTTATATGACATCACAGATGCGACTTACTGCAAAATATTTCGAACAAAGTTATCAGGGAAAGCTCTCACATGGTTCAATAAGCTGCCGTCCGAATCCATCGCCAACTTGGAGCAACTCATCCAGTGCTTCATCCAACAATTCTTAATTAACAAGAAATACCGAAAAACAGCAGCATACTTATTCACAATTCTTAAAAAAGAAGGAGAAAGTTTGCAAAACTATGTTAAGAAATTTACTCACGTGATTCACAAAGTCCCACACGTGAACCACGATATGTTATCTGGAATAATGCAGCAGAACTTGCGTCCTGAAAGGTTAAAGGAATCTATAGCATGAAAATCTCCGGACACCTTGGAGAAGCTGTTGTCTAGAGCGGAAAAATACATCCGCATCGAGGAAACTGATGAGTTGCACTCCTCGAAAAAAATAAAATGAAACGAAGAATACAATGAAATATAACGCAGGACAGATAGTCATGTCAATCTAAAAAAATTCTATACTCATAGAGCGAACACCTGCAAGCTAAAATAAATTGCTTGCCACTACTTTATTTGCTCTGCAGATCAAAACTTTTATTTAATTCTCTTTTATTTTAAGTTTAATAATAAACTTACGTTGATTTGTTTACTTTTATATTTAATTATATAGGAAGGAACCCATCTCCGTTAACGAATGCTTAACTCATACGTCACGACCCATGCATTCATTAAGGCTACTCATCCATCAGAGGCTTGGCCAGCCCTGTAAGAGTATCTAAGCCACGGTGTTGTAAAAGGTCAAGACGACAAAAATACAGTCCCGGGATACCTCACCACCTAGCAAATAGAGTGGGTTCAGGACTTCCTCATGAGACAAAAACTTAGGAACTTGATCCACTCCTACGTACTCCATGTTAAGCACTACATTATTTCTCCTAGAACATAACAAAAAGTCAAGTGATTATAAATAATTCAAAAAGTCATAGTGACTATAAATAATTCATCAAGTCATAGCGACTATAAATTTTTTTTCAAAATAAGTCATAGCGACTATAAATAATTTATCAAATCATGATGAGTATAAAAATTCATAAAGTCATAGAGACTATAAATTTTTTTTCAGAAGAAGTCATAGCGACTATAAAAATTTTTTAGAAAAAGTCATAGCGACTATAAAAAATTTTCAGAAGATATCATAGCGACTATAAATAATTTATCAAATCATGATGACTATAAAAATTCATAAAGTCATAGAGACTATAAAATTTTTTCAGAAGAAATCATAGCGACTATAAAAAATTTTCAGAAAAAGTCATAGCGACTATAAATTTTTTTTCAGAACAAGTCAAACCATAAATATTTTTTCAGGAAAAGTCATAGCAACCATAAATATTTTTTCAGAAAAAAGTCATATCGACTATAAAAAATGTATCAAGTCATAGCAACTATAAAAAATTTTCAGAAGAAGTCATAGCGACTATAAACAATTCAGAAAAAAGTTATAGCGACTATAAATAATTCAAAAAAGTCATAGCAACTATAAATAATCCAAAAAGTCATGGCGACTATAAAAATTTTTTAAGAAGAAGTCATAGAGACTATAAAAAATTTTCAGAAAAAATCATAGCGACTATAAAAAATTTTTCAGAAAAAGTCATAGCGACTATAAAAATATTTTCAGAAAAAGTCATAGAGAATATAAATATTTTTTTAGAAGAAGTCATATCGACTATAAAAAATTTATCAAGTCATAATGACTGTAAAAAAAATAAAAAACACCAAGTCATAATATTTTTACAATATTAGACAGAGTTATAAAGGTGAGACAATTAAAATTCTCAAAATTTTACGGTGAAGTAGACCATACATTTAAACACAAATAAAATAATTATTATCAACAACAAATAACAGGTGTGTATATGCATATGCGTGTATATACATGCATCTATCCATCCCTCTCACGGCCCAAAGAATTCATTGTCTCTTTGTCGCCGCGCCATTGTCGTCGCACTATCCTCGCCGTCGTACCACGGCCGCCTTCGCGCTGCAACCACCGCACCTAGATCGAGCCAGGAAATGGAGCATCCACCAGCGGTGGACGTTCCATGATGGAAGTCCACTCCGGGCACTATTTTCTTTCATCTCCTCACGCGGCCATGCTCCTCGCACAAAAACGCCACGAACGATGCCGCCTCCGTCGAGCCAGATCAGGAAAGCTTGGAAGCTACTCCATGGCTGGAAATCGACGGGAGCCCATCGCCACCTTTTGTTCGCGCCGCCAACCACCCTCCTTGAGCAAAATCGATCGATCCAGATTTGGACGCATCCACCGATAGTGGATGCTCCGTGGCTGGAAGTCGATCTCCACGAACTGTTGCATGTCCTTTTTCCTATC
Source organism: Henckelia pumila (assembly GCF_033568475.1). Lineage (NCBI taxonomy): Eukaryota > Viridiplantae > Streptophyta > Magnoliopsida > Lamiales > Gesneriaceae > Henckelia > Henckelia pumila. Next base: position 187,855,158 of record NC_133121.1, on the reverse strand, counting down.
ATAGCCATCGTCGATCAACGTCGCCGCCGTCGATTTAGCCGTTCGTCGATGATCCTTGGTGATGGTGGGGAGATGATAGATAGATAGGGATATATACACACAGAACTCACATGAAAAAAAAATAAACAAACAATAACTAGATAATAATATTCATGAAAAATAATATATATATATATATATGTATACATGTATGTACGCATGAACACTAGAATAATTATGGGGTATTCACATATTTGTAGATATATATGCATGCATCAATGTGTATATATAAATATGTATCTATATTCTCCAAGACCCAAGAACATCGCCGGCATCTGTCTCGCTTCCGACCACCATCACTACCGCCCCTCACCGACACCCACGATCGAAGCTCCAGATTCAGTTCTGGCGCCGTTGTCGCCGTATCTCCTTCAAAACTAGCTTGAGCCACCGCTCCTCCCCCCTTTCCAGGATCTGCCCGCGGCGCCTGCAACTCTTCTAACACCACCCGCTGCCTCGCTCTCCTCTCACCAGCAAACGGAAACTGCCGTTGTTTCTCCTCAAGGGCTGCGTCGCGCCATCTCCTTCTTCTCGACCTGCCGTTCATATCCTCCAGATCTGTCGTCCTCTCTCGCCGCCGCCGCCATCCCTCTTGTCGTCACCGATGATGGGACAAATGTCAATGGAGATAGTAGAGAAAATAGACATATAACCCATAGGGATACACATACACATGATAGATGCATATGCGTATAGAGACATGTACACAAGTTTACCATACATTAAAACCAAGGGGAAGACGACGGTCGAAGATGTGCAAAGATTTTGCCGCAATTGCGTACATATATTATAGGGTAATGCTACGTGTACTTATAGAGTTACACGTAGAGTTACACGCTAACATTAAATATTTTTAAAAAATAATTTTTTGAGAGTTAAATATTTAATTATTAATTAATATCATTAATCACTTGGCCGACTTCTGTGTTCTTCTCTCAAAACCCTTCTAATCCTTCCATTGACGTGAAAAAAATCCAAATCAGAGAAGTATTCCATTGTCGATCGAGACACCCGCATATTGTTCGTCTCTTTGTTGGAGTTCTTTTCTCAAATCCCTTCTAACCCTTCCATTGACATGAAAAAAAAAATCCTGATCAAAGAAGTATTCCATTGCCGATCGAGACACCCGCATATTGTTCGTCTCTTTGTTGGATTCCTTTTCTCAAATCCCTTCTAATCCTTCCATTGACATGATAAATATCCAAATCAGAGAAGTATTCCATTGCCGATCGAGACACCCGCATATTGTTCGTCTCTTTGTTGGACATCTTTATCAGTGTAAATTAAGGTTAGTACTAGATTCAATGGATTTATGTGTGCAAAATTTTTCGAATGAAAACACAAAGGCCTTGCGTTGTTTGTATTTTTTAATGCTCAAAAGTGGTGGTGAAAACTGGGCATCTGTAAGAGTGCCGCAAAGTCTCTTCTATGGCTTGTAAATACAAGTACTGCCGCACTATGAATCCAGATACTTTGTCGATAAGAATTGTGAAGTGAAATAATGCCTCATTTTGCTTGATGTGAGATGATGCAATAGCCGGTCAAACTACAACTTTTGCCTCTTGTCTATGGTTTAAAACATGTAGCTAGGGTTGGTCAAATTTGTTATATTCTCCATTCACGAGCGTAGTTGTAATATTCGAAATATGATGCTAATCTTTGGTCTTGCAAGAGTGATTAGTAATTGAAATTTTGTTTTAAATATAGTTAATAAACTTTCTTACAGTAAAAAAAAAAAAAAAAACAACCTTGGAAGCCTCGATTCGAATGTCACTTTTGCGTTTAAGTTGTTTTTAAAATTGGGTAGATGGAATTTTCAATAAATTATTAGGAGTCAGATTACAGTTGTGTACTTAAAATTTATTTGAATTGTTGTAAAAAATTTAACCACTTTAAAGTTTTATTACCTAGAGTTATTTATCAATGAGACATTTGATGCGATTCCTCATGTCGATTTTTGATGTTTTATCTCAAGATTCTTTATACACTATTCTTACAATTATATTTGGTTCCTTCTTGGTGTATTTACAGGAACCGTTTTTGGGGAAGCTATCTAATATAATGTCTGACTCAGGTAATTTAATATCACTCATTCCATTTCTACTGCACGTTTATTGATTTAAATAAAAAATAATAACATAAGTCAAGGGGCTGAAGAATTTAGAGCTATATTTGCGAATTTGTTTAACCCTCTATGCTTAAAAAATTATTTAACCCTATGCAATCATAATTATTTAGCTAGCGCTATGGATATAATGTTTGTTTTTTGGTTAAAATTTGATGTGTATTTTGTGTAGGTGCTTTAAATGCAGAAGAGGATGTTTTAGTGAATTATGATCCTTTGGTTGCAGAAGATAGTGAGATTGAGCCCAAAGTTGGGATGAAATTTGAGAATGAAAATGAAGTTTTTGAATTTTACAAGAGATATGCATATCGTGTTGGTTTTTCGGTTATAAAAAGAAATTCACAAAAGAATAACAAAGAAGATGTTACGTACATAGCATTCACATGTAGCCGAGAAGGTAAAAAATGTAGTAATACAAGCACTACACTTAAGACCTAACCAACTGGTCAAACAGGTTGTAAAGCTAGGTTGTCAGCTTGTTCAGATGTTGCTGGAGTGTGGAGAATCACTGGTGTCCATCTTGAGCACAATCACCTAACTAGTCCATCCAAATCTAGAGTATTTCGATGCTATCGCCAATTGGATTCTCAGGTGAAACGACAACTAGAGGTGAATGATATTGCAAGTATGCCTCTTCATAAAAGTTATAACTCAGTTGTTGTTGAAGAAGGTGAATATGAGAATATGACTTTTATTGAAAAAGATTGTCGAAATTATATTGATTATAAGGTCAGGAAATTAAGACTTGGAGAGGGAGATGCTGCTGCTTCAAGCTTATTTCTAAAAAATGCAGTCATTTTCTCCTGGTTTTTTCTTTAGCTTGGATTTGGATTATGAGGGTCAATTGAAGAATGTATTTTGGGCTGATAATTGGTTTAGGCAAGCTTATAAGGAATTTGGGGATGTAGTAACTTTTGATACAACATACTTGACTAATAAGTACGACATGTCATTCGCTCCTTTTTTCGGTGTAAATCATCATGGTCACTCAACACTACTTGGGTGTAGTATACTTTCTAATGAAGATACAAGAACATTTGTTTGGTTGTTTAGGATATGGTTAGAGTGCATGGAATTTCAAGCACCTCAAGGGATAATCACTGATCAAGACAGAGCAATGCAGAATGCCATTGCAATGGTCCGGGTGTGTCTTTTCACATCTCAGGGGACCGCAACCATTGTGTTACTCATGACCTTCTCCCCACCTGGCTAGGGGAGTTTTTGCCCCCCCCCCCCCCCCCCCCAGGGATCGAACCTTGTACCTCCAGACTTAAGTACAAAGTTTTCTGATTCCTGGTAATGGTACCAGGTATCAGAAAACTTTGTACTTAAGTTTGGAGATACAAGGTTCGATCCCTGGGAGGAAAAAAACTCCCCTAGCCAGGTGGATAGAAGGCCATGAGTTAGAAAATGGTTGCGGGCCCCCTGAGTTGTGAAGGGATGCACCCGCACCATTACAAAAAAGGGATCGAACCTTGTACCTCCAGGCTTAAGTACAAAGTTTTCTGATCCATGGTACCATTGAGCTAGTCTAGCTCAATGGTACCAGGGATCATAAGACTTTGTACTTAAGCCTGGAGGTACAAGGTTCGATCCCTGGGAGGGCAAAAACTCTCCTAGCCAGGTGGAGAGAAGGACATGAGTTAGAAAATGGTTGCGGGCCCCCTGAGCTGTGAAGGGACGCACCCGGACCATTACAGCCATAGAAGTAGTATTTCCTAACTCAAAACACAGGTGGTGTTTGTGGCATATACTAAAGAAATTACCTGAAAAATTTGGATATCATTATCAAAAAGCTTCCATACTCTCGTCTATACATGAATTGGTGTATGAATCACAAAGTACAGATGTGTTTGAATAGGGTTGGTTTTCTATGCTTGATACATATGAATTGCAAAATAATGATTGGTTGATTGGGCTTTTTAGGGAGAGAATTCGTTGGGTTCCATGTTTTCTCATAACTTCGTTCTGGGCCGGAATGTCAACAACTCAACGGAGTGAGAGTATGAATGTTTTTTTTTTACGGGTATGTCCATTCAAAAACCTCTATAAAACAATTTGTGGAGCAATATGAGCGAGCTATGAGGAGTAAAGTAGAGAAAGAGTTTCAAGCTGATTTTAAATCCTTCTCCCAGATGGTCCCTTGTGTTACTCGATTCGATATGGAGAGGCAATTTCAGAGTGCTTTTAAAATTGAAAAATTTAAAGAATTTTAACAAGAATTGACAGGAAAGATGTATTGTGACATTGAATCCAATGATGAGGGGTATTTTGTTACGAGATATGTGGTTACAGAAGATTTTACGGTGCATGAGAAAGTTAAGGAGAAAAAGTTTGAAATTATGTTTGAGAGAGATAAAAGAACATTTTCTTGCAGTTGTCACCTATTTGAGTTCTGGGGAATAATTTGTAGGCATGCTATTGCAGTTTTGATCCGTAACAAGTTGTCTGTCATTCCTGAGCAATATGTACTTCGACGTTGGAGGAAAGATGTGAGTAGATTGTATATGAGGGTGAAGATCAATTATAATGGATGGATAACTACTCCTGGTCAGTTAAATTATGAGAAATTGTGCAAGGCATTTACAAATATTGCAGATTCGGTAGCAGATAATGATGATGAAACTCTAAAGCTTCTCGAGTGGATTGAAAGTAAAGCAAGTGATCTTGCTATATCAAAGTCGGCGACCAGGCTGTGTACGTAATTCGGTATCCCCACTCATGAGCATGCAAGTTGATCACATTGAGGATCCAACCCAAGCTTCTACTTGCAAAGTTCTAGACCCGAAGTACACTAAAACAAAAGGAGCCCTTAGGAAGCTTCGAAAGAAAGGTCCATTGGAGAAATGTTATAAGAAATCGAAGTTACAAAATAATCAATCGGTGAAATTAAGCAAAGAAAAAAGTTTCCGACCAGAAAATATAGAACACAATGGTGTATTTATTCAACAACCTGATCAAAATTCTACGATGACTCAACTCTCTTTCTCACAACAATTAATGATATGATATTATGTTGTTCGTGTTTTATGTTGCTAATTATATATGTTTATGTTTCTTATATTTGCATTATATGTATAGAGTTTTCATCACCATCCTTGGAATATGGATTACGGAGTAAATTTTGTATCCAACTATGGTGTTGATCAGGCATCGACACCACTATGCTCGTCAAGACGCTCTTCGAATGAGGATGAAATGATTGGATAATTGGACATGCAATTAAATGTACTAGAATTTAGATTGATTTAAATTTTTTTTTATGTTCAAACATTTTGAATTTGAAACAATCGTGAAATTCATATTTTTGCTCATCAATTTTATGTGTTACGGTGGTTATATTCATTTCACACAAACTCTATTTAATTTGTTTTATCATGTATCTATTCGTTAAAAGATCATATTTTTTCTTATCAAAATTTGAATTTTAAATTTAATTTTCAAAAAACTCAAATTGATAGGTCAAATAAAAATAATCTAAGAAGAAATTTTAAATTAAATTATAAACATTATTTGAAAAGTATTAAAAATATTTCACACATAATTAAGACTCTACGTGTTAGAAAAATAAACATTTGGAGGTGAAATTAAAATTTTAAAAAATAGAATCGAACATTAAAGTTGGTACTAGATTTTTTATTTTATTTTATTTTTAAAATTGAAAGAATTTTTTTTTTTTTTTTTTTTTTTTTTACAAGCTTTACTCAAGTTCATTCATTATTAATCTCATTTACTCGATTGCACATACACATATTATCCTACGAATTATTGGTTCCGTCATTCACGCGACGTGGAGGGTAGCCACACAAGCAAAATAAAAGATAATAAAAAATTTAGGTGAAAAGGAAATGTGTAAAATAGTTTTGGGATAATTTTATAATTAATGTTAGCGTGCAACCCTACGTGTAATTCTCTAGGTACACATAGCATTACCATATATTATAATATATCTTGTATATTATAATATATATTATAATATTATATTATATTACGTAAATATATGTAGGGGTACCGTACCAAAAATCGATTACCGTATACCGTACCGAAAAAATCGGTATGAAATTTTTTCATATCGATACCGTATCGTATACCGAATATACCGAATTTTCGATATACCGAACTTTCGGTATGCCGAAAATCTATACCGTGTACCGATACCGAATTCAAAAAAAATTCGGTATACCGAAAAATCGAAAAAAATTCAGTATACCGGCAAAAAATTCGGTATAACGAAAATTTTCATATATATATTTTTAAAAAAAATTATTTTTCGGTATTTCGGTATATACCGGTATATCGAAAAAAAAAAATTTACCATATTGATACCGATACCGAAAAATTCGATACGGTATGATACCGTGCCGAATTTTTCGGTAATTTCGGTAATTTTTTCGGTACGATTTTCCGGTATTTAGATATTTTTCCCCATTCCTAAATATATGTCTATACACAATCATAATCACATTCTTATATTATATTAAGGAGATAATGGTGGGGGAAAGGTGGCATGCACCTGTCAATTATCATGGTTCCTCAATTGAATTTCTCCTCCCCCCTCTATTCGCCATAAATTTTAATTATCCGATATTTGGACCAAAATAAATTTGAAAGTCGCGGAAGTAAACGAGTCATATGCCAAACTTGAAGAAAAGTACACCATGACAAAGGTGATTTGTATTTGTCATATAAATTCATTTTTTTTTATCTCTTTTAATTATTTCTGACCCGCGATCACGCAAATACTGCAAAAAAAAATTCAAAAAAAATTCCACGTTAATATATTGTGATGGAAATCCTATGGTGCTGAATTTATAATAATTATTTCCGTCAGAGTTCTACTGGGTTTCTACACTTATTATTCTGGCAGAACTTTGATTCATATCTACTTGTACTACAATCTCAATGCAATTCTACAATCATTATTCAACTAGGACTTTGTTTCCTACTATCTGCAATTCAATTGCAACATATTCATACTAAAATTACATCATAACGTTATCTCCAAATTTTTTTACTCTCGGTCATCTCGCTCACACGACATGCCCGAGAGTAGGGGGCTTATGATGGGTTATTACCCAATTTGACTTTTTCTCGGGCTCAAGCCCAGTGACTCAATCCATTTGGGTTTCATATTATTTTGTTATTTATTTGGACACTTTATCAAGGCCCATAAATTCCTAAAAGCCCATAAGAGGCCCAAGCTCATGAAACTCTCCGACTACCTATAAATAGTTCAAGTTCTTTTATTTTTAAGGTACGCTATCTATAGTCACATGCTCTAGTTCTTTAGAACATTTATTGGGCAAATACTGACTTGAGCGTCGGAGTGTTTCGCCGGGCAACCCCCGGCGCCACTCACTTTGCTTTGTGATGCAGGTGACAATCCACGAAGTTCGGTCTTTGGAACAGTTCGAGTATTAATCCGTCTATTCAGATCTCCACAAGTTACCAGATTTTCTCTAATCGGGTAATATCAATTTTTTGCTACATCAACGTGTAAGATCAAATATGTTAAGAATCTAAAGAGACTCGTGATTATGATCTAATATGTTGAGAATCTAGAGAGATTTATGATTACGGTTTGATATATCGAAAGAAATTCATGATATAATATGTTGAGAGTCTAAAGATATTCATGAATATTGAGATATGTATAAGATCCAAGGATGTATAAATATTCTTGAAAAATATAGGTCTAACATCAATGTGTATCAATATTTATAAAAAAATTAAATGTTTATTAAAATATCAAAGATTTGTTGATATTTTTTATTCATGAAGAATATTAATATAAGATCTAAGATTTGACGATATTTGATGTTTTATTAAGTTAATTGCGTGCTATTACGAATTGTTTAGTAGGTAATCTAGGATGGGTCACTGTAGGTTTGGTCCAAATCGATCCTACCACGAAATGTTCAAGAGTGTTTTGGAGCCGCTCTAAACAATCACTTCTAAAATAGCCTTTTTTTAGTGTGCATTGCGCGCCTTGCTTCAAGGGGCCGGCACTGATGTTCCGTTAATGTTGTATTAATATTTTGTCTAAACCTGAATAGTAGATTCTCTAGTGAGAATGTCTCACAGATTAAATTCCGTGAGAAGATCGATTGGGTCTATACTCTATATTTGTATAGTGAAAAGTAATAATTTTTTTTTCTAGTCGAATAATTTGTAAGATTGAATATTTATTTAACGAAATTGACTTTTGAGACCATCTTATACAAATTTTTTTGTAAAGTTTGAATCGTAATTTGTTGTATTACATTACATGCCCTTCAATTAATTTATAGGACTTATTTAACATATGTGCTTAATTTCTCTTCTAAGCACAAACGTCAAGATGAGCCACAAGGTATGCCTGGGTCTCGGTTATAAACGAGATGCTAAGTTGTTTTAGGCTGTTGATTTCTTCGTCGGAGACATGGGTGTAGCCAGGTTTCAACTGCAGCTGAGTCTTCCATTTGATGATGGATCCTCCGTCTCCGGACTCCTGGAACATCTTCTCGGTCTGGATCGTCTCCAGCTTCTCCCCGAACATGGGCCAATCGAATACATCGACCTTTAGCATTAGCTTTTCAGTGTCAACGTCTTTGAATTTGTCTGTCAACTGGCTCCCTGTTGATCGAGCTAGGCAACATTAGTATTTACTCTGTTCTTCGAATTATTACTCTAAAAATTCATGTTTGATATGCATCAATCAATTACCGCAAAAGCATGTTTGTTCATAGATCGAGAAACCATTTTTGTTGTGTTACACGTACATACATAAAAGCACAAGTGATATGGAATATTATTCAAGGGAGTTGTTTTGCTTTTATAAAAAAGAAAGATTTTTGGATTATATATATATATTCATTCAAAAACCGATCGAAATTTAATTACGTTGTTACCATCAGGGAAACTGATTCGCCTAACACATCCGGAGGTTCCACCTTCTCCTTGGACAACGTCGATGCTCTTGAACATGTGGGGGATTATTTTTGGTAAGAGGTTGTGGCCATCGATCACCATTGCCTTGAACATCCTCTTAGGGGTGACATTGAGGACCTTGAGTTCCTCGGAGAATTCAACGATGGTCATGTTTACTAGCTCGAAAGAAAAAAAAAAATATATGTATTATATTATACCTCTGAAAGGGGATATTTAGATGGTGTGGTATCCTCTGAATGCGATCGGAATTTATAGGAGAATTGTGGAGGCTAAATGAGGATAATTTGCTACTTAATTGTCAGCTGCAAAATTTTGAACGTTAAGACATTTCGTTTTAAGACGGTCGTTTGCATTTAATTTTTAGGAGAAATAGCATATATTACCTTTATAATTTCATATTTGCTGATAATCCCCTATAAAAGTTTTTTAAGCTAATAACCCATATGATTCAGGATATGTATCATGCACACCCTTTTAAGCTAAAAAAAACAAAAAAAATGAAGAAAATATCCCCGCTTAAAAAAATGAAAATATTAATATAAAATAATTATATATAAGTTTCATAGTTATTTAACTAGAATTTGATTATTTAATTCAATTAAATATAAAATTATAAAAAAATTAATTTAATAATTTTTTTAAGTAGGGATATTTTCATTAACTTTTCGTTATGTTTAGCTGAAAAGGTGTACATGATACATATCTAGAATCATAAGGAGTTATTAGCTTAAAAAATTTTCATAAGGGGTTATCAGCAAACCCGATATCTCACAAGGGTAATATATGTAATTTCTCCAAATTTTTAATTCGTCTTTCTCGGATTGTGCATGCTCTAACTTGGGACTTTAAGACGTTAAAAAAGAACCTGTGACTTTAAGGTTGCGGTTCCTAGAAAAATATAGATTTATTTATTTTTGTTTATTATTTTTTGTAACGTGGTGGGAACCCACCGCTACTTTTCGGTGTACATTGAGTAAACCTACGGACTAACGTAATAATCTGCAAACCAGTCTAATAAGATAAAGACAAATCATATGCGACAAGCTAGTCCAAAAAAGTATTTTTTGGAAAAATCGGACACCTGACCACTGACCAAATGTTTATGTCATAAAAATATGAAATGAAAAACATATATAATGCGGAATACTTTTCATTTTTGTGGAACATGTATCATGTTCGTAATTATAATATACCATGGATAAAATTAAATAAGTTCAACACTTTGAAAGACTCAAAAATCATATGGCTCAAAACTTGTATAAATTCTCTTTAAATAAAATGAGGCTAACATATACAGGAACGCCTGAACTTCCTCATACATGAAAAACTTGAAATTTTAAAATATTCGATCTCAAAATAATATAATAAAACATGAATTAAAATAAAAATGTGTATAAAATTAATATATAACACATAAACTTTCATGGACATGATTGAAATAAGGTTTTCGGACAACGTGTCATATGCAAACGCTTCTTGTCGACTGCTCATCCCCATGATCATCTGTTTTTTAAATCAACAGCTTTTCATTTTCATCTACACCATCTAAGAATATAGTGATTCGAAAAACTCAACAAAAATATTCATATAATAACGAACACATAATAAAATCATAAGACATGCATAGGAAGTGATCAAAACATAAAAATATAACATCATTTTCTTTTGGATGATGAATTACATGCAAATGTGGTAACCATTAGAGCACATTCATTGAATACAAATGATCATATAAATAGTTGCTAGACTTAGGTATAACATTTGGTACAGTCTATACTAGTCGAAACTAATATGTGTACCGTCTCACACTAGCCGAAACTAATATGCAAATCTCCCGTTCTTTAAAAAGGCCCTCCCCAGAGCTCATCCCCGAGCATTAGTCACGTACTATCACCACAAGTACACATAAACATCAAAAATAACACTTTCATGTTCATCATATCATTATCATTCATTTAATTCTCATTCATATCATGCTCTTAAAATTTTCATTCTTGAAAAACATTCATACCACTTAGAAAGAAAGATAAAAATGTCCCTTACTTTTCATAAAACATCAGGCTTTCATATTTAAAATAACTTTCATGGAAAGAAATATTTAGACCATCATGCATTACATATATTTAGCGATCCACGTAAACCGTTTTCTACGTTCTCGACAAAAACAACAAACATAAAACCTCACTCGGATCCATGCCTACATGCTATATGGTAAAAATTGTCCAAAAATAGATAAAAATATATTGCCATACCCGCTTGCCTCCCTGCGTGGGTTGCCCAGCAACCTGCGCGAACAAAACTTCAGAAAACGCACACACATACGCCCATCCAAACGCATTCCCATGCTTAAACACCATCAAATCATGAAAATTATAATTTGGATCTTCTAGTTTGTATTTTTTCAATTCATGTTAATAGAGAATTTTTATTGTTTTCTTGTAATTTGCATTTTTATTTTTTTATTTTTTGTCATATTAAGAAAAAAATTTATTCTTTAGTCATGTAACTTGTATATGTTTTTCATTTTTTCTTTTAACTTGTATGAGTTTTCATTTGTGATCATTTTTCACCCTGCAAACATGATTAGACATGGTCAAAAGATGACCAAAAATAGAAAAAAAACAAAAATAAAAGACTAGTTGTAGGACTAAAAATGAAAATCCAACATTAAGAATAATGAAAAAATGCATGCGAGAAACCGAAATTTCAGTTAAGCAAAAAATTTTGGGTTAGTTAAGTTTAGCAGACAGCTGATGCTCCATATTTATAACAGACACATTAACTTGAAATAATGGCAATTAAAGACAATAAATAAGAGCCTAACAGTCAGATTTATCCATATAAATATCACTCAGATTTTTGATACAGTGTTACACAAATTCTAAGCATAAACACCTAGAAATTCGGGTTCAAGAAAGCACTCGGTTGAGAAGTTCAAATGAACAAGTGCAAGATAATTTCAAGGACAACCAAAATATTTTAAGCAACCTCGATAAGTGATCTTGCTATTATAAAATTTATATTATGGTTTAAACGATTCCAACATGTGTATTATCAGTTCAAAGTATGAATTTCAAAATCTGTTTTCGGATGCACCAAAGCTTGTAATCTAGTGGTAGAAATATATATATATATATATATATATATATATATATATAGACACACACACACACACCCATCCTGAATATTACTAATTATTGATTATTGAACTTTTCACGCACCGAAATCAGGGTTGGTTGATACTTGAGTTGTTCTCAAGCAACAAGTTGAAAACAACAAGGCTCGGCTTTCATAAACTCAAAAACTAGTCTACCATATTCATAAACTGAAATTTTCATTGTCTTTATAGCTTAATTTAATACGAAATCTAATGCATAAACTTAACTGATCCCGAATTTAACGCAGCAGACAGAATAATAATAATAAAGCTAAACAAAACTAAAGGCAGAATCTTGATTCTTCATCACTAGCCCTAAAAATGAATTTTTTTCAACGAGCTCTTCTTCGGTTTTTTCTGTGATGGTTTTGGGTGGGTGAGTGATATGGGTGTCACTCAGTAAATGGAAGACCATCCCAACTTTTAAAAATAATTTTAAACAGTAATCTCATATACATATACATATCAAAACAGAACAGAGAAGAACAGAAATTTGGTATTCATCAGTAATAACAGAAATCGATTTTATGCACTAAACTGACTTATGAAGTTAGTGGCTAAATGATATCAGTCTCTTATATGATAAACCTCTAAAGGATGAAACCGGTAATCAGTAATCAGAATTCAATAATGTTCAGAATATATATTTGTTGGAATATGCATGATTTCGGTGTTGACAAAACAATATAAGCAAAATATCTAAGTAAATTGAATTTGTCCACAAGCCAAACCGAAGGCGTAAACTGAACAAGATTCACATCCAGGCTGACTTGCTACCTAAACAAAGTTGACTTTGACCAGAGCCAAACTGAAGTCATCAATTGGTCGAGACAACCAGACTGAGTTTATCAAGTAAACTACATTCAGTTTATGGGACTAAACTAAATTAGTCTTCCAGAAGCCAAACTATTCTAGTGAGTCAAACTGAATTACCAAGACTAAACAGTTGCAAGACTGAACTAATCCAAGAATGCATAACCAAAACTAAACTTCTGATATCAGTCTATTTCTTACGAGTAGAGTTTTCCATACACAAGATGACACCACAGAGTAGCATCAACAGTGTCCCTTCATAATATAATAGTACAATGATTGCAGTACGAATACAATTTGAATTAATAGAGCCATTTCAATCCATTCCTATTTAAAGGTGATGAAGATCAGTAACAAAGACATATAAAGAAGAAAGAACAAAGCAGTCACACATATACTTGGAGAAATTTGCACACAAAAATCTACCGTCTATATTCAAGAGCTTAAACTGAAGAAAACTGATCGAGCACATACATATCGTTATATTTGATCAAGTGTAGGATCACACTGTCCCAAAGCTTATCAAGCTACAAACTTTGTAATCGATCAGTTTTATTGAACTGTCAAACACTACTGTTGTAACAAGAATCAGTCGAGGGCTGTGTTCTGGAGATTGAGTCTAGGGTTCTGAGATAAAAAGTTGGGTAAGCCGTAATCTTGGATCAGGATATTTCAAAGAGTTGAAATAGTCAAAGTCTTCTAGAGTGAATCCTTCCGAGAAGGAAGAAGAGGTGACGTAGGAGAATTTAGCTTCAAACATCTATAAACAAACACATGCGTTCTTACTTTGAAGTTTTACACACATTTTAGTTGAGCACACTCACTCATTCACAAATTCAATTTGGTCATTTGAATTTAGTTTTAATCTGTTAGTTGACATCTTCCCACACATATGATTTGTTTGCCAATTAACATTGACATACAAGAAATGAAGCAATTCAATTGACCAATTGAACTCAGTTTAGCAGATTCAGGAGTCAACTGTTACAGTACATTAAGTTTTGGAAGCTCACATATTCACCCCAATCGATCCCAAAAAGTGGTATAAGAGTGAGATTCATTCTCGTTTCTAAACTTATTTCAAATGGATACTTTGAGTGAAATCACCAAGAGCTTCTGGTACACAATTATGGATAACTGCACTGCCAATACTTTTGAGACATGTGCTACGGCTAAGAATCTCTGTAATCAGTTTATCAAGCTAAGCGATGAGGTGATAAAGACTGAAGAAAGCAGAAGTTCATTGATTGAACCTATTGAAGAACCCATTGAAGAACCCTACTGCTCAGATAGATCTACAAGTTTCACTGATGAAGATAAAGATAGTTGTTTCTTGGCTCATGCTGATCAATCGTGTACCAATGAACAAACATTCAACCATCCTTATACTAGGGGACATGTATTTGATCTCAACTCAAATGAATTTACAAAGAATAGTTAGTCAATGCATTACACAAAATGGATGATGATTACCAAAGATTGTTCTTACAATTTGAGGAAGTCAAAGCGAAGCAAAGCAAAAGGATCTTCCAGACACCTCAACTGAGCCAGCTGGAAATAGTTAGTTGAGAAGATTAGTCTAGAGGTAGAGATTGCTAAGCTCAAGACTGAAAATGACAAGCTACAAGTTGAAAGTTAGCAGTTAGAATCAGAAAATATGAGGCTAACTGGACATATCCAAACATAGAATAAGTCCTCATTTTTTTTAATTGAGATGTAGGAGTCAAAAAAGCTTGTTGGAAACAATACTGAACTCGGTTTTGTTAACAATGACTGCATTGCTGAGTCAAGTACTCAACCAAAACAGGATATGTGCAAAGGCAAGTACATTCACTTTGTTAAATCAAGTTTGGTACATGAACAGAGTAATATTGACTTTCAAAATAAAAAACATGCTGAATCTATGAAAAATTGTTGAAAGTTTGGAATTGGATATGTCCAGCAGAGCTCTTGTGCAAGGCAAGACTGAAAATCCAGTCAAGCCAAGCACATCTTAATGATTGAAAAACACAACCACAGACCCTATGAAAGGCTTGTTCAAAGAAGATATAAGTAAAATTATGATGTGGGAAGGGTGAAACAACATGTTAGAGATAATACACATCACCCACAATCTAATACATATTTTCATCCACACAGAGGCATCATTCACACACAATTGTTTATACACAACCAAATTGGAAAATTGTTAATGGTAAACCAGTTAGTTTGATCTAAGTATGGATTCATAAAGGACTCATTCATCAAGGACCCACAAAGACTTTGGTATCATAGTCTAGTTTGATTTTGTGCTTGTAGGAGACAGGAACTGAAAAATTCAAGAAATCAGTTTGACATAAGTAAACTGATCAACTAATAGAGAAAAGCTGATACCTCACCCTGAACTGAAGATCAATTCTTCTAAAAATTATCATGATTCATTAGTTTACCAACAAAACCATCAAAAGTTCATCAAATCATTTGGACAAAAGTTTGAGGAGGAACTAAAATGAAATCAATTTAGAGAAAAACTGAAGTGAGGGGGAACATCAGTTTTGCAAATTAAAACAAAGGATTGTTGATCACGCTGAATGTTTCATCACATTTTGAAGACAACGTATGAATAACATATCATAATCCATTACTAAGCTTTCTTATCATTATCTCTTATTTAAAGCATTGATTGGTTTTATTATTTCAGTTTTCTTCATCTTTGCCGATACATGGATTAAGTATTGGTTTTGATAATTTCTAAGTAATGCTTCGCATATAGTAAAATTAAAATTAAGATTTAATAAAATTTTGCATACAATAGCGCATCCAGGTGCTCAGTTTACCTGCAGATTTCTCCTGAAATTCTGGAGAAGATGAGATTTCATCTAGAGTCTGGAGCTCTTTCATTAGCATCAGAAGGAAACTTTTTCTGATGTGAAGAGGTCCTCAGACTTGGTCGTATCAAGCCATAATTTGTACTTCTCTAGTATTCTATCTTCAACTTGAGGAAGAGGAGCAGTCGTGTGTGACTGCAACTCCTCAACTTTTTTCTTGATAGTCATTGTATTTAGAAAGACAATGTTCCCGTACTCTTTTCTTCTTGCTTCTAGACTGGCCTTGTCAAGAGATACCACTGAATCGTTACTTACAAAAGCTGAATGCATAAGCACATTGATTATTTTCCCTCTGGTCTTGATTGGGTCAGAGGAGTTACCTATAACCAGTGTTGATGGATTATCTTTCTTCCATATGTATTATGATTTATATATGTTGACTGGTGGAACTTTATCAGTGGTATTGGCTTCAGTTGCATCAGCCTCAATTAGATTGACACTAGTTGTTTGTCAATTAGTCAAGATTTCCTCAATCGTTTGTGCATTGAATTTATGGATGACAAGATCAACTTGGTCAACTGGTTGATCTATGATAACTGTGTTTTGTGTGATATTGTTGGTGTCGTTTTGTTGTTAATTTGCATGCATTCGTGTTATGTTACTTATGTTTTTTTTTTAGATTTAATCATATTTCATGCATTGTGTCTACATAACATTTCACGTGGTTTATTTGTAGGAAATTGAATCAAAGGCTGAAAATCGAGACAGAAATAAGCTCGCTCGAGCGCATGTTCATGTGCCCGAGCGAGCGTTGCATGTGAAGAAAAAAAAATCCAGAAGTTGTCTCACTCGAGCACACATTCATGCACTCGAGCGAGAAAAGCGGACAAGAAAAATATTTTGACAGAGGATTTCATGCTCGAGCGCGCATTCATGCGCCCGAGCGAGAAAGGCGTGCAAAATTTATATTTTTGGAAATTCCTTATCCGAGTGGGATTTGATCTCTTGAATTTTTGGAGCATATAAATAGTTATTCTATCATCTGATTAAGGGTTCCAAACATATTATACCAGAGGACGGAGACTACAACCTTCAGTTTGAAGATTTTCTTCATTCTTCTGCTTCTTTTCTTAATTTTTTTATTTTTTGTTTCATGTTTTGGATTGAACAATTTGAGTTTTAGACTATGTTAGATCTAGAGTAGTCGTTTCATTTTGATCAAGACCACGTGATTGGGCCGAACAAATTTATGTAAAAACTTGAATGTTTGTTTGGAATTTTTCGGATTTGGTTTTATGATTATTGATTTTTGGATTCCAATTTGTCTTGTGAATGATCTGACCATTTATTTGCTTTCATGTTAATCGATTCCGAGTTGAAAGGTGAGGAATTGATTTCGATCACTCCATTAATCAACACAAGGTTAAATTAACTAGAAATAGTATTTGATTTCATTGTGCGGTTTTAGGTGTACACTGAATTCTCATGGTTCGGTTTTAGGTGTACACTGAATTCTCATGGTTCTTAATGAATTTGAATTTGATTAAAATTATGAAAATTTATCCGTCAATATTTTGATAAGTTTAATTGTTCTAAAAATAGACCTTTAAACAAGTTAAGAGAATTCACCGTAATTTAAGATTTAATCTGAATCCTAAATCAGCTACTTGTTAAATTATTTGTTCGGTACCTAAGTGTGTCCTTGATCGATCTTATTTTCATTGAATTAAACTTTAAAATTCTTGATGCATTTTATTTTAATTGATTTTATTTGAAATTTTATTTATTAGCTAAAATTCTGAAATCACTTTTATTGATTAGTCTAGAATAAGTATAAATAATCATATTTTGGTAATTTTTAAGTATCAGTCTCTGAGGGTTCGACACTTGGACTTAAATCCATATACTATTACTTGACCTGGTATACTTGCTAGTAAACACTTAAATAAGCGGTCAAGTTTTTGACGCCGTTGCCGGGGACTGTTTGTGATATCAAAATTGTTATTTTACTTGAGATTAGACATTATTTTGCTTTATTTGTTCTTATAAATTCTGAAATTCTTTTCTCTTTTTATGTTTTTCAGGTACTATCTGTTGTGCATGCATAGAATTCGATCATCTAAGGATCTCATAGCACTTGATTTAGAGATCAAACCCATGCTCAGCAGAATGCGAAAAACTAAGATATCTATAAATCTTGTGCTTGAGTCAGAATCTGAACCAAAAAAAGAAATGACGGACAACAGAACTGTTATTGATCTTATTCGTCCACCAGTTGAAGGCTATGGATCTAGCATAGTTTTCCTGGCTGTCGAGGCAAACAACTTTGAATTAAAGTCTTCCATCATTCAGATGATTCAGTTGCAAGCTCCATTTGGGGGCACATCTATGGAAGACCCCTACGCTCATCTAGAACGTTTTCTGTCTATCTGTGACACCTTCAAGTTAAATGGGGTAAAATCTGATGCAGTGCGACTGCGGTTATTCCCATTCTCTCTACAAGGCAAAGCTTTGAAATGGTTAAATGATCTGCCAGCGGGTTCTATCACTACTTGGACCGACCTTTTTCAAATTTTCTGGCATTATTTCATTCAAGAAAAAGGAGGGAGAGTCTCTACATACAACATGGACCACATTTAAGAAGATGTTAAGGATGTTTCCTCAACATAATCTCACTCAGAGCCAACAAACTCAGACATTCTACAATGGAGCCGATCAGTCGGTTTGATCCATGTTGGATGCTGCTGCTAATGGAAGACTATTCAGGAAGACGCCAGCAGATGCTTGGGAGATTATTGGTAACATGGCTGAAAGTAATGTAGGATGGCCGATGTGAAAAAGGAGAAAAAAGCTGAGTTCTAGAGGTTGACGCATTGACTTCATTGAATGCAAAAATCGACGCTCTCACACATCAAATTGTGCTTATGCAGACTGCTTCACCAAACCAAGTCCAAGTGCAGCAGCCCGAAGAACAGACGGTGTTTGAAATTGATGCAGCAAACTTTATGGGAAATCAAGGGAGAAAGCCAAACAATCATTATAGCAACACTTACAATCCTGGCTGGAAGAATCACCCAAACTTCTCATGGAAATCTGCAGATCCTACCGCCAACACCTCCAAACCAATTGAGAAAAAGCCATGCTTTGAGGAGATAATGATGAAATATGTAGCGGGTAATGAAACTCGCTTGCAAATCAAGAGGCTATGTTGCAAAAGCTGTAGACGCAGATGAGCCAGATAGCCACACAATTGTCAACTAGACCAACTGGATCGCTGCCTAGCAACACTGAGAAAAATCCAAGAGACGTCAATGCTATTCTGGCAGTTACTAGATCGCAAGTGGAGGTAAAGGAGAAGATTGTTGATGATGAGGAAGCAATGGAGCCTATCATTGAAAAAGGGATGGAGGGCGTGCCAAAACAAGTGGAATTGGCACCTACGGTCAAGAAAGGTAAGTCTCCTAACCCAATTAATAATGATAATATTGATTTGAGTAAACTTCTTTTTTCCCAACGAGCAAAGCAACTGAAATTGGATAATCAATTTTCTAAATTTTTAGAAATTTTCAAAAAGCTCCATATAAATATTCCATTTGCGAATGCTTTGGCTCAAATGCCTAGTTATGAAAAAATTTTGAAGGATATTTTGTCAAACAAGAGGAAGTTAGTGGATTTTGAAATTGTGAATTTATCGGAGGAATGTTCTTCTATTTTACAAAATAAACTCCCTCCGAAACTTAAGGATCCCGTTAGTTTTTCAATTCCTTGCACTATTGGAAAATAATCCTTTAGTAAGGCTTTGTGTGATCTTGGTGATGGTATAAATCTTGTCTTACACTTGTTTTGAAAATCTTGGTATTGGGGAATTTAAACCAACCTCCATCTCCCTAAAATTGGTTGACAGATCTATAAAATATCATAGGGGGATTGTGAATATGTGTTAGTGAAAGTTGATAAGTTTATTTTTTTCAGTGGATTTTGTTGTGCTTGATATGGAAGAGCATCGTGAGATACCTCTTACTTTGGATAGACCATTTTTTGCCACTGAAAAACTTTTATTTATGTGCATAAGGGGGAGTTAATTTTGCGTATGAATGGTGAAAGTGAGGTTTTTAATATTTTTCATGGTCTTCTCTATCCTATGGACAATTCTGATTGCTTCAGAATTGATGTTACTAATGATTTGGTTGAGTGCTCTTTGCAGGAACAGTTGTCTTTTGATCCTTTAGAAATTTTTTTGACAGGAACGATGCATAAGGAACATGTCAGCAAGGAGATTCAAGAGGTTGTGAGATATTTGGATGGCATGAAGCTTATTGAAAGATCTATTAATTCCAATATAGGGGAGCTTGGGCATATACCAAAACCATTGAAGCCATCAGCCCTACTCTTGAACTAAAACTACTCCCTTCGCACTTAAAATACTTATATTTATTGAAAAATGATAAACTGCCAGAAATTTGTTCCTCTTCTTGGACAGGATGCGAGGAAGAAAAGTTGTTGAGTGTGATAAGAGATCATATTAGAGCAATTGGATGGAGCCTAGAGGACATAAAGGGAATTCGTCCATCCATGTGCATGCACAAGATACTAATAGAGGCGGAACACAAGACATCTACTCAACCACAAAGGCGCCTAAACCCAACTATGCAAGAGGTAGTGAAAAAGAAAGTGATCAAGATTCTCGAAGGTAATATCTATCTTATCTCTGATAGTGAATGGGTCAGTCCAATTCAGTTAGTACCTAAGAAGGGAGGGATAACTGTTATTGAAAATGAAAATAATGAATTGATTCCTACTAGAACTGTTACGGGATGGCGGGTATGCATTTATTATAGGAAACTGAATGATGCCACCCATAAGGATCACTTTTCCCTCCCTTTTATTGATTAGATGGTTGAGAGATTATTGAGGCATTCTTTTTACTGTTTTTTAGACGGCTATTTGAGTTATATGCAAATTCCCATAGCATCTAAGGACTAACATAAAACTACTTTTACTTGTCATTATGGTACTTTTGCATATAAACGGATGCCGTTTGGTTTGTGTAATTCCCTTGATACTTTTCAGCGTTGCATGATAGCTATTTTTCATGACATGGTAGAAAAATTTATTGAAGTATTCATGGATGATTTTTTTTGTCTTTGGCTCCTCCTTTGATGATTGTCTATGTAACTTGGAAAAAGTGTTGAAAAGATGTGAGGAGAGTCATCTTGTGTTAAATTGGGAGAAATGTCACTTCATAGTGCGTGAAGGGATTGCTTTAAGACATAATGTGTCAGGAAAAGGTATGGAGGTGGATCGGGCGAAATCGAAGTAATTGAAAAACTTCAGCCTCCCACAAATTTGAAAGGAATAAGAATTTTTTAGGGCATGCTGGTTTCTATAGGATATTTATCAAGGATTTTTCTTCTATTTCTACGTCCCTCACTAATTTGTTGATAAAATAGGTACCTTTTAACTTTTCTGCTAAGTGTTTATAGGCGTTTCAGATATTAAAGCATAAATTTGTTACACGAGCATCACATTGTCAGCCGCTCAGCTGAATTATGCCACTACAAAAAAAAAAAAAAAAAAACTACTTGCAGTTGTGTTTGCACTGGATAAATTCAGATCGTATTTGCTGGGGAGCAAAGTCATTGTTCACTGACCACTCGGCGCTGAAGTACTTGCATGAGAAAAAAGGATGCTAAACCTAGGTAAATTCGTTGGGTATTACTATTAAAAGAAATTTGACTTGTAAATTATTGACAGGAAGGGCCCGGAGAATCAAGTTGCGGATCATCTATCTCGTCTGGAGAATCAAGGAACTGAAACGCAAGTTATTCATGATGAATTCCCAGATGAACAGCTTTTCGAGGTAACAAATTTACCATGGTATGCAGACATTGTCAACTACCTATCAAGTAAGTTTCTTCCCCGCACATGAATTATCAACAAAAAAAAAAATTTCTTTGAGTTGAAATATTTTTTTTTGTGGGAAGATCCTTTGCTTTTTAAGATCTGTGCAGATGGTATAATTCGTAGATGTATTCCAGCGAAAGAGATAAGCTCTATACTTTCACACTGTCACACGGGCCCGACTGGAGGACATTTCGGCATGGGTAGAACCGCTGCTAAAGTGATAAAGCCGGGATTTTATTGGCCTTCAATGTTTAACAATGCTTACTCATATGTTATTGCATGTGATGAATGTCAAAGAGTCGGGAATATTTCTAGGCGGCATGAGATGCCTTTGAATAATATCCTTCTATGTGAAGTTTTTGATGTTTGGGGGATTGATTTTATGGGGCCGTTTCCTGCATCTAAAGGGAATAAATACATTTTAGTAACGGTGAATTATGTCTCTAAATGGGTTGAGGCGCTAGCTTGTAGAATTAATGACTCTAGGGTGGTAGTAAAAGTTTTGAAAAAATTTGTCTTTGTCAGATATGATACGCCTAGAGCCATCATTAGTGATGGAGGAACCCATTTTTGTAATAATCTGTTTGACACATTGTTCAGTAAATATGGGGTCACTCACAAGGTGGCAACACCCTATCACCCTCAAACTAGTGGGCAAGTTGAAATTTCAAACAGGTAATTAAAAAGAATATTGGAAAAGACCGTGAATTCCAATAGGAAAGAATGGTCCAACAAATTGGATGGCATGTTATGGGCTTATCGTACTGCATTCAAAACACCTATTGTCATCTCACCTTTTAGGTTGTTATATTGAAAAGCATGTCATCTCCCCTGTAGAACTTGAACATAAAGCGTTATGGGCTACAAAATTTTTAAATTTTGATTCTAATATTGCAGGTGCGGAGCGGATGCTGCAATTAAATGAGCTTGAAGAGTTAAGATTGGATGCATATGAGAATTCCAGGATCTAAAAAGAAAAAACCAAACGATGGCATGATTCAACACATTGTTTCACGTGAGTTTGAGATGGGTCAAACAGTTTTGTTATATAACTCACGTTTGATGCTCATGCCAGGTAATTTGCGGTCGAGATGGTCCGGCACATTTACTATTACGCAAGTACTCCCATATGTCACGCTGGAGATTTCTAGTCCTACAACCGGAGCATTCAAGGTTAATGGTCAGAGGGTAAAAAAATTATCGAGGTGGACTTGTGGATCAAACCCAAACCATAATCGAATTGCAGGACCCGAAAAAATGAAAGGGAAGTATAGTCGGGCTATAGACTATAAATTTAGTGCTGACTGGGAGGTAACCCAGTGCTCTTTCCCTCATGCTTTATTTTATTGTTAGTTATTTTTGCTTGATTTTCATTTTTACTAAATCCAAAAAATTAAATAAATTAAAAAAAAAATTAAATTTTTTTTAAAAAAATTGTTAAAATCTCTCTCGGGCGCACAAAGGTGCGTTCCAGCGAGAGGGATTCTGGTTTCCCGATTTTTTTTGGAAAAAAACATTTCGCTTGGGCGTGCAAATGTGCGCTAGAGCGAGAAGTGTTCTGGTTTTAAGTTTTTTTTGGAAAAATAAGTCTCGCTCGAGCGTTACTTTATGCGCCCGAGCAAGACCAATTCTGACCCAGTTGAAAATCAAAATTATTCTTCTTATTCTCTCACTTTTTATCTTCCAACGCAAACCCTAAATCCCCAAATTCGCTCAATCTCTTTTTCTCACTATCTACTATGTTAAATTTGCAGAGAACCGTCAGCCACCGCCCCATTTCATCGCCGCCCTGCTCAGTCCCTACTCCTCTTGGCTTACTCTCATCATCAATGTTCGCAGATCCACCATCGAGCTCCGCCCTTCACCATCGTCGTCCATCATCATTGCCTTATCGCTGCACCGCCTTTCATCACTTGTGAGCCGCCAGCTATTCCACTACCGCACATCTTTCACCGCCCTGTTCTTCAAGTGCCCTGTTTTTCTCTTCACTTATGCGCCGCAAGCACCAGCCACTGCCCTTGTTTCTATTCCATCATCAGTCGTGCACCACTTCCATTTCTCCACCGTGCCGTTTTGTGCCGCCTTTATCATCATCATCTTCCACCGGGCACAAGAACCAGCCCCCATCCCTGTTCGATCGTTGCCCGACCGCCCCTGTTCTCGGTCGTCTCTAGTCCTCACCGCTCTTCAACGAACTTCTATTATCTTCATTCACTATGCCGCCGAAAAGAGCAAGAGTTACCAGACAATCATCTCAAACCCCAGCTGTTGCTTTTCCTTAGAGATGGGCAGAAAATTCGTATCTCTTGCGGCTAAAGAGAGGTACGATCACGCTAAACTTAAT
Source organism: Henckelia pumila (assembly GCF_033568475.1). Classification (NCBI taxonomy): domain Eukaryota; kingdom Viridiplantae; phylum Streptophyta; class Magnoliopsida; order Lamiales; family Gesneriaceae; genus Henckelia; species Henckelia pumila. The sequence continues at coordinate 187,831,039 of NC_133121.1, read as the reverse complement.
AGTTATCCAATTGCGCAGCGTGGAATAGAACTTACCTTTAGGGATTGTAGAGTTCCTATTGATATTGGTCATAGACATTGGGATAAATTTTCTGCAACATCGAAAGCCGCACTTGTTCCTCTTGTTCGAGAGTTTTATGCCAACGCGCCGAAAAGGGAAGATGGTAGGGAGTTTGTGAGGGGACAATTAGTTTCATTTGATGAAAATGTGACCAATGCTTTGCTAGAAACCCCTGCTGTAGATGACAGTCTCTATCAGAGTTTGAAACAAAATCCGTACTATGATGAAATCTTATACCAACTCTGTTACAAGGGGGCGATGTGGCATGCCCCATTTTCTTATCAGCATTTCCCAAAACGCTTTCTTCAGCTCAACCCAGCCATTTGGTATATGATTGTTTGACGACAATTGATGCCGTTTTCCATACTAGTGACGTGCACGATGATCGATCCATTCTCTTGTATGCACTAGATTTGGGTTGGCCGATCAACGTAGGCCGGGTAATTCATTCAGAGATTCGACGTTCTATTTACACTCCCTCTATTGGCTTGTTTTTCCCAACGATAATCTCAGAACTCTATATTCAAGCCGGAGTATTGGTTCGTCCAGATGAGGATTTGATCCAGCCATTGAAGCCCGTTGATAAAAAAAAATTTACCACCAAAAAGAACAAAAGAAATAAAGAATTTCCTCATGGAGGTGGAGCAAGCTTGAGCACTGCCGCTTCCAAGCCAAAAGCAATGCGTCGCTCGGTTCTCAATACCGTTTATGAGTTATCGGCCTTTGCTCACCACCAACAAGCTTACATGACAGCGACCACAACTCATCTTCAAGCTATGGACGCAATGATTCGAGGAATGATGACCCATATTGGCTTGGATGATGTTGCTTTTCCACCCACTCCGGAGTACCCACCGCCCTTTCCGTTCCATTTTGCATCACTGCCCCCTGCTTTCCAAGTGCCACCAACAGAAGTTGAAGAGAAAGTGGAAGAGGATACCGAAGAGGAGGAATCTTGAACCAGGGAAGTTTTTGTTTTCATTCTGTTTAGTTCATCTTCCATTTGTGTAATTGTTAGTGCTTTTCGTGTTTTGTGTTCTGAAGCATTGAGGCAATGCTTTAGATAAGTGTGGGGGGTAGTTTAGTTTGGCATTGTTTGTCATGTTTGTGTTGCATTCATAATCATTTAGTTTGTTTGATTTTGTTTGTCGTCGTCTTTATGTTTCGTTTGTTTTCGTAAATTGTTTGCATGTGTGCATGAGTAGGATGAGGAATGTAGCCAATGATGATGAAGTTGTCAAAATGGTTTTTTGTGAAATTTTTTTGCTCTTGATTGAACATGAGAAACCATTGGTTGAGTGGTGAATATTTTAACCACATATGCTAGACAGTGAAATGTAGCGATACAATTGATGAAGTTTGTGTCTGTTAGACCATTGCACGACAATAGATGTTTATTGATTTTGATAGTGTTCTTTGAGTTCCAATGATTTTATGACATTGCACTTATGATCTTGGGTGCACCAAATGAATTGTTATGAAATTTTTGTGAATATTTTGACTTCATCCGGGTTATGAACAAGGGATTAAAATCCTAATCATATTGTTCTTAACTAAGTATGTGGATTGAATGGGGTTATAAATTTGAAATTTATATTTTGAAATTAAATTATTAACAATTCCATCTGGGCCTAAAGAGGGATTGGAATTCTAATCACCGATCCATGGCTAAGTTTGCGGGTTCAATGGGATTGATTCTCAACCAGGGCTATAGAAGAGGGAATTAAAATTAAAATCCTATCAAAGTTATAGCTTAGTTTGCTGGTAATTATTGGGGTTTAAGAAAACCAGGTGTAAATTCCGGATGTGCGTAAACTATCTCAAGGGAGGTGTGCTTGTGTTGTAGAACGTTGGGAGGAAGGGGCACTTGATGTTGAAACTAACCAGGTGTAAAATCCAAATGTGCGTAAACTATCTCAAGGGAGGCGTGCTTGTGTTGTAGAACGTTGGGAGGAAGGGGCACTTGATGTTGAAACTTGTCCTTATTTTTCATAGATCGCTAAGAAGTCATAGAATGGAATATTTTTAAGTTTCATATATCTGGAATAACATGGCACACACACACGTTCACGCTAAACTGATGGTGTATTATGAAAATCGAGAGCATTTGTGGTTTTGTTTTGTTGGAGTGTTGAAACTTCTCTGAGGCTGTGAGATTCTGTGACTCGTCCATACTTGTGTTTGTGTTTGCATACTATTTTTGTTAGTCTTGCTCGAGGGCGAGCAAGATTTAAGTTTAGGGGAATTGATAACTGTGTTTTGTGTGATATTTTTGGTGTCGTTTTGTTGTTAATTTGCATGCATTTGTGTTATGTTACTTATGTTTTTGTGAGATTTAATCATATTTCATGCATTGTGTCTACATAAAATTTCTCGCGTTTTATTTGTAGGAAACTGAATCAAAGGCTAAAAATCGAGACAAAAATAAGCTCGCTTGAGCGCATGTTCATGCGCCCGAGCAAGCGTTGCATGTGAAGAAAAAAAATTCCAGAATTTGTCTCGCTTGAGCATGAATTCATGCTCTTGAGGGAGAAAAATGGTCTAGAAAAATATTTCGACGGAGGATTTCTCTCTTGAGCGCGCATTCATGCACCCGAGCAAGAAAGGCGTGCAGAATTTATATTTTTGGAAATTCCTTGGCCGAGTGGGATTTGATCTCTTTAAGATTTGGAGCATATAAATAGTTATTCTATCATGTGATTAAGGGTTCCAGACATATTCTACCATAGGACGACATCTACAACCTTTAGTTTGAAGATTTTATTCATTCTTCTTATTCTTTTCTTATTTTTTTGATTTTTTTTTTCATGTTTTGGATTAAAAAATTTGAGTTTTAGACTATGTTTGATCTAGAGTAGTTGATTTCTTTCGATCAAGGCCACGTGATTGGGTCGAACAAATTTAGGTAGAAACTTGAATGTTTGTTTGGAATTTTTTGGATTTCGTTTTATGATTATTGATTTTTGGATTCGAATTTGTCTTATGAATGATCTGGTCATTTATTTGCTTGCGTGCTAATCGATTCCGAGTCGAAAGATGAGGAATTTATTTCGACCAGTCCATTAATCAACACAAGGTTAAATCGACTAGAAATAGTATTCGATTACATTGTGCGGTTTTAGGTGTACACTGAATTCTCATGGTTCTTAATGCATATGAATTTGATTAGAATTATGAAAATTGATCCGTCAACATTTGGATAGGTTAAATTGTTCTAGAAATAGACCTTTAAACAAATTAGAAGAATTAATTTAAGATTTAATCTGAATCCTAAATCAGCTACTTGTTACATGATTTGTTCGGTACCTACGTGTGTCCTTGATCGATCTTATTTTCATTGAATTAAAACTTAAAAATTCTTGCCGCGTTTTATTTTAATTGATTTTATTTGAAATTTTATTTATTAGCTAAAATCCTGAAATCACTTTTATTGATTAGTCTAGATTAAGTATAAATAATCATATTTTGGTAATTACTAAATATTAGTCACTGAGGGTTCTACACTTGGACTTAAATCCATATAATATTACTTGATCTAGTATACTTGCTAGTAGTATGAGGACCTTGATTCTAAACATCTAAGAGAAGTATAATCAACAATCAACGATCAAAGAGCCAACAAGTTAAAAAAAAATTTAAAAGGGGCCTCGCTCGAGCGGCAAGAAACGCCCGCTAGAGCAATCAAAACTCTGCCCGACACAAAGAAAAGCTCTTGCTCAAGCGGTAAGAAACACCCGCTCGAGCGAGAATTTCTCTTCCTCAAAAAAATAAGGAAAAAACCCCTCGCTCGAGCGGCAATAAACACCTGCTCGAGCGAGCAAAGCTCTGAACCAAAAAAAATGGAATTTCTCAAAGTCTCATGCTTCCATCCAACATCCATTCAACATGCATAATTAACTCAATCAACATTCATACAAAATATAAAGGTCCTAGAATTGTATATTTATTCAAACTAGTAGCACATGCTTCAGTTCTAGTTTACAATCCAAATACAATACAAGTTCGAATTACAATTCGACTTCTAAAAATACCAAGTCCTCACTCAATCGTCACATCCCATCTAACCACGCGATCTTTGACTCGGTCCTGCCCCACCTGTTGCCAAGCACACATACAAAGACAAGAAAACAGCCGGATAAACCGGTGAGAATAATATTCCCAGAATAATCAACCAACATGCTATATAAAATAATATATCAACTCATGATATACATATCAACAAGGCAAATCCAAGAGAAACTAATGATATGCATGTCTTTAATATAGGGATTATCATGCTCAGATAATCAAAAAGGGATTCGGTTCTTCAATTCTTCTTTTGGGATCCCGAGGTAAGATATCACAACAATCACATCGACTCTCCCCTCGTGGTGGACGATGTACATCTCAAACCTCTAGACTCCGTAGAGACTATAGAGAGTTGATCGGCCATTATAGTAAATCGGCAACAATTCCACTCGACTATAATCCCCAGAACATCTAATTCTCAATGAAAATGAATCAATTGGCTCAATATGAATACATATGAAATCATAATACATTTGATCATATAATTCAAGTAATTCACTTAGACAAGCATGTGATTCTTTGGAACACTCGAATCAAGTCGGATTCAAGTAACTCTTCCATTCAAGTCTAAGTCGTCTTATACCTTTCTTGATGAATCCAAGTGCTACAACCTGGACAATCAACAATAATCCCAAATCAAAACTCATCCAAATCCAAAACAATCGTCAAGGAAGGAAATCCATACTATACTGGCTACGATCTCTATAACGATTCGACTTCTGCAATTCCTAGACAACGGCCTTCAAACCAATCTGAAATGGAGTAATAAAGGCTGGAGATCAAAGTTCAACTTAACAGAAAACTCGGTTCAAACAATACAACGAATCAAAATCCAAAACTTAAACCGACGGCATAACGGCTAAAAACTAAATAACCGAAAATCACAACACCATCAATACGATCCAACCAACTCATAACAATCCCAATCTCAATCAAAATAATTGAAAAACCACAAAATCACCAAGGCTTATTTTCAAATAAGGCTCCAAAAATTATAACAATTTCGTACGACGTTCTTTTTCCGATCCGACTGAGAAATAATAATCTATGATAGCTCATACACGACATACCCGAAGATCAAACGATTCTAAAAACAGCCAAAAAATGATCGGAGAAATACTTATGATAGAACGAAGCTCTCGTTGACGAGATCGCAAAACTAACTTCGGAGTTAAATTCTACCGGACGGATCGACCGAAAACCAAAGATCAAAAGCTTGAAGATGGAGTTTTTTCTTCTTCAATGGAGGATGGCGTGTTGGAGGAGGAGGAGAAGTGGAGGAGAAAGTCAAGGCATGCTTAAATATCTAATTAAGTCCAAATTTTCACTTTAGTCCATGAAAAATTCAAAAATTGCAAAATAGTCCCTGATCAAAATCAAATCGGCCCTCGAATTCCATAATCTCCGATTATCTCAAATAAACTCAATTAAGATAAATTCGGAGAGTTACAAGTAGACACCAAAATAAGCAGTCAATCTATAATATCAGGTTCTGGAGACTTAATTGTCCTTAACTAGACATCATCTTTACTTTCGTCTTCCAAAGTTATATATTGTAAGCGATTGTTCAGTTGAGTTACATCAATTGTCATATCAGTCGAGGTTTTTTCATCAAAAACAACATGCACAGTCTCCTAAAAGTTTAGAGTTGTTTTATTGAAACTCAATAAGGTTTAATAACAGAAGAATAACCAAGAAAGATACCCGCATCTGACTTAGAATCAAATGCAGTCAGATGAATTTTACCGTTGTTATGAATGAAACACTTGTAACCAAACACTTTAAAATAGGATATAACTAGTTTCTTTCCATTTTAGGTCTCATATGGTGTCTTTCCAAGCTTCTTATTATTCATCGACCTCTTCTAAGAGTAGCAAATTGTGTTCAATGGCTCTACCCAAAAACTTTGAGACACCCCGGAATAAGCCAACCTGGTTATTGCAGTTTCTTTGAGTGTTCTATCCTCCTTTCTAGAACACCATTATGATGTGGTGTTCTAGTTGCAGAGAACTCATGTTTGATTCATTGATACTCTAAAAATGAAGACAATGTTTGATCGACAAATTCAATTCCCCTATCACCTCTGATTTTGTCAATCCCAAAATATTTTTCATTTAAAAGTCATTTGAAAATGTTGATCAGTTGAGAATTCGTTTGATCTTTTGATTTTATAAAGATGACCAAGTGAAACAGGAATAGTCATCTACAACAACTAAAGTATACTTCATTCCCCCCTACACTCATGAGTGGGATAGGAGCAAATAATTCCATATGCAACAATCCTAAACATTAGGTTAATGAATTATACCCCATGTTATTAAAAGATGATCTAAAATGATTCCTAAGTTGACAAGCTGAACAAACCTTGTCTTTGTAAAAATCTATTTTTGGCAGACCAGTGACTAGTTCACGCTTTCAAAGACTAGCAATATCCTTAGAGTTAAGGTGGTTCAATCACTTATGCCAGAGCCAATTATTCTATTGATTTGCAGCCAAAAAGCATACTAGCTCGATTGGTTGGTCCTTCCAACTGATTTTGTATATGTTTCAACACCTATACCTGTTAGAATTAAATCACCAGAGGAATATTTCACTAGAAAATTGTGTTTAATGAACTCGACTGAGTACCTCTTATCACACAGTTGGTTGATGCTTATCAAATTGTATTTTTAATGATCAACCTGCAAAACATATTCAATAATAATTTTACCATGGATAATATTAACCTTACCCATTTTTAATGATCAACCTGCAAAACATATTCAATAATAATTTTACCATGGATAATATTAACCTTACCCATGTGCCTGGAGCAACCGCTATCAAGGTACCAGATTGATAATTTTAAATTTTCTTCTCCTTGTTGTACCCACAATCACAAATTTAAATGATATGGTCCCCACATCTATTTGGGTCCATAAGGGATTAGGCCGTTGGGAACCCACACTTGGATCATCCTAACTGAATGACCTTTGTGTGAATCCCAAAGTTTGTGTTAGGATCGATTTAGGACTGGTCTTATGCAACTTTCGTGAGAAGTTTACTTGAAAAACTTTCTTATATGAGAGTAGTTGCTATTAAACAACTAGCTCTAATCCTTTTCGCGTGTCAATGTTAATTGGCCAACGAATATATGTGCGGAAAGATTCCAAATAACAGATTAAACATTGATAAATATGACTTGACAATGAAGTAAATAACACAGAGATGTTAATGGATGTTCGTAGACAAAACTCTTATGTCACCCCTTCTTCCAGGAGGAAATGATCCACTAGAAGACTTTGGTTTATAGAACGTCTTGTATACAACTCACTCCAATCATAGGAATTACCCTTGACTAGATCGGAACTCCTAGAACACAACCAAGTTAAGACACATCATCCTAACAATCAAAATACAGTGATGATTGAATCCTTAGACTCAAAAAGTAGATCAACTTCTCTTAAACAAATAGACAATTGAGAGTTGATTCTTGGCCCTTGATAATCCTCAGACAAAAGATGTATGGCTTGTTTGTGTGGGCACATTGAGTTGGTTTGATGATTCTTTGATGAGTGCTCAAGTAGCTTGTATCTTCGTATATTTTGCTGATGTATATGTTTTTCTTGTAGATGATCTCTCTCTCTCTCTCTCTCTCTCTCTCTCTCTCTTCTTGTGTCTTCTTCATTCATATATATGCATCTTTGCAACGTTCATCATTGTCATAAATACATGTCTCCTTTGCCTCTAGATCTTCAATAAATCTTAATGAAGACTTTAATGATGTTGCTCGTTCTTCAATAGAAATGTCTAGATCTTGAAATGGTCTTTATATTTGAAATATGTATTGAATCAGTAGGATAATATATATTATAATTTATCTGATTAATTCGTATCCTCAACAGTCTTGATTCATGTACTTGATATGTAAACAATCTTCTTTAACTGGTCTTGAACTGTGTCACTATAATGTCTGACTTGACCGCTTGCATTTGGACTGCTTGCAACTCGAATGCTTGCATCCCGACTGCTTGGACATAATTTTTCTTATTTTTTCAAATACCAAAATTTTATCCAACAATTTCCCCATTTTTGGTCTTTGACTAAACTAAGCAGTTCTTTATGCCTTAGAAATATTTTCTTGGAATATCAGAGGCTTTTCTTAATTACTATTCAAGAAATTCCCCTTAACATGATACACAATGACTTCATCTGTTTTTCTTGACATTCCTCTTCTAATTTTTGTTTTTTGAGATTTTATTATGTTTCCTCGATATCTTCAAATTCATTACAAATATCAATATAACTCTTGATATACTCTAAATCAGTCTATAAATAGACACAGTTTGCATATCACTTATTATCATTTACAAGTTCATAAACTAGCAAGTTTATCATGGAAGAGATTTTCAAAAAATGAAAAGCAATTATTGCTGAGAAAAGTTTGTCTATTAGGGAAAAATTAAGAATGCTACAGGTTTACAAAGTCACGCCTTATTCTTTGGCTATAGCGGGAAGACTGACAAGAATTGAAGCAAAATTCAAGCTGCGGCTTCAAGTTTCTAGGTTTGAAGACATTTTTACACCAAATAATATTTTTTCTCTTGACGCATATGAATGAGCTTCAAACTCTATAATAATTTTCCATCTCTTCTTATTTTCAAGATACATCCAAAGGCAAACTGGCCACTAGGATATATTTTTGGAAAATCGCTGTAGAGTTGGAAATATATATTGTAAAGAATGATCTTTGAATAATAAACAATTTTATTTCCTTATTTTGCTATCGTTTAATGAAATGAAAGTTATAATAATTCTAATTTTTTCCCTTGAAAACCTCATTTCAATAAATACAGTTCACGCTTTTCAATACAACTCATCGATCTTCTGAAATTCTATTGAAAAACGTTAACATCTATTACTCTTCATATTCTTCAATTAGATCTATAAATTGATTCAGATTTCATTTATTCAAACACATCAACAAATTCTTTAGCACAGTAGTCATGGAAGAAATTATCAAGAATAATTATATGCTTTTTTTTGTATTAATGATGTAGTTGTTTTAGTTTATTTGTAATGTACTAAAAAGATGTTTTAATTTTTTAATGGTTATATACAAAGAAATTTTAATTTATTTATAATGTATTAAGAAATTGTTTGATTTTTTTCATAATTTTTTTTTAAAAAATATTTTCATAGAATTTGTTTTAAAAAAAAATCTTCGGGATTACCTTCTCCCGATGGGATCCCGAATGTTCTGGATCCCGAACATTCGGGTCCCGACACTTTTCGGGTGCGGGATTGTGAGAAAAAAATTATCTCAATTTCTATCGGGAGGGGAATTAGGTAAGGGGCTTACGAGACGGGTCCCGACCCGATTTCACCCCTAGTCACGCCATATCCTCCAGCCACGACAGAGCAATTAGCTAGGATATGAGCAAAGTATATGCAAATGATTGGTGCTTCCATTCTTGAAGACATCTTCTCTGCACAAGGTGTTTTTCATATAAAGCTTATAAAAGATCTTCAAGTAATGGAGAAGATCATCAATTTTCCCAATTATCAACAGTCATCAACAGAGAAACTGATCACCTCAATTTCATATTGGATTATGGCTATTAAGTGGGAGATCTATTTTTGTAATAATTAAATTTATGAATAAGATTTCTTATTTTTATTTCGTATGATTCTAATTTATTTATTTCAAAAACACAATATCCGATATCGAACATATAATTAAATAGATATAAGAATAGAAGGCTTAGTCTTAATTTTGTCTTGTCAAAAAGATGCTATGAAAAGCATTTCAACTAAAATCTTCTTGAAACAATTTTGAAATTCTGCATTTCTGCGGTTCCCCCTCAATCTGATAATTCTACTTTTTTTCCTACAAACAATGTCACAAACTGGTCTATGGTACCAAAATTTATGTGAGTCTTTGATGGATTAGTCCTTTGGGAATCCAAACTGAATCATCCTCATAGGTCATTTATTTGAATCCCATAACATCCATGCTTTGTGTCGTGTGTGTTTTTGATGAATAATATGCATCAACTTTAGAATGATGTTCATAAGAAGAATGATGTGATCTAACATATGATTTTCCATTATGAAAATTTCTATATCTTATTTGAACTGGTTTTTCATGAACATTGACCTTTTGCTTTCCAGATATTATGGCTTGATTGGAGTTCCAGTCTTGTTCATTCGATTTTTGGGGATCATAGCAAACACCATACATTCGAATATTATTCCACTTTTCCACTGTTTCTTCATTTTGTAAGAGAGTTCTAAGTTTTAACAAAATGCATATACTTACCCTTACACATGTTTATTTTAGGTCTAGTATCAACTTCTGAACTGCTCGCATCTTCTTTAAACCCTAGACCAATCCTATCATTACCTGATATTTGTAGTTCATGTATTGTATTTAAAGTAACTGAAGATTTATTAGGTTCGAATCAGCTCAGATAATTTCAAATTTTCCGATTTTAATTGCTGTTTCTCGACCTGTAAATCATTATTCTAAGTTCTAAACTCAATAATTACTACCTAACTTAGCTTTGTTTGGAATTTCAATTTGATTTGCCATAAGTTATTCAAATGCTAAGCATATTTATGATATTCATTAGTCATTTTGTGCAGTGCATTAGCTAACTCTTCTTGTGTAAAATCAGTGGAGTTAAAAATCAGTACCTTTTCTCTTGTAGATGAATGAGTAATCACATGTTCACTTGTGGAAGGCAGATCTTCATGAGCCATGAAACAACTATCTTCATTTTCACTTGAACTTTATGAACAACATGATTCTTCAACATCTTTTCGAAAAGAAATCTCGGCCTCTTCAATATTTTCATTGTTGACATGCTTAATAAATTTCTGCCACATATTTTTATCAATTGAACATGTTTCCATGGTTTTGATTGAACAATTGTCCATGGTAGTATTCCAGAAGTCTTTAGCGAATTCTCCAAAAGAATCCATATAAACCTGTTCAAAGACAAGAAAGAAACCCTCTTTGATACCACTTCTTAGGATCAATTTAGGACTTCTCTAATGAAACTTCCGTGAGCACATTACTTGACAAAATTTCTTTTATGAGAGCAGCTATTAAACAAATAACTATACTCCTTCTTGCATGTCAATGTTAATTTCCCAACAAATATATGTGTGAAAAGAGACCAAATAACAGATTGAACAATGATAAATATGACTTGACAACGAATGAAATAACACAGAAATTTTTATGGATGTTCGGAGACAAAAATCATACGTCACCCCTTCTTCCACGAGGGAAGGATCTACTCAAAGACTTTGATTTATACAACGTCTTGTATACAACCTACTAAAATCGTATGACTACCTTTGCCTAGATCAGAACTTCTAGAACACAACTATAGTGACCCTTCTCTGAATCACTTACTAACTAGTAATCTTCAGCATGCAATTAGCTTAATTAAAATAATTAATTAACAGAGTAAAACTTGCGAAAACATATCCCATAATATACATAAACCGGAAGAAAGCAACCGGTACTAAAACCAAAAAATATAGCAATAAAATTAAAATGTATTATTATACATCTATATCAAATCTTGCTGTATAATATATCTTCTGATCCCTTATGTCCTCTAGTACTACCTCGAACCTCCTGCTCTGTCCAACCTGAGACTTGCCCCGTCAAATGGGGTGTCCAATATAATAACAAGGACATGAGCGATTAATGTCCACTACGTAAACCTGAGTAAACATATAAATATGATGCATGCATATGTGATGATGGGGAATGGTCATCTGTCAAATCCTGCTGAGAACCGACACCAATTAGTGTTGTATCCTCTCGGAGTCAAACCATTGGATAAATCCACACTCGTCTAGATCCCCCGCCATAGTGGTACGTCTGGTTCTAGACTACATATAGGTGTAGAGCTGAGCAGCTCTACTATCATGACTATCTCAAATGAAATAGACTCAAAAATATATATGCACATGACATATGAATATATGAAAACATTAAAACATATATCATGTCACATAATCATGCAACGTAAAATGCAACATATAAACATTCATACTCGTTGGCAATCTCAGTCAATATTTACATACATCTACGTTATAGTTCAAGTCTACTTCAAGACCTAGATTCCAATCCTACAATCAATTATTTACTGTATCACTAATCATGTTCTACAAGTCCCAACTAAAAAAACACATACTCATATAATTTAAATAGGATTCTTGGACCATACCTTGTTCTGTCGTTAGCCCGCTGATGTCGAAAACCTAGTTTCTACTCTCCACTGGATACTATTATCCAAGTACCTCAATTATACCATGAGGCCCTCAGTATACTACTGAATCAATAAGGGAAACTCGGAATTTGCATTTCAAAACGAAATCCGAAGACTCCTATTTATAGGCCCAAACTTGTGGGAGATCGAACAATCCGATTAGGATTTTGGATGTTCTGATCTCTACATGCTTGACACGTTGCCTGCCATCGAACATCAGACGGTCTGATCGGGATTTCGGACGGTCCGATCCCTGCATGCAATACATGTGTCAAACTTCATGGATTAGTCACCGGGACAAATAATCGGAAGCTTCGATGGTACTTTGGATCCTCCAAACTAGTTCGGACGCTCCGATATCATGTTCGAACATTCCAAACCTGACTTACTTCTGAAGTTCTTCGTTGCTTCCGAAGTGATTCATTGCTTCCAAACCGTGTGCAGTTCGGATCATCCGAACTCGCCAAATTTTTGAATTTTAGAATTATGTTTTTAATCTCCTTGAATCCCTTGATCATGTACTTAGTAACCACTTAATCATGTTTAACATTTAACTAACTTTAAAATAGGATACGGTTAGTAAATTCTCCCCAACTTAAGTTGGGTAACAATCAAGGAACTAAATATTCAAGTTTAGTCATCAGTAAGTATTGTACATATCACATTTATGTTCAAAATATACTATACATGTCATACGTATTATCAGAATATACAACAAACAACTCAAGATATTTTTTCTGCAATCGGCTCTCAAGTTCCCAAATTGCTTCTTCAACACCGTGACATTGCCACTATATCAGCACCAATGGTATGCGTTTATTCCAGAGGACCTTCTCTTTACTATCAAGAATCTGGAGTGGTCGTTCCATGTATGACAATACAGGCTCAATCTGTACGTCAGTCGGATGTATCACCTGCGACGGTACTCATCAACGATATATTTCTGAAGCACTGAAACGTGGAATACATTATGGTTACTAGATAGATATGGCGGTAAAGCCCAATAATAAGCCACATATCCAATCTTTTTCAGTATCTCAAATGGTCCAATATACCGAGGTGATAACTTGTCTTTGAAACCAAACCTCATCACCCTCCTGAAAGGTGATACTCGTAGAAACACATGCTCACCAGGCTCGAACTGCAACAACCTACGGTGAACATTAGCATAGTTAGCATTTCTGTCCTAGGCAGCTATAATTCTCTGTGTGATCAGATCTACCTTGTCCGAAACTTGTTGCACTAACTCTGGCCCCTCAACCTGCCATTCTCCCACCTTATCCCATAATTGTGAAGTACAACATCGTTGCCCATATAAATATTCAAAGGTGTCAATACTGCGGTGATAAATATTATTGTAGGTAAATTCTACCAAAGGTAACTGATCCTATCAAGACAAGCCAAAATCCATAACAGATGCTCTCAGCATATCCTCGACTGTCCGTATCGTCCATTCAGACTGTCCACCAGTCTCCGGATGATATGTTGTACTCAAGCTCAGAGTGGTTCCTAATGCCTGTTGGAAACTACACCAAAACCATGAGGCAAATATTGGATCCATTTTAGTGACTATGCTCAGTGGAATTTCGTGTAATCGCATTATCTCCTGGATGTATAAGCATGTCATGCGATCAAAGGAATAATCTTGGATGTGAGGAATAAAGTGTGAAGATTTTGGCAAATGATCCACAACTACCCAGATAGCATCACACTGGCGTGAGGTCATGGGAAAGTGGGTGAAAAAGTCCATAGTCACTCCCACTTCCACTCGGATATCTCTAAACTCTGTAATAAACCACCTGGTTGTTGATGCTCAGCCTTGACCTACTGACATACAAGGCATTTAGTAACAAACAAGTACACACTTTGCTTTATCCCTTCCACCAGAATATGGATCGCAAGTCCTTATACATCTTCATGCTTCCAGGATGAACTGTCAGTCAAGTTTTTTGAGCTTGAGATAGAATCTCATTCCTTAGCTCCGCATCATCCGGCACAACCACTCGATTAGATAAATACAATAAACCATCAGATTGGTAATGAATTCCAAATGTATTAACCCCATTGGCTAGATGTGCCAATCGCTGGGTCATAACATCAAACATATGAGCATCTCTGATTCTAGAGTACAATGTTGGCTCATATAGAATTGTATACAAAAGAATTCCATTCCTTCCTTTCTTGTGCTTAAGTGTAAAACTCAAAGAACAACACTCCTGAATCATGTGAGATAAATCACTAGTCTGAAGAGAAAAAATCTTATCTGCCGAATCGGGGAATCAGCAATAAGATTGGCAGAACCTGGATGATATTTAATCTCGCAGTCATAGTCTTTTAACAAGTCCATCCAGCGTCTCTGTCCCATGTTCAACTCCGCCCGAGTGAACAAATACTTTAGACTCTTGTGATCAGTAAGTATCTCAAACTTCTCGCCATACAGATAATGCCTCCAAATCTTGAGAGCAAATATAATTGCATCCAACTCAAAATCATGTACTGGATAATTCACTTCATGTGTCTTCAGCTGTCGCGAGGCATACGCTATCACATGTCCATGTTGTGTCAGTACACATTCCAACCCCTGATCAGAGGCATTCGTGTACACCACATAACCTCCCGATCCAGATGGTAGAGCTAGCACTGGTGCAGTAGTAAGATGTCTACGCAACTCTCAAAATGATCCCCTAAACTATGAGGACCACGTAAATAAATATCCTTCTGAGTAATCGGTGTCAAAGGTCTGGCTAACTATGCAAAATTATTGATTAACCAACGGTAATAACCAGCTAGACCCATGAAACTACGGATCTCAGTCACTGTCATCATACGAGACTAGTTCAGCACTGCCTCAACCTTACTAGGATCCACATATATTCCTTCTCTAGATATAACATGACCAAGAAACACGACTCGATCAATCCAGAACTCACGTTTCTCAACATAGAATACAGCGGCTTTTCCCATAGCATCTGCAATACAATACTCAGATGTTGTGTGTGCTCATCTCTATCATGAGAATAAAATAGATTATCATCGATGAAGAAAATGATAAATTTATCCAAATAATCTCGAAATACTCTATTCATCAAGTCCATAAAGACTGCATGTACACTAGACAATCCAAATGGCATCATCAGGAATTCATAATGTTCGTACCTGGTCCGAAAAGCAGTCTTAGAGATATCTGATTCTTCTATATACATCTGGTGGTATCTGGATCTCATATATATCTTCAAATAAATAGAAGTACCTTGCAAGTGATTGAACAAATCATCAATTCGTTGCAACGGGTATTTGTTCTTGACAAACCTTCATAGTCAACACGAGTGGCATCGGAGGTCGCACTGCCTCGCCATTTAAGTACCAACTATCACCCTCATCCGGATGAAACTATACCAAGCATTTATAGCAATCCATAGTAGCGTGATATAATTTCAGCATGTCTATTCCCAAGATACAATCAAAGTATGCCATAGCTAAAGTCATCAAATTGGCAGTCAACATATGGCCCTCAAACTCTAGAAGGCATCCCATCACTAAATGCTTAGTTATCATCTCCGGTCCCATTGGAGTCGATACAACTAAATCCAAGTGTAATGATACATAATGTAATCTATATCTCTTCACAAAATGGATAGAAATAAAATAATGTGATGCGCCAGTATCAATTAAGATAAGTGCAAGAATACCACATAACAGAAAGGTACCCGCCAACATGTGATTTCTCTTTGCCGTAGCTTGTTCCTGAGTAAGAGCAAACACTTGCCCTTGAGCTCGTGGGCATAAGGTAGAAGGAACTAATGGTGCTGGCAGCTGTCATGGGTGAACAGAAGCCTGAGATCCCGATCCACTAGCAGCTCTTGTCCGAGTGGGAAAATATCTCTGGAAATGACCTTGCTCTCCGCAGATAAAACAAGCATCAGTCACCCTCCGACATTCTGCTATAGGATGGCTCATACCGCAATAATCACATCGGACCTCCTTATTCTTCTTCCAAAATCGGAACATGCCTCTAGAACCAGAAAAAGAAGTAGAGGTAGAAGTAGAACTTGACTTCTTGAATGATTGAGCCCTGAGCCCAAGTGATCCAACTAGCTGAAAAGATATCACTGTCTTGGCATGCCTCATGCTATTCTCCACTAGACGTCAACGGTTAACCAGAGTCTCGTAAGATGTCGAATAATCACAGATCACCACTTGAGCATATATCTCCTGGTAAAGCCCTTGTAATAACATATCATATTAGGACACATCATTGGCATTAATTTGAGGACAATACGGTAACAGATCGAAGAATCGCTACTGCTACTCGTCGATAGTCATCAACCCTTGCTTCAGTGACTCCAACTCTATAGATCTTGTGTGACGAACAGCTCGAGGAAAATATAATTTCCTAAACTACTGACGAATGTCTTCCCATGTTACCCTACCTCTTTCTGTGTGTGCTTGGGCAGACTTCGCATCCCACCATTTCCGTGCGCGTCCTTCCAGCAAGAATTCAAGTACCTTCATCTTTTAATCCTCGATACAGGCAAAAGCTCGGAAACTACTTTTCATTCTCGTCAACCAACCCTCAGAAACCTCTGAATTTTCACCGCTCACCAAAGGTTTCGGCCCAACCTGCAAGAACTTATTAATGGGGTATTGGCATCGACCCTCATGGTGAGGGTGATGATGATGGGGATCTCCCCATGGCAAACACTACCATGACTTTCATCATCTCTTCCGGTCATACCTGAAAAGATTAATGCACATTAAATACCAAATGCACATTTAAACCCAATACAAAATTCCCAAAGATAAAGCATGATCTGATATAAAAAAATTAGTGACCCTTCTCTGAATTACCTACTAACTAAAAGTCTTAAACATGCAATCAACTTAAATAAAATACATAATTAACATAGTAAAACTTGCGAAAATATATCCCATAATATACATAAACCGAAATAAAACAACTGGTATTAAAACCCAAAATTATAGTGATACAACCATATTGAAATGTAGGAAATAAAACTAAAATGTATTATTATATAACTATATCAAATCCTGATGTATAATATATCTTCTTATCCCTACTGTCCTCTAGTCTTGCCTTGAACCTCCTGCTCTATCCAACCTAAGACATGTCCCGTCGAATGGGGTGATCAAGATAATAACAAGGACATGAGCAATTAACGCCCAATACGTAAACATGAGTAAACATATAAATATGATATATGCATATGTGATGACGGGGACTGGTCATCTGTCAAATCCTGCTCAGAAGCAACGCCAATGAGTGTTGTATCCTCTCGGAGTCAAACCACTGGGTACATCCACACTTGTCTAGAACCCCCCTTCATAGCGGTACATCCGGCACTAGACCTCGTCTAGACCCCACGCCGTAGCGGTACATCCGATATTATACTACATACAGGTGTAGAGCTTAACGGCTCCACTATCATGGCTATCTCAAAGGAAATAGGCTCAACGCAAATTTATTATTTTTTTAAATGAACAAGTTAATTATTATCTAAACAATAATAATAGGTTAATAAGCCCAAAATTAAAAAAAAATATGCAAGTTACAGGACTAAAAGTGCAAATTTATATTTAATAGATACGAAAAAAATGTAAGTTACAAGACTAAAAATGCGAATTCAATGTTAGTAGGATGAAAATGAAAAAATAAATAAAAATTACAAGACTGAAAATACAAATGTAATGTTAACAGGACTAAAAATATAAATTTTCCTAATTACTAGCTATAAGTTTCACAAAAAAATAAATAAAACAACGAGACTCTTAAAATAATCATCTAAACAAACAACTATATAAGAATTTAATTCATGTATACTGCATTTTTATATTATTAAAAAATAGCAAGTGCGATGTACGTGAAAATTTTATAATTAGATATATCTATACTATATTATAATACTTGAGAGGTATATATTAGCTGTATTTGGTATGATAAGATGACACCATGTATTTTTTTTCCATTTTACCCCACTTTAATTCTTTTCTAACGTTTTAACTTCATCTTCATATTTCATTCTCTCTCACTTTCTCACGTCTCCATAACAACTTTTTCCACAAAGTAGAAAAGAATTGAATCGTCCAATTCTGAAAGCTAAAATATCAAGCAAAAATAAGAAGTTTCTTCTCCAATGCAAGGGTGTGTTGCTACTGTTTTTGTTTTTCTCTTCCATATCTTAGTCAGATTTTTATGCTTTATTGTAGTGAATTTCTTTGATTTTTTGTCATCTATCTATTTTTTCCTACAATAGGTACTATCACATTTTATTAGTTACACACGCATAGCATGTGCCACTGTAGCTAGTATTTATTAATATCTAATACATAATAGATAAGAGATATATATTTATAGTTAGATATATATTTATTAATATCTCAGTGCTACTATTTTTTTCAGTGAATCTTATAAATATTGATAAATATCCACCTTTAAATATATTATTTGGATAATGCCGATAAAGATATATTCTAACCTACATGCCCTTTATATATAATAAGACTTATTTATATCGGATATATTCTAACCTACATGCCCTTTATATATAATAAGACTTATTTATTTAATATATGTGGTGGGAAAATTAAATTTCTCTAAGCACAAGCATTATGATGAGCCAAAAGGTATTCATCAGTAGCGTGCAAGAAATTCATGCTTTGTTATTTTATTCCCTTTAATCCTTCTTGTGAGACATGGGCGTGGCAGGTAAGTGAGATCAGACCTTTAGAGATAGTGTCTTTGATGCACATTTAAGGATTGTATTTTATCAATATATGTGGGTTTTACTTTTTTTTTTTTTAGTAAACTTTACAAATATTGATAAATTTTTACTCGTAAATACATCATTGTGGTAATGTCTGTAAAGGTAAGATAACATTAATATCAGGTGTGTCCAGGCTTCGAGTGCATCTGATTCTTTGACTTGATAATGCATCCCTCGTCGTCGGAATCCACAATTAGGGGTGAGTTTTCTGTATACTGTAACAAAAATATTGGTATGAAAAAAATTCATATATACCGGTATCGATACTGAAATTTCGAAATTTTGATTTAGAAAAAATTCATATTGATACCGTATAAATACCGAAATAAAATTCTGTATACTGAAAAAATATCTGTATATCGAAAAAATTTCGATACGGTATCCTGAAAATTCGGTATTTTGGTTTCGGTACGACAAATTAGTAATCTTACCCGGATTTCGACTCTATCTCAAATTGTTATAAAGATTTCGATTCACATTCAACAATGCTTTTAATTTGTATCATCATTTTCACCATTTAATTTTGTCATAGTGTACCATATATATGATCTGCTGTCACTTTCTTGATTTAATTATATGTCATAATATGTAACACACACGTATGTTTATAATATGAAGTTTTATTTCTTATAATAATGATTGATTTTAAAACAAAATGTAGCGTACTTGAGTTCATGAACTTGAATATATCAAACATCTCAAAACTATAGGAATATGAATGAACTTCAATATCTAAAGTAAAGGCAAATTGCTTTTCCGGGGTCAAAATTAAAGTGCAGAAAATTATATTTCACGGGTGTTAATTTTATTGCAAGATAAATCATTATATACATAAATTAACAACTAATAAAAATAGTTAGGGCTCAAATATCTCAAATTTTAAGCAATTCCACACCAAAAAAATTACACGAGAAAATTAAAATTCTAGTTATGGCTTGGTTCAAATCATATCGGACTCACATCTTTTTATTTAAATTTAAAAAATTATTATAAACTGACTTTTACTTGAATGATTTGATATGTTTGAATGGGTTGGCGGGCTCTTTTCTTTCCTTACATCAAATTATATATGTGGTATCCACATGATTTTGGCCAATGAAAGCCAGCCACGTCCTGTGTGATGCATCGACTTTTTCCCTTGTCTGCGGTTGTTGTTGAATATTGTTGTCTAATATTTTTCTGAATCTCTTTGTTGGTCAAATTAGTTTGCTTGGACTCACAAGTCACATCGTTGAATGAGAATGGGACATCTATCAGGAAAGTATGCTCTACCAGTTTATATTAATTTGTTTCTACTTACTTGCTGGAGTGTAACAACGTACTCTTTATCTTTTCTCCTAGCTTGGTCCCCCGATGATATGCATTTCTTAGTAACCTTTTTCTTCCATTGTTTATATATATATTTTTTCTAAAGAACCTTCTATATATAAAATTTTATGATATTTTTTACACGTTTCATGTTTAAAACAAAACAAAAATTTATATGAGATGATATCACGAATCAATTTTCTGAGATATATTCCTTGCCCGACTTGATCCACGTTGCAAATTACATACATAACAAATTCAGGGAAAAAAGCGCAACGATTACAATTAAAATGAACATATAATATTAGGTACCCATTTTAAAATTTAATTTAAAAAATCTTAGTAATCATACAACGCAAGTTTAACCAATTCCACATCTGTCTAATTAATTTTATAATTACATATATCTTGCTGGAGTCTTGGGAATAATCAACTGTAAAATCGTTGAAATTTTCTTATACTTATTATGTCTCTAAAAATATTAAGATCTGGTCCGACCTGAATCCATTAAACCCTTACCCGAGATAGGAGTTCCAAAATCATAGACCCTATTATATTAAAAGTCCAAGCCTGATGAAGGAAGTCCAAGCCTGATGAAGGAACCCTAGTATAATTGGAAACCAATTATACTTAATTCCCAACTCGGCTAAGCATGGCATAGGTTGTGGTAAGCTGTGAAACTTTGAGCCACTTAGCGGGCCAAACTGAAGTAACTCCACTTAAATCAGACGTAACTATTGGAAATGTGCTCATAAAACAGATTTTTGTTAATAATTGCTAATTTTAAATAAAAAAAATTATTTATTTATTGTTTGATTGTTTTATTCTATTTAGCATAAAAATGGATATCTATATAAAATCCATAATATATTATAATTACTATGATTTTAATATATAAAATGGTTATATACATGAGGATTAAAATCATAGATAATATATTTAAAATATCCATGATTGATTAAAGTATAGATCTTTAATTGGTAATTATTAATGCGGTATACTGATATTTTGAATGTGAAAGTTTTATCTGAACTGTTGGGTTTTGGAACACAAGCAATCCTGATTTTGAAGATAACAAAACTTGTTATTGTGTTTCAAACATATTTACTCTAAGTGTAAAGTTGATAACTCAAGTTGGAAGCCAAAACTCAAAGTTAGCAAAACTGAATCTCTGGCGAGCTATACTATTTCGATGATATCTCATAGATCAGAGAGGAAAATAATTATCCACCAAAGAGACTACAAAGAAAACTCAATTTGTAACATTTTATATTTCAAGTCATGAGCAAAAACGGATGTTATCTTGGTCAAACAGACGTCGCAATACAAAACTGAATTGCATCAGTTTAGCAGAAAAACAGAAACAATTTACCTCGAGCAGTTCCGGTATATTGGCCATATCTTGCAGCTATATTATTTGAATGGAATGATTCACCATGAGTTGAAAATATAAGACAATGATCTACAAATCATATTCACAACTCGAAGACTTAATCGGATCTTAAGAAGATGCTAAACTGCGTTGAAGTTACTAGTTCGGAAGTGAATTTCTGCCACAGTCTAGTATATCAAGCATAATTCTCTCATATGAAATCCAAGTCGAGTGATTATTGATTCCATGGAAAGATAAAAAAAGGGCTACAACTTTTATGTTTATCACTTTGCCCAAAAATCAACGAATCAAGAGATAAATCACTAAACCACTCATATGAACTCGACTGATTTTGTGCTAAATCGATTTTGAGCAGCTTTGGTATATCAAGCATAACTTTTGCATATGAACTCCGAATTAATTGATTCTGGTGGCTTTGGAAATTTGAGATAAAGGTCTACAACTTTTGTATTCATCACTTTGACCAGATATAAACGGATCATGCGGAGCTATTCGATCAGTTGATATCCAAGCTATTCAATCAATCTCGCTCCTAAACTGAAGTTTGCCAAGAGTAGTTTACTAACCCAAACTGAAGCTTTCCAAGACCAGTCTATCTACTAAACTGAAGGTGCGCTCAACTACTACCAAACTGAGGTTTTCTCAACTACCAAACCGAATTTTGCTCAACTGCTATAGTGCCGAAACTACTACAGTACTCCAAGTTCAGTTTAGTTCTAGGAACAGTACAAAAGTATTTTAACGGCTCTATTTCTCTGTCTAACGGCTATATCACTCTTGGAGCCTATAAATACAACATCTTGGAGTTCAAACACAAGTCTTGGAAGAAAGATTAACATCATGCGAAGCCTACTTGAATTCAGCTAGATTGAGAGCAAAGCCCAAAGTGTGAAGAACAAGAAGAAAGATGAGAGTTCACTGCCAAGTTCTTCACACCAAACCCAGTTTTTAGAACACTTCCTTGTCCAAAATCTTTCTATATCAATTGAAAAGATCTCACTCACGCACATAAGAGAGATATATTTCAAAGATTAGTTGAGTGAGAGTCTTTACACAAAGACGTTAAGATTAATATGTTTGTAGTCTTGGCATAAGAGACGTTAAACATTAGGAGGATTGTGAGGTTGTGGCCTACAATCAATTGAGTGGCTAGGAGTTCTTGTTTAGGCAGTGGGTAAGTCCTAAACCGGATTGGGTTTGTACAAATGAGTTGCATAAATCAAAGTCTTCTAGTGGATCCTTTCGAGGTGGAAGAAGGGGTGACGTAGGACTTGTTGAAATCTCCGAAATCCATAAACAAATCATTGTCTCTTAATTTCTTGCATTTATTCATTGTTACTGTTTTGATTGCATTGTTGAATCATTTTATGTGTTTGATAAAATACCTAAATGTTGCATTAGAAGTGTTTAATAAAATGCTTCAACTAAACTGTTTTCATCTATCAACTTGCATCCTTTTAAAATGATTTACAAAATGATAAATTAGTTTCTACGAAGGATTATTTCGGGTTTTTTCTGCTTGGTTTGAAAATCAAACTCGACATAATTTATCGGTACTCAATATTTCAAGAACCGAGCTATTTATAGTTCAAAATATTTTAAAAGTGTGTATTCACCCCCCTCTACACACCGCATTTGATCCTATCACGAACTTTCAGTGTGGTGACACTAAGTAGAGGCATTTTATATTAATTGATTATATAGGACAAGGACCAGATGTGATTTAAGAGTCTTTATTTAAGTACCGTTATAAAAACTTTAATCAACATCATTAAGATGATCTTATCTACATCAATCTAAATCTTGAGTAATCATAGATTCCTTGTTTGTATTAACGAGTCTCTTGATTTGTTCGTTAAAAGTCATTTTAGTAATAGATTTCATACTTACTTTTTGGAGACTCATAAATACATTCAGCTGGAAATATGATTTACAGACACGGAATCTGTAACTTCCGAAAGGATGCTAAAATGGTTCTCTTGAGTATTGGTTCTAGCACGGAACAGTTTGAACACTCACTAGTGGATCAATGTTACTTGAGGTTTTAGATACAAACAGAAGGATAAAACGGTAATTTCACCCAACTTTAATTGTGAACCATGAACGGAGAATTGATTAACATGTAATGATTATATCGATAGACTATTCAAATATTTGAGTAAGTGTGTTCCATATTTCTCAAGAGTGCAGTTCCGGGTTTGTTAGTCGAATAACCTTGAAAATAATAAATTAGATAATTAATTAAAGAGCTTTAATAAATTTTGTCTAAATTTATTGGAGCTTGAGATTATGGGTCCATGGTCCTCAAACCATCTTTACGAAATCACGATGGATACTCTTAAATAATTAATATGATTAATTATTATTTATTAAAGATATTACTTTTGATATTTGTAATTTGATTGCAAATAAAATTTTATTAGGAAAGAGAGGTGACAATTATTTTAGATAATTATGAGATGTTTGATAATTATTTGAATTTCAAATAATTTCAATATTAGAATTGGATATGATTATCCGATTCTACAGAATTTCAAACAAAATTTGATTTTTCAATAATAGACTCAAATATTAGATATTTGACCATTATTTAAAATTAAATTTTTTTTGAGTTAATTTTGTTTCAACTTTTTCGAGAACGAATATTTGATTTTTAAAATTGAATACATTTTGAAATTCAAAATTCACGTTAATCTCAAAATGGTTTAGATTTGTTTTGATTTGATTTTCTAAATTAATATATATTTAGTATTTTGGAAGATATGATCGGTCAAGTTTTTTTTTTATTTTATATATAGATAGTGTTCTACAAAGAAAAAAAAAACATCTATAAAAAAATTGGTAAGTTGGAGCCTACCAGTCAAGGTAGTGCCTTAATCCACTTATTGGCTGCCATGTGTATACAAATTATTGACTCATTTGTGTTTTTATTTTTTAAAAAATAATCCTTAATGAACCTGTGTAAACACACGTGAGAAACTCAAACCCAACCATGGTTGACATTTTTTAGGGAAGTAATTTTTTTGGTTTGAGATTTCGAGCGGTTAATTTCCACGTTACAGAAAGGGTAAAAATTCTCTCCACTATTTCGAACAATCGCCGCCCGTTCGAAAATCCAGTCCTTTTTTTGTTTTTGAGATTTCCGGCGATTATTTTTAGTGAAGAAAGGATTTTTTATTTGACAGGAAATAAATTCTCTCCCCTCTATTTCAAATTGCCGTTCTAATTTTGCCGACGCTAATTTGAAATTCTCCATTTTCACAGTAAAGAAAGGGTTTATCAATAGAAAGAAAAAAACCTCCCTCTTCTTCTTCTTCCGCCTTCTGTCGTAGTTCAATCGCCGACACATTCGAGATTCTTCATTGTTGGGTGTTTTTGGTTTGTCCATTCAACATTCGAGCTTCTGTCTATATCAAATGTTAATGACTAAAGTCAAATACTTTCAGGTTGTGCTTGGATGGATGCATTTGGATTTGAGAATATATTTCAAATAAATGGATTTGAAAATCCATTGATTTGAATCCTTGTTTTATTAAATCTCTTGCTTGGAATAACATAGAATTTCAAAGTGAAATTTTAAATCCATTGATTAGTTGATTGCCTAAAAAATTAATAATTTTAAATAATAGAAAAGTTTAATATATTATTCTTTATATATTTTGAAATTAAAATTAGTATTATTATTACAAAATAACCATGCTCAATTTAAAATAATATAAATTTAAATTTTATTTAGTTTAATTGGATTAAAGACTAAATTTACATAAATAAACTTTAAACAAAATATTTATGCTTTTCTAAAAAAACAAATATATAACTTATTATAATTTTTAAAATTCATTTATTTTTCAAGTAACATAAAAAAAAAATATTTTCGTGCAATAACTCTACAATAAAATCAAAATTTAGTAACATATATTAATCAAAAAAATATTGATAAAATATGTTGGAACAACAAAAAATAATACAAAAGTCCTTCATAATACAAATTTCAAACAATGGTTCTTAGGAAAGAAAACACGAGAAAATTCCTTCTACTAAATTCTTTGACGAGCTCGATATTCTTCATACATGTAGTTTTCATGGCATTGTTTACAAATCGCATTTCTGTACATGTTTCCCAGTACCTTTCATGACATTCTTTACAAAGTGTATTTAGCACTCTTGATACTCTGTTTCTGTTATGATTTGAACACGGATTGCTACACAAATTCTTCCCATTGTCAATTGGGGATATTAATGCACTTTTGAGTTTTATGATTCAAAATCGCAACTATTGGAATCTCTTTTTTTCCTACTCCAAGATTAATGGAGAAATCACATATGCAAGACATATGACAGAATAAATTTGGAAGTAACAAAGATTCTGGAAAAGATTCGAGACATTCCATGAAAAGTCAGCTGCATGCCATTCAAGAAATTACCTCTAGAATTTTCTGCTCTCGATGTACCACTGACACGAATAGATGGTTGAGTTTCCATTAGGGGTGATCACATTTTTTCAAAAATCGCTCGAACCGACCACCCCGCACCGCCCCGCACCGTCATATTTCATTTTTTGAAATAACCGCGGTTTTAAAAATAAAAAATAAAAACCGCCCCGCCGCCATGGTTCGGTTATAATTTTTGGCCCAAACCGCCCCGCACCGCACCGCCGTGTATAGTGGTATTTAACTAGGGTTATATTTATAGAACATTGTATATACATTATACACAATAGATTCGATCATATGTCGCCTCCACTCTCTTCTCTCCCAACTCTTCTTCAAAATTTTTTTCCCTCTTTCCCTCTTCAAAATATATTTACTACTTCTCTATACAAATATTAATCTTCAACTTGCCTAAACATATTATAGTTGATTAACTTTATTTTGTCGTTTGATTGTTATTTTATTTAGTTTTATTTTGTTTATTATAGTTTTCATTCATTATTCTAATAATTTGAATAGCTTTATTTTTTTTTCATTTTACCTAACATTAAAAAACCGCGAACCGACCGCAACCGCTTAAAACCGCCAAAAACCGCGAAAACGATTTTACATATAAAACCGCAACAAAAAAATATAATATAACTGAACCGCAATTGGCAATTCGATTTGAATTTCTTATGAAAAACCGCCAAACCGCACCGTGATCACCCCTAGTTTCCATAGGGAAGTCGTCAAACCCATTAATATTTGATATTCCCCTTTTCATCTTGCTAGTTATGAAAGAAATATTTCTGCATTATAACAAAATATAAACCAATAATATGTTCACAAACTGAAATCTTGGAACAACTCCTTAAAACATCACGAGACGTATATTTCTATCAAGGAATCATAGTTACTATGATCCAAAAAAAGTCCCAAAACACAAAGAATCATAGCTACTAGCATGGCTCGATCACATTATGATCAAACTTACGAATTCAACATAATAAAAAACAACTATAGAGAAATCATAAGTAGCCAGAAACTACACAAGCAAGTAGTTGCCAAAGAAAACACGACAATTGACACTACTCCTGCACCACCAAGGTATTACTTCATTATTAGCTCATCTCTTGTGATGGAACAGCAGCTTCACCAAGAACTGCAACTTGACCTACATCATAATGTTCAAGTCACCAAACCTTGTGCAAATGCACTCACACGCACAAGTGCTAAAGATTAACTGCGCCAAAACATACTCCAAACTAGATTCATTATAGATGAATCGGTAGATATAGACATTTTTTAGCAGAATTCCTACACTAAAATGAAGAAACTGGTTGCCAGTTTCATTACATGGTTTCTGAAAACATAAAGCCAAGAAATTTATTTTAGCAAGGCTTGAGAAACTTTATACTCTAACCTTCTAACTCAACCCTCCACAAAATTAGGTACCAGACCTTTCATTAAATGTGAGACAACCCTACTAGGCTACTACAGAAGTATAGCATTATATAGGCCAACAAAGTTTTGCTTCATGTACTCAGCGACAATGATAAATTCTAGTTCCACTTGTGTTGTTGTTTTTGGACGAAAATTTTAGTTCAACTTTTCAAGTACAAGAACGACAAATCAGATTCCCAAGAAATGTGTTGCGCAAAAGTATTGACGATTGTGAGGTCAGATTTTTTTAACCATAAAAAAAAGATTAACTAACAACATTAATTGGTATGTTAATAGCAGCTATTTGCTGAATTAGTCCAAAGAAAAAATCAGGTCTTTAATAACTCGTACACTCTGTATTACTCGATCCTAGAACATTTCAATAGAAAATTACACTCCACAGTAATGGTCAGCCATGTTCATGAATGTATATGCAATTATGTGCAGTATTTGAATATTTCTTAGTGAATCGATCAGTAATCCAGCATAGAAAAACAAGCTAAAGATTCAGATCAAATATTTCAGAAAACAAGATTCAGACGCAAATGCATTTCAATTGAATCACCAAGAAACCACATGGATCCCCATTTTAGGCACTGATGGGTTTTCCCCATTTTAGGCACGGCGGAGGAAATCTCCGGGTTAGGAGCAGGATAAGTGTCTGAATCTCGGGGAACTAACTAGACCTCCCGGAGCACAGTTTTCTTCGAAATTGGACGGCAGCGAAGTCGGGCCCCTGGAGGACTGAATAGAGTACATATCACCCATGTTATAGTTCGACAATCTCCCCATATCCGAGTTCCCAAAATTCGACAGGCGCCCGCCGAATCCCATCATCGAGTAGAAATCAGAGTGATTAAAATTGGAAGCCCACGGAGTCGGATTTCTCAAAGAACTCAGGCTATAAATCTCAGCTCTAGTCAGATTCTAAGGCCTCGGAGTCACTCCAGTGAACGAGCCATTCCCGAGCGAACGCCGCGACGCATTCGATTTCCTCACAGTGACATGTAACTTTCCATCGTTTTCGATTTCACCATCTAACTCTTTTCTCCTTCAAATCCCAATAAGCCTACAACCAATGCCTAAATCCCCTTCCATGCTTGGATCTGAGGCGAGAGGCGCCGCCGTGAAGAAACGGTGAGTTGTGAGGCGCCGCCGTGAAGAAGCGAAATAAGAGAGAAAGGGGAGAATATTTCAAATGAACGGGAAAAAGAAAGGATTCAAATCCACTAATTTTTTAGGTTATAAATCAGTACACAAATCAAACAGATTTGAAATCAAAATCCATGTGTGTAGCCAAACAGACGCTGTGGATTTGGGCTGTGGATTTGAAATCCAAATGAGCCCAAATCCACCCACCCAAGCACAGCCTCAGTGAATTTCAAGTTATTTGAACAATTTTTTTGTCAGGTACCTAACTAGGATTTTTCTTCGAGGGGGCTCAATTTTAGATACAAAAAAATTATAGACATTGAATATTCTAATCTGTTTATATATATATGTTTATATAATCTAATTAACTCTCTAAATTTATATATCATTTAGTTTTTCATAAGTGTTTAATTTTATTAAATATCAATATCATAATCATAATAATGATATAAAAATCTAACTTTTATTATATTAGGTCCTCTAAACTTAATAGAAAATATTATATTATATCATTACACAATTTTTTTTAAAAAAAATAAAGCATTTTCCATTTGAAATCTAATATACGGATGATACTTGTCTAATTTTTTTAATTAATTATATTTATAATATAATTTATTATTAGGATAATATAATTGAAATTTCTCAAACTCCATTTGCAAAATTTAGTTAGTCCAAATCAAAGTTAAAATATCCCAAAACAGAAAAAATATGTTTGATAGAACCCAAAACAAAAAAATATTATTAGTCTATATCAAACATTGAAAAAGCCCAAAATAAAAAATTTTGAAAGCGCCCAAAAAGAAAAAAAAAATACATTATATTGGACCTTAAAAATATAAACATATATATTAATATATGGACTAAGAATGGGGGCTGGACTAGGCTTCCTGTTTGTTGTGGTTATGTGATAAATGAATAAAATAATATTTGTTACTGAAATGTTCAGAAATTATATTATTGTTAACTTCAGCGCAGTGTTTTCCATTCAAAAATTTCACGCTTTTAGCTATATATTTGTCTATGTTGTGAAAAAGTAAAAATTTACGGTAAAAAGTAAATATTCCAAAACTCAAAATATATCAAACTCTACACTTTATAATATTATTCTCTCAACTTCAATTGTATTTTTCATCACAAATGAAGACCTATTTATAGATCCACATTTGAGATTAGTCCAAAAATTAAAACATCATCATCTACATCATCACACACTAATTTTCCACATTTTACAACTCAATATTCAACATTCAATATTCAATATTCAACATAATAATAATATATTTTTCAACACTCCCCCTTGTGATGATGACCGTGATATGATGATTGTATTCATTACGTGTTTTATACTGCCTCGTTAAAAACCTTACTAGGAAAAACCCAGTGGGATAAAAACCATAGTAAGGGAAAAAGAGTGCAGCCACGTAAACTCCCCCTCATGTTAACATGAGTGATTCTTCACATATTCCGTAGATTGCGCATCCCAATGTTGTATATATGCTTTCTGAATATCGTCGTGGGAAGAGCCTTTGTGAAGAGATCTGATGAGTTCTCACTTGATTGAATGTAACAGATATCAATATTTTTATTCTTCTCAAGCTCTTGAGTGTAGGCAAAGAATTTTGGGGGGATATGTTTGGTTCTGTCACTTTTGATGTATCCTTCTTTCATCTCGCAGAATAGTGTGTGTTGTACCACTATCTGGTATGCAAATTTCCATGATATTATTTCCATGTTTGCTCATAGCATTTTCCATATCAAACTTCACAAAAAATGCAATAAAGAAAAATTAAGTACAATACAAATGCAAAATATAACATGCTTTATAATACAAGAATGCATTAAAAATACAAATTTGTTACAATATAGTCCCACCAATATTTTAATCAATGTCTTCGAAATCATTCAAAAAATCTGCAGCATTGAAACTAGTTGAGCCAATTAAATGGTCACTATTTTCAACAAAATTGGTCTCTTTTCCTTTTCCTTTTGTCGATTCTTTATAAAGCTTACATAGATGCTCAGGGGTTCGACAAATATGTGACCAATGTCCTGGAGTGCCACATCTATAACAAACACTCTCAGATCTTTTTGAGTGATTTTCATTTTCACTCGGGTTTTCATGCTGCCTTTTTGGTGGGTGGTTCGCGACGTTCTTTTGAGATGAGTTATTGAAGTAACTATCTCTATTATTTTCATATCCACGGCCGCGACCACGACCGCGATCATTTTTACGTCCACGTCCACGTCCACGCCCACGTCCTCGACCTCGTCCACGACCAAAATCTGGTCTATGCCTTTGATTTTGATTTTCATTTTTCATTACGACATTTGCTTCAGGAAATGCCGTTGATCCAGTGGGTCGGGATTGATGATTTCTTATTAACAATTCGTTGTTCTTTTCCGCCACAAGAAGACATGCAATGAGTTCGGAATATCTCGTAAAACCACGCACTCTATATTGTTGCTGTAGAGTTATATTTGATGCGTGAAAAGTGGAAAATGTTTTCTCAAGCATTTCCATCTCTGTGACTTCAAGTCCACAGAATTTTAATTGTGAGACTATTCGATACATTGCAGAATTATATTCACTGACTTTTTTAAAGTCTTGGATTCTCAACGAATTCCATTCATCACGGGCGGTCGGAAGTATCACTTCCCTTATATGCTCAAATCTTTCTTTTAACCCTTTCCATAAAATCATTGGGTCTTTTTCTGTGAGATACTCACATTTCAACCCTTCATCAAGATGTCGGCGTAAGAAAATCATTGCCTTTGCTTTATCTTGTGAGGTTGATATATTAATTTCTTTGATGGTATCACTTAGACCCAATGACTCAAGATGCATTTCTACATCGAGAGTCCATGGCATATAATTCTTTCCAGTGATATCGAGCGCAACGAATTCAATCTTTGCCAAATTTGACATGGTGGTACTAGAAAAATAACAATACATTTTATTAGTTAATTTCCATTAATATGACAATACAAAATAATGGATAAACGAAGATTACAAGTGCGTATACAAATAGAGAAAAAATAGGTGGTGGAAAATCGCTGGTGAGTACAAAACTCGTAAACATGATGATCATAGTCGTTATGAAAAATATCCTTAGAAAAGCCAAAAACTCCATCTTCTTTTTTCGAAAAAAAACCGAGGAGAATGTTTTGAGATGAAGAATGAATTTTGGTGTGATTGAAAATGAGTTTGAGTTAACATATTTATAGGCAAAAAACTAGCCGTTTATGACCGTTTGTGACCGTTGAGGGTAAGAAAAAAATGATTATGTGTTGAATAAAAATTCGTGATAATCATGTGATGCGTATAATGATAATCATAATTAAATATACGCAATAAAATATATATCATATCACGTTATTATAAGGTCAGTGTCCTAGACAACCTCTTATATAATAACATGAAATTATATATTGATATAGTTAGTATATATACATATATCATATCACGTTATTGTTTAAAAACCTTAGAGGCTTTTATACTTGTCGTATCCCTTACCGGGAGTGTGGGATGTCGTCTTAACATCCTCCCAGGATTTATAACAAGTTTTTAAAAACTAATTTTTTTTTTTATAACATGATAATATATATTAAATATATACACAATAAACAATAAAATAATTATTCTTACTTGTTGAATATTTTTGACTTCTTCTTGTATTTTGGATCGTCGGAAAATATAGAGAACCTTCGAGCGATCGTGCTGATAACGTGTTGTGAAAAAGTAAAAATTTACGGTAAAAAGTAAATATTCCAAAACTCAAAATATATCAAACTCTACACTTTATAATATTTTTCTCTCAACTTCAATTTTATTTTTCATCACAAATGAAGACCTATTTATAGATCCACATTTGAGATTAGTCCAAAAATTAAAACATCATCATCTACATCATCACACACTAATTTTCCACATTTTACAACTCAATATTCAAAATTCAATATTCAATATTCAACATAATAATAATATATTTTTCAACAGTCTACAGGTTTATTCTGAATCTTACGTAATGTTCGTTGATATTGAAATAATAATTCTTTAATTTATTGAAATTATAACATTATCCATCGACATACACATCTCCATTCGGTTGGGTTGTCATTCCCTTCACATATTTGAAAATATTCTCCAAATGTTCATGCATGAAATATATGTGAAAACATTCTAGTACTTGAAACATTTTAATTGTATTTTTAGATTCCTATGGACAATATGAATTTAATTTGTTTGGATCGATAGACACGAATTAGGATAAATAAAATCAAGAATAATTTATCTAGAAATTGAGCGTTTGTTGTTGTTTTTTTAAAAAAAAAACAACTTGAATTATGTGATTGAAATGTTTAATTTCATATTTGAAAAGAAAAATTTAATTCAATTTTTTCTCATGCTTTAAATGTTTGTATGATTTCAGAAAATCGATTGGTTTCTTGATTGAAAATGAAAGATAACTTTTCACCGTCACTTGAAGAACTGGAGGGAGACTACGATCAAGAAGTTGAAATTGATCGGATTTCAAAAGTGCAATGTGGAGTTCCTGGTTTATCTATACCAGTTGAGGTACAAACTGAAATATCTGTTATTGATGTTTTGGAGAGTAAGATACTAGATGGTACAATTGTGAAAAGTGTTGAAGATGCTTATTTATTATATTGTCAATACACACATGCCAAAGGATTCAGTGTGAGAAAGGGTGATCAAAGGAATTTAATTGTTCATGTGAAGATTTGAAATATGAAAATGTTCTAGTAAAAGGATTCTAGTTTATCAAAAGCCGATCACTAGAACTAACTGTAAAGCCAAACTGAAGATTACAAGGGAGAAAGATGGTGAATGGCAGGTGAGTAGATTTTTATGGAGCATAACCATGAGATGTTTGCACCTGATCAAAATCACTTGTTAAGATCGGCACATAATATATCTCATGCAAAAAAGTCTACTCTGGAAGCTATGGTAAATGCTGGAATATCTATCTCCAGTGTTGTTTCTTATATGGAAGATGAAGCTTGTGGGCCAGAAAATTTAGGTTTTATTAGAAAGGATGCATATGACCATTTGAGTCGATTGAAAAAATATACTAAAGTTGAGAATGGAGATGCCACTGCACTTATTCAATATTTTATAAATAAGGCGAATAAGGAGAATTATTTTTATTGGAATGTGCAAT
The DNA here is from genome assembly GCF_033568475.1 of Henckelia pumila. Classification (NCBI taxonomy): domain Eukaryota; kingdom Viridiplantae; phylum Streptophyta; class Magnoliopsida; order Lamiales; family Gesneriaceae; genus Henckelia; species Henckelia pumila. Next base: position 187,796,962 of record NC_133121.1, on the reverse strand, counting down.
TGGATGATAACGATAAGGTGATGAACTTTTTCTTTCGAGACTATAAATGTGCGGTTGATTATGAATATTTTTGTGATGTGCTGTCAATTGATACGACATATAGAACAAATAAGTATAATTTGATATGTGCTCCATTTGTTGGTATAAATCACCATATGCGGAATGTGTTGTTTGGTTTGGCTTTTATGTTAGATGAAACCGAAAGTTCTTTTGAATGATTGTTTAGAATATTTCTTGATTCTATGAATGAAAAACAACCTTAAACTATCTTTTCAGACCAATGTCAATCCATGATGAATGCCATTGAAACAGTTTTTCCACATTCACATCATCGGTTATGTCAGTGGCATATAAATCAAAATTCACCCTCACATTTTGGGAGTTTAAATGGTGATTCAGCTTTTAAAAATCTGTGGCATAAATGCATGACTTATTGTGAGTCTGAAGATGAATTTGAAGCCACCTGGAAATATATGGTTGATAAATATAATTTGGATGGTCATAAATGGTTGAATGGGATGTACAGACTTAGGAAAAAATGGGCCACTGCTTTCAGTAATGGAAGGTTTAGTGCAGGACTTTTAGCTACTTCGAGGAGTAAGGTCACCAATATGGTTTTGAAAAAAAGCAGGTGATAAGAAGAGTTCTTTGTATGAATTTGTGATCAATTATGCAAAGATACAAGATAATTGGCGGGTAAAGGAGAAGGCTGACGATACTCGTTGTCGTCATGGTAAACCTGCAAAAATTTTGAAAAAGCATCCATTGTTGATTCATGCTGCTGATGTTTATACGATTACCATGTAGCAGTTGTTTGAAATTGAATTGGTTAATTCTTTAAATTGAAAATATGTTGAACAACCATCTTGTTTTGGCAATGATTGGAATGTGATAGAGATCAAAGTAAAATCTCATGATGAAAACTCAAGGGTTAGGCACGTGGTATTCAACAAACAAAATCATGAAATAAAGTGCAGTTGTCATGAGTTTGAGACTGTGGGGATTTTGTGTAAACATGCTTTGATGGTGTTTAACTGTATGGATGTCACTGTTTTACCCGACTCTTATATTTTGAAGAGATGGATGAAGAATGTAAGAAATAGAGTTAACTCTGGTTTTCGTGAAAGCGGTAGTGGTGGTAGCGGTGGTCGTGTATCTGAGATGGTTTTTGTCAACCAAGTAATGAGATCGATATATGATCTAACTCAATTGAGTAAACCGCATGAGGATGCGAGAAAAATATTATGTATGTTGGTTGAAAATGCAAAAGATGAAATATCCGAACTTGTCTCGAACTTGAGTGTAGATGATGAGACACCGTGTGATGATATTCAAAGTGATGGAGTTTGCATACGTAACCCACTTACTGCTAAAGCAAAAGGAATTACAAATGCAAATATCACACGACATTGGGACAACAAGAGCAAAAAAGGAAAGGAAAAGGGGAAATCTAAAATTCCAAGTAAATTTCTTTTGTTCGTTTGTTCTAGATTTTATTCATAAACTCGTTATATAGTTAGTTTACAACTAAGTAATTTTTTTTGAACTTGCTAGGTGCAAAAAAAACCAAAAAGAAAGGACAAAGTTCACAAGATGCCGCCGACACAAGGGAAATGAGCCATATACCACCACAGCAACACTCAAATTCTGTTCTATCACAATATCCATCTGCTTCGCCTCAATTTTCATCTCTATTTGGGTACAATCATCATTTTTTTCATTATTCAAATCAAATGGTAACTAATTAATTTTTAATTTTCAATATGTAAGATGAATTAGGGCCCAATCAAATATTTATACCTTATATTAATTTTTGTTTTTTAAATGCAGTTTGGAGGACCTCATTCATCACAATTTTGGGGGTCCTCCAATCAGTTTGGAGGACCCCCAAAATTGTGATGAATGAGGTCCTCCAAACTGCATTTAAAAAACAAAAATTAATGTCCTCATTCTTCACAAGTAAGAATTTTTGTCAAAAAAAATTAAAATTATTTACAACTTCATTAAATATTTATATTGTTTAGGGACATGATCATGATAATTAAAGAAACATGAATTGTTGATAACATGCTATGGTAGCTGTCAGGTATTCATATTGGTGCTATTTGAAAAATGATGAATTGAAATGATTTTGAAATTTGGCTTAGAAAATTATGATTTTGATGCATCTATTAGCAGGTTTTGACGGAGGAAATGGTAGAGCAGGAGCAATGTTTTAACTTGTTTGATGTTCTCAATGGAACCATCATCTTGTGCACTTTTTGAAGATTTTTCAAGACTGTTGGTGGATATTTCTATCTTTTGACTTGTATAAAGTCTTCTACCTTGTTTAATTTGCTTCTTGAGACTCAAATTAAACCACTGTTATTGGTACAATTTTTCATTTTTTGTTTCATTGAATGTGATGATTACATTGTTTTTTTTTTTAGCTTACTGTTGTGGAAATTTGATTATAATTACTCTTTCATTATTCTTTTTTAAAAATATAAATAAATTAACTAAGGTTTCAATCCATAATTTGAATGTTGCATAAGAACTAATTTGACTCAGTTAAATAATTGATATATACATTTTTAATTATTCTAGTGAAAAGGCGCATATGCTTTTTTGAATGTTGCATAAAAACTAATTTGACTCAGTTAAACAATTGATATATACATTTTTAATTATTCTAGTGAAAAGTCACATATGCTTTTGCTTCTTCTTTTAGTAGCACAGGAAGCACAAACCTTCATCAATTCGTTGCAACGTGTATTTGTTCTTGACAAACCTTCATAGTCAACACGAGTGGCATCGGAGGTCGCACTGCCTCACCATTTAAGTACCAACTATCACCCTCATCCGGATGAAACTATACCAAGCATTTATAGCAATCCATAGTAGCGTGATATAATTTCAGCATGTCTATTCCCAAGATACAATCAAAGTATGCCATAGCTAAAGTCATCAAATTGGCAGTCAACATATGGCCCTCAAACTCTAGAAGGCATCCCATCACTAAATGCTTAGTTATCATCTCCGGTCTCATTGGAGTCGATACAACTAAATCCAAGTGTAATGATACATAATGTAATCTATATCTCTTCACAAAATGGATAGAAATAAAATAATGTGATGCGCCAGTATCAATTAAGATAAGTGCAATAATACCACATAACAGAAAGGTACCCGCCAACATGTGATTTCTCTTTGCCGTAGCTTGTTCCTGAGTAAGAGCAAACACTTGCCCTTGAGCTCGTGGGCATAAGGTAGAAGGACCTAATGGTGCTGGCGGCTGTCATGGGTGAACAGAAGCCTGAGATCCCGATCCACTAGCAGCTCTTGTCCGAGTGGGAAAATATCTCTGGAAATGACCTTGCTCTCCGCAGATAAAACAAGCATCAGTCACCCTCCGACATTCTGCTATAGGATGGCTCATACCGCAATAATCACATCGGACCTCCTTATTCTTCTTCCAAAATCGGAACATGCCTCTAGAACCAGAAAAAGAAGTAGAGGTAGAAGTAGAACTTGACTTCTTGAATGATTGAGCCCTGAGCCCTGAGCCCAAGTGATCCAACTAGCTGAAAAGATATCACTGTCTTGGCATGCCTCATGCTATTCTCCACTAGACGTCAACGGTTAACCAGAGTCTCGTAAGATGTCGGATCATTACAGATCACCACTTGAGCATATATCTCCTGGTAAAGCCCTTGTAATAACATATCATATTAGGACACATCATTGGCATAAATTTGAGGACAATACGGTAACAGATCGAAGAATCGCTACTGCTACTCGTCGATAGTCATCGACCTTGCTTCAGTGACTCCAACTCTATAGATCTTGCGTGACGAACAGCTCGAGGAAAATATAATTTCCTAAACTACTGACGAATGTCTTCCCATGTTACCCTACCTCTCTCTGTGCGTGCTTGGGCAGACTTTGCATCACACCATTTCCGTGCGCGTCCTTCCAGCAAGAATTCAAGTACCTTCATCTTTTACTCCTCGATACAGGCAAAATCTCGGAAACTACTTTTCAGTCTCGTCAACCAACCCTCAGAAACCTCTGAATTTTCACCGCTCACCAAAGGTTTCGGCCCAAACTGCAAGAACTTATTAATGGGGTATTGGCATCGACCCTCATGGTGAGGGTGATGATGATGGGGATCTCCCCATGGCAAACACTACCATGACTTTCATCATCTCTTTCGGTCATACCTGAAAAGATTAATGCACATTAAATACCAAATGCACATTTAAACCCAATACAAAATTCCCAAAGATAAAGCATGATCTGATATAAAAAATTTAGTGACCCTTCTCTGAATTACCTACTAACTAGAAGTCTTAAGCATGCAATCAACTTAAATAAAATACATAATTAACATAGTAAAACTTGCGAAAATATATCCCATAATATACATAAACCGAAAGAAAACAACTGGTATTAAAACCCAAAATTATAGTGATACAACCATATTGAAATGTAGGAAATAAAACTAAAATGTATTATTATATAACTATATCAAATCCTGATGTATAATATATCTTCTTATCCCTACTGTCCTCTAGTCTTGCCTTGAACCTCCTGCTCTATCCAACCTAAGACATGTCCCGTCGAATGGGGTGTTCAAGATAATAACAAGGACATGAGAAATTAACGCCCAATACGTAAACATGAGTAAACATATAAATATGATATATGCATATGTGATGACGGGGACTGGTCATCTGTCAAATCCTGCTCAGAAGCAACGCCAATGAGTGTTGTATCCTCTCGGAGTCAAACCACTGGGTACATCCACACTTGTCTAGAACCCCCCTTCATAGCGGTACATCCGGCACTAGACCTCGTCTAGACCCCACGCCGTAGCGGTACATCCGGTATTATACTACATACAGGTGTAGAGCTTAACGGCTCCACTATCATGGCTATCTCAAAGGAAATAGGCTCAATGCAAATTTATTATTTTTTTAAATGAACAAGTTAATTATTATCTAAACAATAATAATAGGTTAATAAGACCAAAATTAAAAAAAAATATGCAAGTTATAGGACTAAAAGTGCAAATTTATATTTAATAGATACAAAAAAAATGTAAGTTACAAGACTAAAAATGTGAATTCAATGTTAGTAGGATGAAAATGAAAAAATAAATGAAAATTACAAGACTGAAAATACAAATGTAATGTTAACAGGACTAAAAATATAAATTTTCCTAATTACAAGCTATAAGTTTCACAAAAAAATAAATAAAACAACGAGACTCTTAAAATAATCATCTAAACAAACAACTATATAAGAATTTAATTCATGTATACAGCAATTTTATATACTAAAAAATAGCAAGTGCGATGCACGTGAAAATTTTATAATTAGATATATCTATACTATATTATAATACTTGAGAGGTATATATTAGCTGTATTTGGTATGATAAGATGACACCATGTATTTTTTTTCCATTTTACCCCACTTTAATTCTTTTCTAACGTTTTAACTTCATCTCCCTATTTCATTCTCTCTCACTTTCTCACGTCTCCATAACAACTTTTTCCACAAAGTAGAAAAGAATTGAATCGTCCAATTCTGAAAGCTAAAATATCAAGCAAAAATAAGAAGTTTCTTCTCCAATGCAAGGGTGTGTTGCTACTGTTTTTGTTTTTCTCTTCCATATCTCAATCAGATTTTTATGCTTCATTGTAGTGAATTTCTTTGATTTCTTGTCATCTATCTATTTTTTCCTACAATAGGTACTATAGTTACACATGCATAGCATGTGCCACTGTAGCTAGTATTTATTAATATCTAATACATAATAAATAAGAGATATATATTTATAGTTAGATATATATTTATTAATATCTCAATGCTACTATTTTTTTCAGTGAATCCTACAAATATTGATAAATATCCACCTTTAAATATATTATTTGGGTACTGCCGATAAAGATATATTCTAACCTACATGCCCTTTATATATAATAAGACTTATTTATATCGGATATATTCTAACCTACATGCCCTTTATATATAATAAGACTTATTTATTTAATATATGTGGTGGGAAAATTAAATTTCTCTAAGCACAAGCATTATGATGAGCCAAAAGGTATTCATCAGTAGCGTGCAAGAAATTCATGCTTTGTTATTTTATTCCCTTTAATCCTTCTTGTGAGACATGGGTGTGGCAGGTAAGTGAGATCAGACCTTTAGAGATAGTGTCTTTGATGCACATTTTAAGGATTGTAATTTATCAATATATGTGGGTTTTACTTTTTTTTTTTTTAGTAAACTTTACAAATATTGATAAATTTTTACTCGTAAATACATCATTGTGGTAATGTCTGTAAAGGTAAGATAACATTAATATTAGGTGTGTTCAGGCTTCGAGTGCATCTGATTCTTTGACTTGATAATGCATCCCTCGTCGCCGGAATCCACAATTAGGGGTGAGTTTTCTGTATACTGTAACAAAAATATTGGTATGAAAAAAATTCATATATACCGGTATCGATACTGAAATTTCGAAATTTTGATTTAGAAAAAATTCATATTGATACCGTATAAATACCGAAATAAAATTCTGTATACTGAAAAAATATCTGTATATCGAAAAAATTTCGATACGGTATCCTGAAAATTCGGTATTTTGGTTTCAATACGACAAATTAGTAATCTTGCCCGGATTTCGACTCTATCTCAAATTGTTATAAAGATTTCGATTCACATTCAACAATGCTTTTAATTTGTATCATCATTTTCACCATTTAATTTTGTCATAGTGTACCATATATATGATCTGCTGTCACTTTCTTGATTTAATTATATGTCATAATATGTAACACACACGTATGTTTATAATATGAAGTTTTATTTCTTATAATAATGATTGATTTTAAAACAAAATGTAGCGTACTTGAGTTCATGAACTTGAATATATCAAACATCTCAAAACTATAGGAATATGAATGAACTTCAATATCTAAAGTAAAGGCAAATTGCTTTTCCGGGGTCAAAATTAAAGTGCAGAAAATTATATTTCACGGGTGTTAATTTTATTGCAAGATAAATCATTATATACATAAATTAACAACTAATAAAAATAGTTAGGGCTCAAATATCTCAAATTTTAAGCAATTCCACACCAAAAAAATTACACGAGAAAATTAAAATTCTAGTTATGGCTTGGTTCAAATCATATCGGACTCACATCTCTTTATTTAAATTTAAAACATTATTATAAAATGACTTTTACTTGAATGATTTGATATGTTTGAATGGGTTGGCTGGCTCTTTTCTTTCCTTACATCAATTATATATGTGGTATCCACATGATATTGGCCAATGAAAGCCAGCCACGTCCTGTGTGATGCATCGACTTTTTCCCTTGTCTGCGGTTGTTGTTGAATATTCTTGTCTAATATTTGTCTGAATCTCTTTGTTGGTCAAATTAGTTTGCTTGGACTCACAAGTCACATCGTTGAATGAGAATGGGACATCTATCAGGAAAGTATGCTCTACCAGTTTATATTAATTTGTTTCTACTTACTTGCTGGAGTGTAACAACGTACTCTTTATCTTTTCTCCGAGCTTGGTCCCTCGATGATATGCATTTCTTAGTAACCTTTTTCTTCCATTGTTTATATATATATTTTTTCTAAAGAACCTTCTATATATAAAATTTTATGATAATTTTTACACGTTTCATGTTTAAAACAAAACAAAAATTTATATGAGATGATATCACGAATCAATTTTCTGAGATATATTCCTTGCCCGACTTGATCCACGTTGCAAATTACATACATAAAAAATTCAGGGAAAAAAGCGCAACGATTACAATTAAAATGAACATATAATATTACGTACCCATTTTAAAATTTAATTTAAAAAATCTTAGTAATCATACAACGCAAGTTTAACCAATTCCACATCTGTCTAATTAATTTTTTAATTACATATATCTTGCTGGAGTCTTGGGAATAATCAACTGTAAAATCGTTGAAATTTTCTTATATATTTGATGTCTCTAAAAATATTAGGATCTGGTCCGATCCGAACCCATTAAACCCATACCCGAGATAGGAGTTCCAAAATCATAGACCCTATTATATTAAAAGTCCAAGCCTGATGAAGGAAGTCCAAGCCTGATGAAGGAACCCTAGTATAATTGGAAACCAATTATACTTAATTCCCAACTCGGCTAAGCATGGCATAGGTTGTGGTAAGCTGTGAAACTTTGAGCCACTTAGCGGGCCAAACTGAAGTAACTCCACTTAACTCAAACGTAACTATTGGAAATGTGCTCATAAAACAGATTTTGTTAAGAATTGCTAATTTTAAATAAAAAATTATTTATTTATCGTTTGATTGTTTTATTCTATTTAGCTTAAAAATGGATATCTATATAAAATCCATAATATATTATAATTACTATGATTTTAGTATATAAAATGGTTATATACATGAGGATTAAAATCATAAATAATATATTTAAAATGTCCAAGATTGATTAAAGTATAGATCTTTAATTGGTAATTATTAATGCGGTATACTGATATTTTGAATGTGAAAGTTTTATTTGAACTGTTGGGTTTTGGAACACAAGCAATCCTGATTTTGAAGATAACAAAACTTGTTATTGTGTTTCAAACATATTTACTCTAAGTGTGAAGTTGATAACTCAAGTTGGAAGCCAAAACTCAAAGTTAGCAAAACTGAATCTCTGGCGAGCTATACTATTTCGATGATATCTCATAGATCAGAGAGGAAAATAATTATCCACCAAAGCGACTACAAAGAAAACTCAATTTTTAACATTTTATATTTCAAGTCATGAGCAAAAACGGATGTTATCTTGGTCAAACAGACGTCGCAATACAAAACTGAATTGCATCAGTTTAGCAGAAAAACAGAAACAGTTTACCTCGAGCAGTTCCGGTATATTGGCCATATCTTGCAACTATATTATTTGAATGGAACGATTCACCATGATTTGGAAATATAAGACAATGATCTACAAATCATATTCACAACTCGAAGACTGAATCAGATCTTAAGAAGATGCTAAACAGCGTTGAAGTTACTAGTTCGAAAGTGAATTTATGCCACAGTCTAGTATATCAAGCATAATTCTCTCATATGAAATCCAAGTTGAGTGATTATTGATTCCATGGAAAGATAAAAAAAAGGGCTACAACTTTTATGTTTATCACTTTGCCCAGAAATCAACGAATCAAGAGATACATCACTAAACCACTCATGAACTCGACTGATTTTGTGCTAAATCAATTTTGAGCAGCTTTGGTATATCAAGCATAACTTTTGCATATGAACTCCGAATTAATTGATTCTGGTGGCTTTGGAAATTTGAGATAAAGGTCTACAACTTTTGTATTCATCACTTTGACCAGATATAAACGGATCATGCGGAGCTATTTGATCAGTTGATATCCAAGCTATTCAATCAATCTCGCTCCTAAACTGAAGTTTTCCAAGAGTAGTTTAATTACTAACCCAAACTGAAGCTTTCCAAGACCAGTCTATCTACTAAACTGAAGGTGCGCTCAACTACTACCAAACTGAGGTTTTCTCAACTACCAAACCGAATTTTGCTCAACTGCTATAGTGCCGAAACTACTACAGTACTCCAAGTTCAGTTTAGTTCTAGGAACAGTACAAAAGTATTTTAACGGCTCTATTTCTCTGTCTAAAGGCTATATCACTCTTGGAGCCTATAAATACAACATCTTGGAGTTCAAACACAAGTCTTGGAAGAAAGATTAACATCATGGGGAGCCTACTTGAATAAATCAGCTAGATTGAGAGCAAATCCCAAAGTGTGAAGAACAAGAAGAAAGATGAGAGTTCACTGCGAAGTTCTTCACACCAAACCCAGTTTCTAGAACACTTCCTTGTCCGAAATCTTTCTATATCAATTGAAGAGATCTCACTCACGCACATAAGAGAGATATATTTCAAAGATTAGTTGAGTGAGAGTCTTTACACAAAGACGTTAAGATTAATGTATTTGTAGTCTTGGCATAAGAGACGTTAAACATTAGGAGGATTGTGAGGTTGTGGCCTACAATCAATTGAGTGGCTAGGAGTTCTTGTTTAGGCAGTGGGTAAGTCCTAAATCGGATTGGGTTTGTACAAATGGGTTGTATAAATCAAAGTCTTCTAGTGGATCCTTTTGAGGTGGAAGAAGGGGTGACGTAGGACTTGTTGAAATCTCCGAAATCCATAAACAAATCATTGTCTCTTCATTTCTTGCATTTATTCATTGCTACTGTTTTGATTGCATTGTTGAATCATTTTATGTGTTTGATAAAATACCTAAATGTTGCATTAGAAGTGTTTAATAAAATGCTTCAACTAAACTATTTTCATCTATCAACTTGCATCCTTTTAAAATGATTTACAAAATGATAAATTAGTTTCTACAAAGGATTATTTCGTGTTTTTTCTGCTTGGTTTGAAAACCAAACTCGATATAATTTATCGGTACTCAATATTTCAAGAACCGAGCTATTTGTAGTTCAAAATATTTTAAAAGTGTGTATTCACCCCCCCTCTACACACCGCATTTGATCCTATCACGAACTTTCAGTGTGGTGACACTAAGTAGAGGCATTTTATATTAATTGATTATATAGGACAAGGACCAGATGTGATTTAAGAGTCTTTATTTAAGTACCGTTATAAAAACTTTAATCAACATCATTAAGATGATCTTATCTACATCAATCTAAATCTTGAGTAATCATAGATTCTTTGTTTGTATTAACGAGTCTCTTGATTTGTTCGTTAAAAGTTATTTTAGTAATAGACTTCATACTTACTTTTTGGAGACTCATAAATACATTCAGCTGGAAATATGATTTACAGACACGGAATCTGTAACTTCCAAAGGATGCTAAAATGGTTCTCTTGAGTATTGGTTCTAGCACTGAACAGTTTGAACGCTCACTAGTGGATCAATGTTACTTGAGGTTTTAGATACAAACAGAGGGATAAAACGGTAATTTTACCCAACTCTAATTGTGAACCATGAACGGAGGATTGATTAACATGTAATGATTATATCGATAGACTATTCAAATATTTGAGTAAGTATGTTTCATATTTCTCAAGAGTGCAGTTCCGGGTCCTTGGAAATAATAAATTAGATAATTAATTAAAGAGCTTTAATAAATTTTGTCTAAATTTATTGGAGCTTGAGATTATGGATCCATGGTCCTCAAACCATCTTTACGAAATCACGATGGATACTCTTAAATAATTAATATGATTAATTATTATTTATTAAAGATATTACTTTTGATATTTGTAATTTGATTGCAAATAAAATTTTATTAGGAAAGAGAGGTGACAATTATTTTAGATAATTATGAGATGTTTGATAATTATTTGAATTTCAAATAATTTCAATATTAGAATTGGATATGATTATCCGATTCTACAGAATTTCAAACAAAATTTGATTTTTCAATAATAGACTCAAATATTAGATATTTGACCATTATTTAAAATTAAAATTTTTTTGAGTTAATTTTGTTTCAACTTTTTCGAGAACGAATATTTGATTTTTAAAATTGAATACATTTTGAAATTCAAAATTCACGTTAATCTCAAAATGGTTTAGATTTGTTTTGATTTGATTTTCTAAATTAATATATATTTAGTATTTTGGAAGATTTGATCGGTCAAGTTTTTTTTTATTTTATATATAGATAGTGTTCTACAAAGAAAAAAAAAACATCTATAAAAAAATTGGTAAGTTGGAGCCTACCAGTCAAGGTAGTGCCTGAATCCACTTATTGGCTGCCATGTGTATACAAATTATTGACTCATTTGTGTTTTTATTTTTTAAAAATAATCCTTAATGAACCTGTGTAAACACACGTGAGAAACTCAAACCCAACCATGGTTGACATTTTTTAGGGAAGTAATTTTTTTGGTTTGAGATTTCGAGCGGTTAATTTTCACGTTACAGAAAGGGTAAAAATTCTCTCCACTATTTCGAACAGCCGCCGCCCGTTCGAAAATCCAGTCCTTTTTTTGTTTTTGAGATTTCCAGCGATTATTTTTAGTGAAGAAAGGATTTTTTATTTGACAGAAAATAAATTATCTCCCCTCTATTTCAAATTGCCGTTCTAATTTTGCCGACGCCAATTTGAAATTCTCCATTTTCACAGTAAAGAAAGGGTTTATCAATAGAAAGAAAAAAACCTCCCTCTTCTTCTTCTTCCGCCTTCTGTCGTAGTTCAATCGCCGACACATTCGAGATTCTTCATTGTTGGGTGTTTCTGGTGTCGGGTTGACAAGTCAAAATGGGGTATATTGCATTTAGATGGCCTTTGGAAAATTAATGGAACACGTTGATGACAAATGTGGCAGCAAGTGGCAAGGTGATGGATTTGCAGCCAATTGAATAAAAGACACGTGCAAATCCAAAGGCAGCAAAAGCAAATTTAAATTTGCTTTTGTAGGTTCAGATCAAGGAATGAGCTCTATAAATAGAGCTCTTCCCTCGGCTTTTAAATTCATCCCATCTTCGAGTTCATTTCTTCAGTAAAGCATTCAAGTATTTTGAGTGTATTTCTATAATATTTGTGTGATAGGTTTTCTCCTGTATTAAGAGTGTGTGTCTCTTTGGAAACACAGAGAAAGATTGTAATTCTCCAAAATATTATAGTGAAATCTTTTGGTCTTGCCCGTGGTTTTTACCCTAATACTTTTGGGGGTTTTCCACGTAAATCTTGGTGTCTATTTATTCTTCAATTTCTATAGTTTCTATCTCGTAATGCCGCACCTGGGACCAACAAGTGGTATCAAAGCCTTGGCATAAAATTTCTTAAAATTCTGAGTATGCTCTGTGGTTGCAGCTGTGACTGATCTTCCACATCAGAAAAGATTTTTTTGAAAATTTTATAAGGCAGGATTCTTGTAGTCAAGATGACGGCAAAATACGAGATAGAAAAGTTCAATGGGAGCAATTTTTTGCTGTGGAAATTGAAGGTGCAAGCAATTCTAACAAAGGAGCGTTGCTTGGCAGCTATTGGAGATAGACCGGCGGATGTCACGGACGATCAAAAGTGGAATGAGATGAATCACAATGTTGTTTCCAATTTGCACTTGGCGATAGCGGATGAAGTTTTGTCAAGTATCTCGGAAATAAAAAGCGCAAGAGTTATTTGGGATACTCTGACAAAATTGTACGAGGTCAAGTCACTACACAACAAGATTTTCCTAAAGAAAAAGCTTTATACTCTTCGGATGGCGGAATCATCATCAATGACCGACCATATCAATACACTGAATACTCTATTTTCTCGGCTCACGTCTATGGGGCATAAAATAGAGGAAAAAGAACGTGCGGAGCTTCTACTTCAAAGTCTACCAGATTCATACGATCAGCTCATCATCAATGTTACCAACAATGTTCTTTCGGATAATTTAAATTTTGACGATGTCTTAACTGCGGTTCTTGGAGAAGAGAGTCGTCGAAGGAACAAGGAAGATAGGTTGGCAACGTCGAAGCAAGCAGAGGCTTTACCGATGACGAGAGGAAGATTGACGGAGCGTGACTCCAGTGGGAGCCACAGATATGGTAGATCCAAGTCGAGAAGTAAGAAGAAAAATATTTACTGCTTTAAATGTGGCGGTAAAGGGCACTTCAAGAGAGAGTGTACGAAGAGCATCGAAAAGGGATCTCAAGGAAATGTGGCCAGTACTTCAGGCGGTGGTGAAATATTATTTAGTGAAGCAGCAACTGTTGCGGAAGGCAGATACAAATTTTGTGATGCATGGATTATGGATTCCGGAGCGATGTGGCATATGACGTCAAGGAGAGAATGGTTAGACCAGTATGAACCAGTCTCAGGAGGATCTGTATTCATGGGAAACGATCATGCCTTGGAAATCGCAGGGGTCGGTACCATTAAAATCAAAATGTTTGATGGTACTATTCGCACCATACAGGAGGTACGACATGTGAAGGGCCTAACAAAGAATCTTTTGTCTTTGGGGCAATTGGATGATATTGGGTGCAAAACCCGTATCAAGAAAGGGATCATGAAGATTGTGAAAGGCGCGCTTGTGGTTATGAAGGCGGAAAAGGTTGATGCAAATCTGTATGTATTATTGGGGGAAACACACAAAGAGGCGGAACTAGCTGTTGCATCAATTGGTTCGGGGGAAGAATCAACATTGTTGTGGCATAGAAAGCTTGGACATATGTCAGAACGAGGAATGAAGATTTTCTCAGAACGGAAGCTGTTGCCGGGACTTACAAAAGTGACTCTACCCTTTTGTGAGCATTGTGTTACCAGTAAACAACACATATTGAAGTTTGGCACGTCTACTGCCAAAAGCAAAGGCATATTGGAGCTGATTCATTCTGATGTTTGGCAAGCACCGGTGGTGTCCCTAGGAGGAGCGAGATACTTTGTCTCGTTTATTGATGATTTCTCTAGGAGATGTTGGGTGTATCCAATCAAGAAGAAGTCAGATGTTTTCGAAGTCTTCAAAGTTTTCAAAGCGCGGGTTGAACTTGATTCTGATAAGAAAATCAAGTGTTTAAGGACTGACAATGGAGGAGAATATACCAGTGATGAATTTGATGCATTCTGTCAGCATGAGGGAATCAAAAGACAGTTCACGACGGCTTATACGCCTCAGCAAAATGGAGTGGCGGAGCGGATGAACAGAACTTTGTTTGACAGAACAAGGGCAATGTTGAGTACTGCGGGTCTACCAAAGTCTTTTTGGGCAGAAGCAGTCAAAACCGCTTCTTACATCATCAATCGTTCTCCTTCAGTGGCGATTGATTTGAAGACTCCGATGGAGGTATGGACTGGCAAGCCAGTTGATTATTCTCGGTTACATACATTTGGAAGTCCGGTGTACGTTATGTACAATGAACAAGAAAGATCGAAGTTGGATTCCAAATCCAGAAAGTGTATCTTCTTGGGCTATGCTGATGGAGTAAAGGGGTTTCGCTTGTGGGATCCTACTGTCCACAAGCTTATCATCAGCAGAGATGTTATCTTCGAGGAAGATAAAGTGAAGGGAGACAAAGGCACACAGAATTCAGAAACTACTATCATTCAGGTGGAAAATAATACAGACGAAAATCAAGTTTCTTGTGAAGCAGTACCAGAGCACGAGGTACAAGAACTAGTTGAGTCAGAGGTTTCCAAAGTGAGGCAGTCAACTCGAGAGAGAAGACCACCAGGTTGTCTTTCAGATTATGTCACTGAAAGCAACATTGCATATTGTCTATTAACAGAAGATGGTGAGCCATCGAGTTTCCATGAGGCTACTCAAAGCTCGGATGTATCCCTGTGGATGACAGCGATGCAGGAAGAATTGGAAGCATTGGACAGAAACAAAACTTGGGATCTTGTTACACTACCACGAGGGAGAAAAGCTATCGATAACAGATGGGTCTATAAGATCAAGCGTGATGGCAATAACCAAGTGGAGCGGTATCGTGCAAGATTGGTTGTCAAAGGGTACGCTCAGAAAGAAGGTATTGACTTCAATGAGATATTTTCTCCTGTGGTTCGACTTTCAACAGTCAGGGTAGTATTGGCAATGTGTGCGGTGTTTGACCTACATCTATAACAGCTAGATGTGAAAACGGCATTTCTTCATGGCGATCTTGAAGAAGAAATTTATATGCTCCAGCCAGAAGGTTTTGCAGAAAAAGGCAAAGAGAACTTGGTTTGCAGGTTGAACAAATCTCTGTACGGTCTCAAACAGGCGCCGAGGTGTTGGTACAAGAGATTTGATTCCTATATCATGAGCCTTGGGTACAACAGACTCAGTGCAGACCCTTGTACATATTTCAAGAGGTCTGATGATGATGATTATATCATTTTGTTGTTGTACGTGGACGACATGTTGGTAGCAGGTCCCAACAAAGATCGGGTCCAAGAATTGAAGGCACAGTTGGCTAGGGAATTTGATATGAAGGACTTGGGACCAGCAAACAAGATTCTAGAGATGCAAGTTCACCGAGACAGAAGCAACAGGAAGATTTGGCTTTCTCAGAAAAATTATTTGAAGAAAGTCTTGCAACGCTTCAACATGCAAGATAGTAAGCCAGTTTCAACCCCTCTTCCTATTAACTTCAAGTTATCTTCTGAGATGTGTCCTAGCAGTGAAGCAGAGAAAATGGAGATGTCTCGAGTACAGTATGCATCAGCAGTGGGAAGTTTAATGTTCGCCATGATTTGTACAAGACCAGATATTGCACAAGCAGTGGAAGCAGTTAGTCGATATATGGCGAATCCTGGACAAGAGCATTGGAGCACGGTTAAGAGGATCCTTAGATACATTAAGGGTACCTCGGATGCTGCATTATGTTTTGGAGGATCAGATTTTACACTCAGGGGCTATGTGGACTCAGATTACGCAGGTGATCCAGATAAAAGAAAATCTACTACTGGTTATGTGTTTACAGTTGCAGGAGGTGCAGTCAGCTGGGTTTCAAAACTACAAACAGTTGTGGCATTATCTACAACGGAAGCAGAATACATGGCAGCTACTCAAGCTTGCAAGGAGACAATATGGATTAAAAGGTTATTGGAGGAGCTTGGACACAAACAAGAAAAGATTCCTCTGTTTTGTGACAGTCAGAGTGCCTTGCACATTGCAAGGAATCCGGCCTTTCATTCCAGGACGAAACACATTGGAGTTCAATTTCACTTTGTACGAGAAGTAGTAGAGGAAGGAAGTGTGGACATGCTGAAGATCCATACGAAGGATAACATAACTGATTTTCTGACCAAGCCAGTAAGCACAGAGAAATTTGAGTGGTGTAGATCCTCAAGTGGCCTCGCAGGAACGTAAGCAGTGGGAATGGCAAGATTGAAAGGATGTGTGGAGATGTGTTTGATTCTCAATCAAATCTCCAAGTGGGAGAAATGTCGGGTTGACAAGTCAAAATGGGGTATATGGCATTTAGATGGCCTTTGGAAAATTAATGGAACACGTTGATGACAAATGTGGCAGCAAGTGGCAAGGTGATGGATTTGCAGCCAATTGAATAAAAGACACGTGCAAATCCAAAGGCAGCAAAAGCAAATTTAAATTTGCTTTTGTAAGTTCAGATCAAGGAATGAGCTCTATAAATAGAGCTCTTCCCTCGGCTTTTAAATTCATCCCATCTTCGAGTTCATTTCTTCAGTAAAGCATTCAAGTATTTTGAGTGTATTTCTATAATATTTGTGTGATAGGTTTTCTCCTGTATTAAGAGTGTGTCTCTTTGGAAACACAGAGAGAGATTGTAATTCTCCAAAATATTATAGTGAAATCTTTTGGTCTTGCCCGTGGTTTTTACCCTAATACTTTTGGGGGTTTTCCACGTAAATCTTGGTGTCTATTTATTCTTCAATTTCTATAGTTTCTATCTCGTAATGCCGCACCTGGAACCAACATCTGGTTTGTCCATTCAACATTCGAGCTTCTGTCTATATCAAATGTTAATGACTAAAGTCAAATACTTTCAGGTTGTGCTTGGATGGATGCATTTGGATTTGAGAATATATTTCAAATAAATGGATTTGAAAATCCATTGATTTGAATCCTTGTTTTATTAAATCTCTTGCTTGGGATAACATAGAATTTCAAATTGAAATTTTAAATCCATTGATTAGTTGCTTGCCTAAAAAATTAATAATTTCAAATAATAGAAAAGTTTAATATATTATTCTTTATATATTTTGAAATTAAAATTAGTATTATTATTACAAAATAACCATGCTCAATTTAAAATAATATAAATTTAAATTTTATTTAGTTTAATTGGATTAAAGACTAAATTTACATAAATAAACTTTAAACAAAATATTTATGCTTTTCTAAAAAAACAAATATATAACTTATTATAATTTTTAAAATTCATTTATTTTTCAAGTAACATAAAAAAAATATTTTCGTGCAATAACTCTACAATAAAATCAAAATTTAGTAACATATATTAATCAAAAAAATATTGATAAAATATGTTGGAACAATAAAAAAATATACAAAATACCTTCATAATACAAATTTCAAACAATGGTTTTTAGGAAAGAAAACAAGAGAAAATTCCTACTACTAAATTCTTCGACGAGCTCGATATTCTTCATACATGTAGTTTTCATGGCATTGTTTACAAATCGCATTTCTGTACATGTTTCCCAGTACCTTTCATGACATTCTTTACAAAGTGTATTTAGCACTCTTGATACTCTGTTTCTGTTATTATTTGAACACAGATTGCTACACAAATTCTTCCCATTGTCAATTGGGGATATTAATGCACTTTTGAGTTTTATGATTTAAAATCGCAACTATTGGAATCTCGTTTTTTCCTACTCCAAGATTAATGGAGAAATCACATATGCAAGACATATGACAGAATAAATTTGGAAGTAACAAAGATTCTGGAAAAGTTTCGAGACATTCCATGAAAAGTCAGCTGCATGCCATTCAAGAAATTACCTCTAGAATTTTCTGCTCTCGATGTACCACTGACACGAATAGATGGTTGAGTTTCCATAGGGAAGTCGTCAAACCCATTAATATTTGATATTCCCCTTTTCATCTTGCTAGTTATGAAAGAAATATTTCTGCATTATAACAAAATATAAACCAATAATATGTTCACAAACTGAAATCTTGGAACGACTCCTTAAAACATCACGAGACGTATATTTCTATCAAAGAATCATAGTTACTATGATCCAAAAAAAGTCCCAAAACACAAAGAATCATAGCTACTAGCATGGCTCGATCACATTATGATCAAACTTACGAATTCAACATAATAAAAAACAACTATAGAGAAATCATAAGTAGCCAGAAACTACACAAGCAAGTAGTTGCCAAAGAAAAAACGACAATTGACACTACTCCTGCACCACCAAGGTATTACTTCATTATTAGCTCATCTCTTGTGATGGAACAGCAGCTTCACCAAGAACTGCAACTTGACCTACATCATAATGTTCAAGTCACCAAACCTTGTGCAAATGCACTCACATGCACAAGTGCTAAAGATTAACTGCGCCAAAACATACTCCAAACTAGATTCATTATAGATGAATCGGTAGATATAGACATTTTTTAGCAGAATTTCTACACTAAAGTGAAGAAACTGGTTGCCAGTTTCATTACATGGTTTCTGAAAACATAAAGCCAAGAAATTTATTTTAGCAAGGCTTGAGAAACTTTATACTCTAACCTTCTAACTCAACCCTCCACAAAATTAGGTACCAGACCTTTCATTAAATGTGAGACAATCCTACTGGGCTACTACTGAAGTATAGCATTATATAGGCCAACAAAGTTTTGCTTCATGTACTCAGCGACAATGATAAATTCTAGTTCCACTTGTGTTGTTGTTTTTGGAAGAAAATTCTAGTTCAACTTTTCAAGTACAAGAACGACAAATCAGATTCCCAAGAAATGTGTTGCGCAAAAGTATTGACGATTGTGAGGTCAAATTTTTTTAACCATAAAAAAAAGATTAACTAACAACATTAATTGGTATGTTAATAGCAGCTATTTGCTGAATTAGTCCAAAGAAAAAATCAGGTCTTTAATAACTCGTACACTCTGTATTACTCGATCCTAGAACATTTCAATAGAAAATTACACTCCACAGTAATGGTCAGCCATGTTCATGAATGTATATGCAATTATGTGCAGTATTTGAATATTTCTTAGTGAATCGATCAGTAATCCAGCATAGAAAAACAAGCTAAAGATTCGGAACAAATATTTCAGAAAACAAGATTCAGACGCAAATGCATTTCAATTGAATCACCAAGAAACCACAAGACTAAAAAAATGAAAGGTGGTCTCACCTCTCTGCTATCACGTGGATCCCCATTTTTTCCCCTGTTGCTGCAGCTGGGACTGATGGGTTTTCCCCATTTTAGGCACGGCGGAGGAAATCTCCGGGTTAGGAGCAGGATAAGAACCAGGAATACTCTTCCCCGGACAGTGTCCGAATCTCGGGGAACTAACTAGACCTCCCGGAGCACAGTTTTCTTCGAAATTGGACGGCAGCGGAGTCGGGCCCCTGGAGGACTGAATAGAGTACATATCACCCATGTTATAGTTCGACAATCTCCCCATATCCGAGTTCCCAAAATTCGACAGGCGCCCGCCGAATCCCATCATGGAGTAGAAATCAGAGTGATTAAAATTGGAAGCCCACGGAGTCGGATTTCTCAAAGAACTCAGGCTATAAATCTCAGCTCCAGTCAGATTCTAAGGCCTCGGAGTCACTCCAGTGAATGAGCCATTCCCGAGCGAACGCCGCGACGCATTCGATTTCCTCACAGTGACATGTAACTTTCCATCGTTTCCGATTTCACCATCTAACTCCTTTTCTCCTTCAAATCCCACTAAGCCTACAACCAATGCCTAAATCCCCTTCCATGCTTGGATCTGAGGCGAGAGGCGCCGCCGTGAAGAAACGGTGAGTTGTGAGGCGCCGCCGTGAAGAAGAGAAATAAGAGAGAAAGGGGAGAATATTTCAAATGAACGGGAAAAAGAAAGGATTCAAATCCACTAATTTTTAATTTTTTAGGTTATAAATCAGTACCCAAATCAAACAGATTTGAAATCAAAATCCATGTATGTAGCCAAACAAACGCTGCGGATTTGGGCTGTGGATTTGAAATCCAAATGAGCCCAAATCCACCCACCCAAGCACAGCCTCAATGAATTTCAAGTTATTTGAACAATTTTGTTGTCAGATACCTAACTAGGATTTTTCTTCGAGGGGCTCAATTTTAGGTACAAAAAAATTATAGACATTGAATATTCTAATCTGTTTATATATATATATGTTTATATAATCTAATTAACTCTCTAAATTTATATATCATTTAGTTTTTCATAAGTGTTTAATTTTATTAAATATCAATATCATAATCATAATAATGATATAAAAATCTAACTTTTATTATATTAGGTCCTCTAAACTTAATAGAGAATATTATATTATATCATTACACAATTTTTTTTTAAAAAAATAAAGCATTTTCCATTTTAAATCTAATATACGGATGATATTTGTCTAATTTTTTTAATTAATTATATTTATAATATAATTTATTATTAGGATAATATAATTGAAATTTCTCAAACTTCATTTGCAAAATTGAGTTAGTCCAAATCAAAGTTAAAATAACCCAAAATAGAAAAAATATGTTTGATAGAACCCAAAACAAAAAAATATTATTAGTCTATATCAAACATTGAAAAAGCCTAAAATAAAAATTTTTGAAAGAGCCCAAAAAGAAAAAAAAAAATACATTATATTGGACCTTAAAAATATACACATATATATTAATATATGGACAAAGAATGGGGGCTGGACTGGGCTTCCTGTTTGTTGTGGTTATGTGATGAATGAATAAAATAATATTTATTACTGAAATGTTCAGAAATTATATTATTGTTAACTTCAGTGCAGTGTTTTCCATTCAAAAATTTCACGCTTTTAGCTATATATTTGTCTACAGGTTTATTCTGAATCTTACGTAATGTTCGTTGATATTGAAATAATAATTCTTTAATTTATTGAAATTATAACATTATCCATCGACATACACATCTCCATTCGGTTGGGTTGTCATTCCCTTCACATATTTGAAAATATTCTCCAAATGTTCATGCATGAAATATATGTGAAAACATTCTAGTACTTGAAACATTTTAATTGTATTTTTAGATTCATATGGACAATATGAATTTAATTTGTTTGGATCGATAGACACGAATTAGGATAAATAAAATCAAGAATAATTTATCTAGAAATTGAGCGTTTGTTGTATTTTTTTTTTAAAAAAAAACAGCTTGAATTATGTGATTGAAATGTTTAATTTCATATTTGAAAAGAAAAATTTAATTCAATTTTTTCTCATGCTTTAAATGTTTGTATGATTTCAGAAAATCGATTGGTTTCTTGATTGAAAATGGAAGATAACTTTTCACTGTCACTTGAAGAACTGGATGGAGACTACGATCAAGAAGCTGAAATTGATCGGATTTCAAAAGTGCAATGTGGAGTTCCTGGTTTATCTATACCAGTTGAGGTACAAACTGAAATATCTATTATTGATGTTTTGGAGAGTAAGATACTAGAGGGTACAATTGTGAAAAGTGTTGAAGATGCTTATTTATTATATTGTCAATACACACATGCCAAAGGATTCAGTGTGAGAAAGGGTGATCAAAGGAATTTAATTGTTCATGTGAAGGTTTGAAATATGAAAATGTTCTAGTAAAAGGATTCCAGTTTATCAAAAGCCGATCACTAGAACTAACTGTAAAGCCAAACTGAAGATTACAAGGGAGAAAGATGGTGAATGGCAGGTGAGTAGATTTTTATGGAGCATAACCATGAGATGTTTGCACCTGATCAAAATCACTTGTTAAGATCGGCACGTAATATATCTCATGCAAAAAAGTCTACTCTGGAAGCTATGGTAAATGCTGGAATATCTATCTCTAGTGTTGTTTCTTATATGGAAGATGAAGCTTGTGGGCCAGAAAATTTAGGTTTTATTAGAAAGGATGCATATGACCATTTGAGTCGATTGAAAAAACATACTAAAGTTGAGAATGGAGATGCCACTGCACTTATTCAATATTTTATAAATAAGGCGAATAAGGAGAATTATTTTTATTGGAATGTGCAATTGGATGATAACGATAAGGTGATGAACTTTTTCTTTCGAGACTATAAATGTGCGGTTGATTATGAATATTTTTGTGATGTGCTGTCAATTGATACGACATATAGAACAAATAAGTATAATTTGATATGTACTCCATTTGTTGGTATATATCACCATATGCGGAATGTGTTGTTTGGCTTGGCTTTTATGTCAGATGAAACCGAAAGTTCTTTTGAATGGTTGTTTAGAACATTTCTTGATTCTATGAATGAAAAACAACCTCAAACTATCTTTTCAGACCAATGTCAATCCATGATGAATGCCATTGAAACAGTTTTTCCACATTCACATCATCGGTTATGTCAGTGGCATATAAATCAGAATTCACCCTCACATTTTGGGAGTTTAAATGGTGATTCAGCTTTTAAAAATCTGTGGCATAAATGCATGACTTATTGTGAGTCTGAAGATGAATTTGAAGCCACCTGGAAATATATGGTTGATAAATATAATTTGGATGGTCATAAATGGTTGAATGGGATGTACAGACTTAGGAAAAAATGGGCCACTGCTTTCAGTAATGGAAGGTTTAGTGCAGGACTTTTAGCTACTTCGAGGAGTAAGGTCACCAATATGGTTTTGAAAAAAAGCAGGTGATAAGAAGAGTTCTTTGTATGAATTTGTGATCAATTATGCAAAGATTCAAGATAATTGGCGGGTAAAGGAGAAGGCTGACGATACTCGTTGTCGTCATGGTAAACCTGCACAAATTTTGAAAAAGCATCCATTGTTGATTCATGCAGTTATTTGAAATTGAATTGGTTAATTCTTTAAATTGCAAATATGTTGAACAACCATCTTGTTTTGGCAATGATTGGAATGTGATAGAGATCAAAGTAAAATCTCATGATGAAAACTCAAGGGTTAGGCACGTGGTATTCAACAAACAAAATCATGAAATAAAGTGCAGTTGTCATGAGTTTGAGACTGTGGGGATTTTTTGTAAACATGCTTTGATGGTGTTTAACTGTATGGATATCACTGTTTTACCCGACTCTTATATTTTGAAGAGATGGATGAAGAATGTAAGAAATAGAGTTAACTCTGGTTTTCGTGAAAGCGGTAGTGGTGGTAGCGGTGGTCGTGTATCTGAGATGGTTTTTGTCAACCAAGTAATGAGATCGATATATGATCTAACTCAATTGAGTAAACCGCATGAGGATGCGAGAAAAATATTATGTATGTTGGTTGAAAATGCAAAAGATGAAATATCCGAACTTGTCTCGAAGTTGAGTGTAGATGATGAGACACCGTGTGATGATATTCAAAGTGATGGAGTTTGCATACGTAACCCACTTACTGCTAAAGCAAAAGGAATTACAAATGCAAATATCACACGACATTGGGATAACAAGAGCAAAAAAGGAAAGGAAAAGGGAAAATCTAAAATTCCAAGTAAATTTCGTTTGTTCGTTTGTTCTAGATTTTATTCATAAACTCGTTATATAGTTAGTTTACAACTAAGTAATTTTTTTTGAACTTGCTAGGTGCAAAAAGAAAGGACAAAGTTCACAAGATGCCGCCGAAACAAGGGAAATGAGCCATATACCACCACAGCAACACTCAAATTCTGTTCTATCACAATATTCATATGCTTCGCCTCAATTTTCATCTCTATTTGGGTACAATCATCATTTTATTCATTATTCAAATCAAATGGTAACTAATTATTTTTTAATTTTCAATATGTAAGATAATGAATTAGGGCCCAATCAAATATTTATACCTTATATTAATTTTTGTTTTTTAAATGCAGTTTGGAGGACCTCATTCATCACAATTTTGGGGGTCCTCTAATTGGAGGACCTTGGAGGACCCCCAAAATTGTGATGAATGAGGTCCTCCAAACTGCATTTAAAAAACAAAAATTAATGTTCTCATTCTTCACAAGTAAGAATTTTTGTCAAAAAAAATTAAAATTATTTACAACTTCATTAAATATTTATATTGTTTAGGGACATGATCATGATAATTGAAGAAACATGAATTGTTGATAACATGCTATGGTAGCTGTCAGGTATTCATATTGGTGCTATTTGAAAAATGATGAATTGAAATGATTTTGAAATTTGGCTTAGAAAATTATGATTTTGATGCATCTATTAGCAGGTTTTGACGGAGGAAATGGTAGAGCAGGAGCAATGTTTTAACTTGCTTGATGTTCTCAATGGAACCATCATCTTGTGCATTTTTTGAAGATTTTTCAAGACTGTTGGTGGATATTTCTATCTTTTGACTTGTATAAAGTCTTCTACCTTGTTTAATTTGCTTCTTGAGACTTAAATTAAACCACTGTTATTGGTACAATTTTTCATTTTTTGTTTCATTGAATGTGATGATTACATTGTTTTTTTTTTTTTAGCTTACTGTTGTGGAAATTTGATTATAATTACTCTTTCATTATTCTTTTTTAAAAATATAAATAAATTAACTAAGGTTTCAATCCATAATTTGAATGTTGCATAAGAACTAATTTGACTCAGTTAAACAATTGATATATACATTTTTAATTATTCTAGTGAAAAGGCGCATGCATATGCTTTTTTGAATGTTGCATAAAAACTAATTTGACTCAGTTAAACAATTGATATATACATTTTTAATTATTCTAGTGAAAAGGCACATATGCTTTTGCTTCTTCTTTTAGTAGCACAGGAAGCACAAATATCAAATTAATATTTACACCATTATAAATTTGATCGTCATATTCTTGGATTGATCTTTTACAAGCAAAAAAAAAAAAAAAGGAAAAAATTTCTTCATCAAATACGTACATCGAATTCATTACTAGTCACTCACATAAAAGTCCATTAAAATAAAAATAAATGAAATATTCACACTTTCAGAAAGAACCAAAGTTATAGCTAGTGTTTTTATCAAACATTTACACAAGCAAAAGGTAAACATTCTGGTTCATTTGGAATACAATCACTCGAAAATCTATCTTGCAATCTTTTAAACCATAAGGTAGTGTTTGGAGAG
This sequence comes from Henckelia pumila, assembly GCF_033568475.1. NCBI lineage: Eukaryota > Viridiplantae > Streptophyta > Magnoliopsida > Lamiales > Gesneriaceae > Henckelia > Henckelia pumila. Next base: position 187,771,238 of record NC_133121.1, on the reverse strand, counting down.
CTTCTAAGAATCAATTATCAGCTTTTCATTAACAAAATTTTGAATATACTAGATGCCAAGGCAACTTTTCAGCAACCATCTTTATGCTATAAAATAACTTCTCAGCAACCATCTTAATGCTGTCGAGAGCTGCATATCAACCTCTAAAAATATTTGATTCAACGCAACTAAAAATAGAACCATCTAACAAGGAGAGATCTTGGGGATTTGAGATTTTAGAAGAAATATTTTGAGCCAGTACCGTGAACCATGGCTCGCCGCTGCTCAAAAATCTCCGCGACCATGAGGAGAAATTTAAATCTTAAGGTTTAGATCTACAATAGCTATGAAAACTGACGGCCAGAGCAAAAAAAAATAACCGCACAAAAAAGTGAGGTGTTTTTCTTTCACTTGTCGGCGAGGGGCGTGGAGGAGGCCCCGTTAAAAATAGAGAATATCGAACGACAGCAGCGGAGCTATGTCACTTGTCGGCGAGGGGCGTCTGTCGGAAATGGGTGGAATTACTGTGATGAGAGAACGGGTGGATATGGAAATTGTGAGACAGATGAGAACTTTGAATTCTTTTATCTTTGGTCAAACCGGGTGATTCTATGCTACACCGGGTGAGATACACTCCTTTTGTGTTTTTTATTAAGATGTTCGCGCAAACATCTTGCTGAAAAAAAATCATGTAGACCCCACCTGTGCTTTTTTTGTCATTTAGCATGATATTTTTTGTCATTTAGAATAATGTTCGCGTGAACATCTCAAAAAAATTAGGGAGTGTTTTACCTGGTGTAGCATAGAATCACCCGGTCAAACCATAGTTGGGTTAAGAGGCCTACAACCAAGAAATTCGGAATTTTTTTTAAACAAAAAAAAAATTAAACATGGCAGCCAATAAGTGGATTCAGGCACTACCTTGACTGGTAGGGTCGAACTTACCAAAAAATTTCCAGAAACACACGTATGCACGTCTCATACTCTTTCGTCGGATTAGAATTTTTGTGAAAAATTATATAAATTTTGTGAGAAAAATTAATAGAGTTAGCCCACACTATTGTCCGTTGATTGATTCGATGATTGGTGAGGAAGACCGTGGAAGTGAAGGAATTCCAGAAGATCCGATTCAATACGAGTAGTGAATATCAAAAGAATTTTGGTAACGACTCCTATTCCATAATAGATTTTTAATCATTAAATTTATTATAGTATTTTGCATGTTTAGGTATAAGAGAACTTGTGAAGTTTTTATAATTAAACTAGATCATTTGTTCGATCTATAAAAAATTGATTTTTGTCGTCGTTTAATCATATGTTTTCATATTTTTTCGCTGCGCATCGTGTTAGTAAGTTGTATTCTGAATTCTGAAAACTTCAATGTCGAAAGCAATCAACAGCAATGAAAATGATCAACACAGTCGAGGCGAGAGAAACTCTCTATCTGCAAGACGAAATTGCCCGTTCCAAGTGCTAAAAGTTAGCAGCAATCGTCTCTAAGATACAACGACTTTCGATCGTGATATAGCAGCACTGCAAATATCACGAACTTCAACGAACGAAAATATGCTTTAACTTTTCTTTTGAGAAAGTGAGTGTAACACCCGGTATTTTAAATACGTAAATCCGCATGCATAATTAGGATATTTAATTATTTAAATTTTAGATTTATGGGTTAAATAATTATGTGAATTATTTGTGCATGATTTAATTTATTTTTAAGCATTTAACCCATAATTAATTATTTTTATGATTTTTAGTATTTTAATTATTTTATCGCGTAGACGGGACCGTGGACGGACGAGATGACAACTTTCTAGCCAATTAATTTCATGAGCCTTTTTAAAGCCCTAAAATATTATTTTGAGTTTTATTACCTCAAAATTTTTAGTATTTAATTTTATATAATTTTAGGAGTCCATTTTATTCAAAATAAGCCAAAATATTGATTTTTTAGCATCTTTAAAATTCCCTTAATTTTAATTTCGGGATTTTAAATAACTTATCAGATTATTTACTTTTATTAGGAAATTTTAAATTGTATATTTTTATATTTGAAAACCTTTAATTATATCTTATTTTCCCTATATACTAATTAATCAAAAATTTACCCTAAACCTACCCAACCTCAACCGATTACTTCACTCAGCCGCCTCACCCCACCATCTTCATCATCTTCCTCGGCCAGAAAGCTTAAGGCACCATAGACGTTTTCTTGAAGCTCCCAAGCTTGTCGTCATCGTCCCGTCGTTCCGGAATCGTCTCACGCTCGTTTTCTCTTCGTTTTTCGGTGCAAGGCATGTTTTTTTTTCTATGATTTTCGTACTGTATCAGATATTATGTGTGTGTGTGTTGGCAGTCGAGTTTTCCAATTAAAATTTCAGAAAACGAATTGGTGATGATGTATGTGCTTGATTATTGGGTTGTTATTGGTCATATTCACGTTTCTTTTAGCCATGGTGGTTCTAGTTGCTGGTCCAAGGGTTATAGGGTGCCTTAGGGTCCCTAGAGTCGGTCTTGGTCAGGTGGATCGAGCCAAGGGAGGGCTGGGCAGTAGCTGCATCGGCTGAGGGAGGCTGTGCGCAGGTTTAGGGTTGCAGGGAAGGAGGCTGCGGCTCGATGTCCTTGGCTGCATGGGAGTGGTTCGGTGGCTAGGTTCGAACCGCCCAGACGTGGGCTACGTCTGGGCGGCGGGGCTCCGGCCAGGGCGGCCGGAGCAGGGCGGCAGCAGCCCTAGAAGGGCTGCTGCCCGCGGCTGCGGCTGCACGGGTGAGGGGGGGAATTGGGTTTCGGGTTTTAGGGTTAGAAAGGAGCCGGGTCGGGTGGTTGAGGCCTGGGTCGGGTCAGTAGGTTAGTGGGTCGGGTTAGGTTGGTCCGGGTCCGGGTTTTGTGGGCCGGGCTCGAGTCTTTTTAATTTTATAGTATTTTAGGAATTAATTGGTTTTTGGGCCAATTAATTAGAAATAAAATTATTTGGACTCCCAAATAATTTTATTTGGGCTTTTAAAATTTTAATTAAGTTAGTCCATTAATTTTATGGGCTTTTGAGCCCATGAAAGTTATTGGGCCAGTCTTTGGGCTTTTGGGCCCATTGGGCCAGGTTAAGTTGTTATTGGGCCTAGAATGTTTTAATGGGCTTTAATAAATTTATTTGGGCTTAGAACAATTTTATTGGGCTTAAGTATGTTAATGGGCCAGTCTCAGTGTTAATGGGCCAGATTTAAGAAATTGGGCTTGAGTGTTAGGACCAGCAGTCCAGTACAATCCATGAGAAATTTGCATGTGTCCTGAATATATATTTAATTATTTTATGCATTGAAGTTATTTTAATATTTATATGATAGTAAGAAATTAAATTAAATATATATGAAGTACACACATTTTTATTTAAGTACATGCATTCATGAAATAATTTTATGCATAATTAAATGTTTAAGGTTGAGCAAAAGAAAATATTTTATGTTGGAAGTTGAAGTAGTGTGAAAATTTAAGGGGGATTCGTCCCCATATGTGAACTATTGAAGGGCAGTTTACTGCCAATTTAAGAGGTGATTCGTCACCGCCACGTACGTTGGTTTCCACGCTGATCAGTATTTAATGTAGGATTTAAGGTTACACTACGGATACAACCATGCGATGTTAGAAAATTAATTGCTCAACAATGTTTATGTATTATGTTATTTTAAGTTATGTTATGTTATGATATTTTTAAGAATGCTCATTCATGTATATGTTATGTATTAATATTTAATTGTTTTAAATTATTTTCAAACCCTTGTTATGTTAGCATGTTGGGCCTCTAGGCTCACTACACTGGTATGGTGCAGGTGAGTTCGTAGAGGAGGATGTAGTTCCTACCGGCGGCGAGGACCTATGAGCGGACATGCAGTGACCCCGTGACCGTGATAGATGTCTGAGTCACATTGCATGTTTTTGATTATGTCAGCACGTTACATATTTTATATTATTTTTCAGTGGTTGTGAGTTTTGAATATTTTATTGAATATTGTCAGTGCATGCAAACTTTAATCATTTTATTTATGCAACATTTTTAATTAAATGTTTGACTCAGATATTTATTTTATTTAAAGAATGCAATTTTTATTTAAGTTATTTATTTTAGTCATTTATTTAAGTTATTTATTTATTTATCTTTTTATTCTGTGCATATATGTATGGGCATATATGTGCATATTTTATTTAGTAAGTATATATAAAAAAAAAATTTCCGCATATTTATTTATTAATTATAGAGTTAGGGTCGTTTCAGTTGGTATCAACGCACGGTCCTTGGAGGGGTCATTACTGCTATGCGAGCTCAGAAATCCACGCTACCGGTCTGTAAGTTTTAAGTGTTTATAGCATGATTTAATTTTTAGAATTTAAGTTAGCATTAATTTTAAACAACTTAGTTATGCATGGCGATTTACGTAAAGAAATATGTGGTGGTGCAGAATGCCTCCCAGACCGATGAACAGACGTGGGGGATCTCCACCTACACCTACACCTCCACCTCCGCAGAACCCACTAGCAGCATTGGAGCAGGCCAATGCGACCTTGATGGCGGGGATTACTGCTCTGCTAGAGCAGCAGGCTTCATGTCCGAGGATGTCCCATGAGGAGGACGTAGCAGAGCGGTTCCAGAAGAAGGGAACCAAGGAGTTTTCTGGTACCACCGATCCTTTGGTGGCTGAGGGGTGGATTCGCTCTTTGGAGTCCATCTTTGCGTACATGGGGATCACAGACGCCGACAGGGTGAACTGTGCGACGTATATGCTGAGAGGAGACGCAGCTCTATGGTGGGAGGGTGCTGCCAGGGGAGTTCACATTCCTACACTGACATGGACAGAGTTTAGGCGTATCTTCTACGCCAAGTATTTCACCGAGGATGTGCGTAGCCGCATGATCCGGGAGTTCATGAGTCTTCGGCAGGGGGACCGATCAGTGGTGGAGTATGTGCGACAGTTCGAGAGGGGCTGTCACTTTGTGCCCTTGATTTCAGATAGCCCGCAGGAGAAGTTGAGGCAGTTTGTGGAGGGCCTGAAGGCAGATATCAGGCATGACGTTCGCATGGCAGACGTCCTTACTTATGAGTCTGCAGTCAGTAGAGCCTTGCGTTCCGAGGAGGGTCGGAAAGAGATCCAGAGGGAGCAGCAAGGGAAGAGGCAGTTTCAGGCTGGGTATCAGCGACCATCTTCGCAGCCTCCTGCGAAGAAGCAGTTTACAGGGCCGGCTAAGGGCCCGAATCCGCAGCAGAGGCCGCAGCAGCAGAGGGGCAGGGCCCCTAATGCCATAGGTTTTCCTACTTGCCCGAAGTGTCAGAAGATGCATTCGGGACCGTGTTTGTTGGGAGCAGGGGTTTGCTATCACTGTAGGGAGCCAGGGCATCAGATAGCTAACTGCCCGAGGAAGAAGAACACTGCTGGTAGAGTGTTCGTCATGCAGGCCGAGGAGGTAGATCCAGACACCTCCTTGATCACCGGTATATCTTATCCCTAGTATTTTATAATTTTCCTTTTGTTAAGAATTTCGTTTCTTTATGAAATTGTTGTTCTTTGGGCTATCTATCTGAATGTTAGAATAAGAAGCATGTTTTTACTTGTGATTAGAATTAAGAGTTAGTAGTGATTCGTTGGGAAAATTTGGTAGTGGTATGAAATTGTTGGGAATTTTCTGCGTGCAGGGAGAATTCTAGTTGGAGGCAACTCCACGTTTGCGTTGCTAGATTCAGGGGCTACGCATTCGTTTATCTCCCTGGAGTTTATCAGGCGGATAGGCATCACACCTGAGATTATTGACAGTGGGTATGATGTTACTATGCCGTCAGGGCAGATTATTTCTACCTCGAAGGTTATTCGAGGACTGGAGTTGGAGCTGCAGGGACACTCCATTCGAGCAGATGTGGTGGTTTTGCCATTGAGTGGATTCGATTTGATTTTGGGTATGGACTGGTTGACAGTCAATGGAGCTTCGATTGATTTTCGTCGGAGATCAGTGTCAGTGAGACCTACAGTAGGCGACCCGTTCACTTTTCATGCATCTCAGAGCAGTGATATTCCTCAGGTGATATCTCTTATTCAGGCGAGGAAGTTTTTGAGACGGGGTTGCCAGGGGTTTCTAGCGAGTATCGTCACGACTTCAGAGCCATCTAGCATATCATTATCAGAGATAGAGGTGGTTCGTGACATTCCGGATGTCTTTCCGGAGGATGTTGCAGGAATTCCACCAGTGAGAGATGTGGAGTTCAGCATCGACTTGGTGCCAGACACCGTGCCTATCTCTAAGGCACCGTACAGACTTGCTCCTACCGAGATGAAAGAGTTGAAGGAGCAGATTCAGGAGCTATTAGAGAAAGGCTTTGTTCGTCCTAGCTTTTCTCCATGGGGAGCCCCGGTGTTATTTGTGAAGAAGAAGGATGGCAGTATGAGATTGTGCATCGATTACCGAGAGCTCAACAGGGTCACAGTGAAGAACAAGTATCCACTGCCGAGGATAGAGGATTTATTTGACCAGTTGCAGGGAGCTTCAGTGTTCTCCAAGATCGACCTGCGATCTGGTTATCATCAGTTGCGTCTTAGAGATGCAGATGTGTCCAAGACTGCTTTCAGGACACGATATGGGCATTACGAGTTCTTAGTGATGCCATTTGGGATGACCAATGCTCCAACGGTTTTCATGGATCTCATGAACCGAGTCTTTCAGCCGTATCTAGATCAGTTCATCATAGTCTTCATTGATGATATCTTGATCTATTCTAGGAGCATCGAGGAGCATAGACAACATCTTCAGACAGCCTTGCAGACTTTGAGGGAGCATCGTTTGTATGTCAAGTTCAGCAAGTGCGAGTTTTGGCTTGAGCAGGTGGCATTTCTTGGCCACATTATTTCGAGAGATGGGATTGCAGTTGATCAGTCGAAGGTTGAGGCAGTGCAGAATTGGGGTATTCCGAAGAATGCTTCGGAGATTCGCAGTTTCTTGGGTTTGGCAGGATATTATAGGAAGTTCATCAAGGGTTTTTCCTCTATTGCAGTACCCTTGACTTCCTTAACCAAGAAGAATGCGAAGTTTATCTGGAGTTCAGACTGTCAGAGGAGCTTCGATCAGCTGAAGGAAGCACTCACTACTGCACCGGTGTTAGCAGTGACAGTACCACACGAGGAGTTAGTGGTGTACACCGATGCGTCTAAGCTGGGTTTAGGCGTCGTACTTATGCAGTGTGGCAAGGTTATTGCGTATGCGTCGAGGCAGCTGAAGGTTCATGAGCAGAATTACCCGACGCATGACTTGGAGTTAGCAGCAGTGGTTTTCGCTTTGAAAATCTGGAGGCACTATCTGTATGGAGAGAAGTGCAAGATTTTCACAGACCACAAGAGTCTCAAGTACTTCTTCACACAGAAGGAGTTGAACATGAGACAACGCCGATGGTTGGAGTTGGTGAAAGATTATGACTGTGACATTAGCTACCATCCGGGTAAAGCTAATGTAGTAGCAGATGCTTTGAGTCGGAAGTCGTCAGTGGTCTCATGTTTGACCGTACAGTTACCACTACAGAGCGAGATTCAGAGATTTGACTTGGAGTGTTATCCGAGTGGTCATGCACCGAGCTTGTCAGTGTTGACGGTGCAGCCAGTTCTGCGAGATCGGATTAGGGATGGACATTCTACGGATGAGGAGTTGCAGCGATGGAGACAGAGAGATGAGGCTAGGGGTAACCTCTTGTATACAGTGGTGGATGGTATAGTTCAGTACCGTGGTAGGATGTGGGTACCGAACGTCGATCAGTTGAGAGCTGAGATTTTAGCAGAGGCTCACACATCTCCGTACTCCATTCACCCTGGAAGTACGAAGATGTACAAAGATTTGCAGCTATTGTATTGGTGGCCCGGGATGAAGAGTGACATCGGGAGAGTGGTGTCAGAGTGCTTGACTTGTCAGCAAGTCAAGGCAGAGCATCAGCGTCCAGCAGGACTTCTTAGACCCCTTCCTATTCCAGAATGGAAATGGGAGAATATTACGATGGACTTTGTGGTTGGCTTACCGAGGAGTGCCAGAGGTTGCACAGCGATTTGGGTGATTGTGGATAGACTCACCAAGTCAGCTCATTTCTTGCCGGTGAGGACTACCTACTCATTGACACAGTATGCAGAGCTTTACATCAAGGAGATTGTTAGACTGCATGGCATACCAGTGTCGATTGTGTCAGACAGAGATCCGAGATTCACATCTGCGTTTTGGAAGAGTCTGCACACAGCATTGGGGACTAGGCTTTTGTTCAGCACAGCATTCCATCCCCAGACAGATGGTCAGTCTGAGAGAGTGATCTAGGTTCTCGAGGATCTTCTGAGAGCTTGTGTCATTGATTTTCGGGGCTCTTGGGAGACTAGACTGCCATTAGTAGAGTTTACCTATAACAACAGTTTTCAGTCGTCTATAGGTATGGCTCCTTATGCAGCATTGTATGGGAGGAGATGCAGATCTCCTGTGCATTGGGATGAAGTTGGTGAGCGGATTTTACTGGGTCCTGAGATTGTGCAGCAGACAGCTGACATTGTGACTCAGATTCGAGATTGGATGCGGACTGCTCAGAGTCGTCAGAAGAGTTATGCAGATACCAGACGACGAGATTTGGAGTTCTCTGTAGGTGATCACGTATTCCTGAAGGTGTCACCTATGAAGGGAGTAGTGCGTTTTGGCCGGAGAGGCAAGCTTAATCCGAGGTATATAGGGCCATTCGAGATCTTGGAGAGAGTTGGCACGTTGGCCTACCGTTTAGCTCTACCACCAGGGCTAGCGGCAGTGCACAACGTTTTCCATGTATCTATGCTTCGGAGATATGTCTCTAACCCGTCGCATGTGTTGGATTTCGAGCCCTTGCAGTTGCCACCAGATCTAGTGTATGAGGAGAGGCCAGTGCGGATCTTGGCTAGGGAGGAGCGGAGGCTTAGGACGCGGGTCATACCGATGGTCAGAGTCCAGTGGCTAAATCACTCAGAGGAGGAAGCTACTTGGGAGACCGAGGCAGATATGAGGACTCGCTACCCGGAGTTGTTCGGGTAAGTACTTTAAATTTCGAGGACGAAATTCAATTTAAGGGGGGGAGAATTGTAACACCCGGTATTTTAAATACGTAAATCCGCATGCATAATTAGGATATTTAATTATTTAAATTTTAGATTTATGGGTTAAATAATTATGTGAATTATTTGTGCATGATTTAATTTATTTTTAAGCATTTAACCTATAATTAATGATTTTTATGATTTTTAGTATTTTAATTATTTTATCGCGTAGACGGGACCGTGGACGGACGAGATGACAACTTTCTAGCCAATTAATTTCATGAGCCTTTTTAGAGCCCTAAAATATTATTTTGAGTTTTATTACCTCAAAATTTTTAGTATTTAATTTTATATAATTTTAGGAGTCCATTTTATTCAAAATAAGCCAAAATATTGATTTTTTAGCATCTTTAAAATTCCCTTAATTTTAATTTCGGGATTTTAAATAACTTATCAGATTATTTACTTTTATTAGGAAATTTTAAATTGTATATTTTTATATTTGAAAACCTTTAATTATATCTTATTTTCCCTATATACTAATTAATCAAAAATTTACCCTAAACCTACCCAACCTCAACCGATCGATTACTTCACTCAGCCGCCTCACCCCACCATCTTCATCATCTTCTTCGGCCAGAAAGCTTAAGGCACCATAGAAGTTTTCTTGAAGCTCCCAAGCTTGTCGTCATCGTCCCGTCGTCCCGGAATCGTCTCACGCTCGTTTTCTCTTTGTTTTTCGGTGCAAGACATGTTTTTTTTTTCTATGATTTTCGTACTGTATCAGATATTATGTGTGTGTGTGTTGGCAGTCGAGTTTTCCAATTAAAATTTCAGAAAACGAATTGGTGATGATGTATGTGCTTGATTATTGGGTTGTTATTGGTCATATTCACGTTTCTTTTAGCCATGGTGGTTCTAGCTGCTGGTCCAAGGGTTATAGGGTGCCTTAGGGTCCCTAGAGTCGGTCTTGGTCAGGTGGATCGAGCCAAGGGAGGGCTGGGCAGTAGCTGCATCGGCTGAGGGAGGCTGTGCACAGGTTTAGGGTTGCAGGGAAGGAGGCTGCGGCTCGATGTCCTTGGCTGCATGGGAGTGGTTCGGTGGCTAGGTTCGAACCGCCCAGACGTGGGCTACGTCTGGGCGGCGGGGCTCCGGCCGCCATTTTAGGAATTAATTGGTTTTTGGGTCAATTAATTAGAAATAAAATTATTTGGACTCCCAAATAATTTTATTTGGGCTTTTAAAATTTTAATTAAGTTAGTCCATTAATTTTATGGGCTTTTGAGCCCATGAAAGTTATTGGGCCAGTCTTTGGGCTTTTGGGCCCATTGGGCCAGGTTAAGTTGTTATTGGGCCTAGAATGTTTTAATGGGCTTTAATAAATTTATTTGGGCTTAGAACAATTTTATTGGGCTTAAGTATGTTAATGGGCCAGTCTCAGTGTTAATGGGCCAAATTTAAGAAATTGGGCTTGAGTGTTAGGACCAGCAGTCCAGTACAATCCATGAGAAATTTGCATGTGTCCTGAATATATATTTAATTATTTTATGCATTGAAGTTATTTTAATATTTATATGATAGTAAGAAATTAAATTAAATATATATGAAGGACACACATTTTTATTTAAGTACATGCATTCATGAAATAATTTTATGCATAATTAAATGTTTAAGGTTGAGCAAAAGAAAATATTTTATGTTGGAAGTTGAAGTAGTGTGACAATTTAAGGGGGATTCGTCCCCATATGTGAACTATTGAAGGGCAGTTTACTGCCAATTTAAGAGGTGATTCGTCACCGCCACGTACGTTGGTTTCCACGTTGATCAGTATTTAATGTATGATTTAAGGTTACACTACGGATACAACCATGCGATGTAAGAAAATTAATTGCTCAACAATGTTTATGTATTATGTTATTTTAAGTTATGTTATGTTATGATATTTTTAAGCATTCTCATTCATGTATATGTTATGTATTAGTATTTAATTGTTTTAAATTATTTTCAAACCCTTGTTATGTTAGCATGTTGGGCCTCTAGGCTCACTACACTGGTATGGTGCAGGTGAGTTCATAGAGGAGGATGTAGTTCCTACCGGCGGCGAGGACCTATGAGCGGACATGCAGTGACCCCGTGACCGTGATAGATGTCTGAGTCACATTGCATGTTTTTGATTATGTCAGCACGTTACACATTTTATATTATTTTTCAGTGGTTGTGAGTTTTGAATATTTTATTGAATATTGTCAGTGCATGCAAACTTTAATCATTTTATTTATGCAGCATTTTTAATTAAATGTTTGACTCAGATATTTATTTTATTTAAAGAATGCAATTTTTATTTAAGTTATTTATTTTAGTCATTTATTTAAGTTATTTATTTATTTATCTTTTTATTCTGTGCATATATGTATGGGCATATATGTGCATATTTTATTTAGTAAGTATATATAAAAAAAAAATTTCCGCATATTTATTTATTAATTATAGAGTTAGGGTCGTTTCAGTGAGGGAGAGATTTTGAGAAATAAGAAATCTGAAATCTACGTTATCAGATGTTTCTATGTCTGTTTTCTGTGTTATAACCACCATATATATAATCTTATACACGAAACAACACGTTTGAAGGCGTAAGGATGCAACCCATGACAGAAAAATGCCAGAAACAGTCGTGACTGTTCATTCTGCAGAAGGTGCGCTCGGGCGGTAATTTTCTACCGCGCGAGCGCCCAACTTTAAGCCAACACACTGCCTCGCCATTTTGGTACCGCGCTCGCGCGGTAATTTTTAACCGCGCGGGTGCACGTCGCTTTGAACTCACTGTCTTGCATGTGCGGTGCTGCGCCCGCTTTTACCGCTCGGGCCTACTCCATAAAATAATAAAATATTATTTTAAATAAATTTTATTCAAAAAGAATAATCGGATCAGAAGACCAGACCAGACCACACCACACCACACCACACCGAGCCGGCCGGCCGGCCGCGCGCGCGCGTTTGTGTTTGTTGCATCGACTAGCGTCTTGCCCCTTTACAAAACATCCGGTGCCCTAAGGGCCCAATCCTATAGTCCAATGTTGGACTAATTAAGGTGAACAACAAATTGGAGTTGTTCCAATGTGGGACTATCATTTCCCCATTTCCCTCCAATTTATTTCACCAAAATTTTGAATTTTGTAATACTTTGGACAAGGCTTTTACAAACAATTTGGGTTAATCAATTCAAACCCTTTCAAGCCCATTTCAATTGTAATTCATTCAATAATACAATTTCCAACAATCCTCCACATGAATGAATTTCACGTATAGTAACATTCTCACTAGAAAATCATTTTGAGTTATTGTTACATCAGGATAAGTAGCTTGTGGCTTTGAACCTACCGTAGTAAAATACTATCGGATTTACTAGTTGCGTAGTAACACGATGTTTTGAACTAGTCAACCGTTTGTGTAAACCAAGACAATAGTACTTACATAACAATACTCTTACATATTTTGTTCTCACGTTGTGTCCATTTCGGCCCTGGACCATATCTTAGATTCATAAGTGTTGCAATCAAAGCGGCCAATACTTTGCACTTATATAGGTGATCTCCTATCAAGAGTATCCTGCGTTACTCCACCTCATAGGTATAGGAATCATTAAAAAAAAACTTAACCTCACCACATTTTGCAGGTTATGTCAACTTGGATGTTCCAGGAATGAGTAAGTAATTTTTTCAAGTACTCAAACTAATATTTATAACTTAGTTGTCCCATTGAACCAAGGTTTTGGGATCTCCAATTCTCAAGGTTGGGTTACCGCTATAAATATTTTATTTTGTGGATTTTAAACCCATTCCTCCAAGTAGTTTGTACATTTGATCTCTATTTATACTTTTTGTAAGCGGATCCGCAAGGTTTTCCTTTGACTTCACATAGTCAACCGAAATAACCCCATTCGAGATCAATTGTCTTATGGTATTATGTCTCCGACGAATATGTCGAGATTTACCATTGTACATACTACTTTGTGCTCTTCCTATTGCTGACTGACTGTCACAATGAATCGTAATGGAAGACACCGGTTTATTCCAACATGGAATATCTTCGAGAAAGTTTCGAAGTCACTCGGCTTCTTCTCCAGCTTTATCTATAGCAATAAACTCAGACTCCATAGTCGACCGAGCTATACAAGTTTGTTTAGAGGATCTCCATGAAACCACTCCTCCACCGATAGTGAACACATATCCACTCGTAGACTTGGAGTCTTTTGTGTCAGAAATCCAATTTGCATCACAATATCCTTCTAGGACCGCAGGATATTTTGTATACACGAGTCCATAACTCAAAGTGTATTTCAAATATCCAAGCACTCTCATTATTGCTTTCCAATGATCCTTACTTGGATTACTTGTGAATTGACTTAGCTTATTTACGGTATATGCAAGATCAGGACGGGTACAGTTAGTTAAATACATCAAACTTCCTATCACCCTTGCATATTCCACTTGTGAAACAGGTTCTCCTCTATTTTTGGCTAAATGTGTACCCAATTCCATAGGTGTTCTAGCCGTAGGATGATTTGTGGCATTAAATCGTTCAAGAACCTTTTCTACATAATGAGTTTGGGATAACATAATTCCAGCAGGAAGTCTAGAAACTTTAATCCCTAGAATTATATCACACAATCCCAAATCCTTCATATCAAAATGTTGTCTCAACATTTTCTTGGTTTTCACAATCAATTCATGGTTGCTACCCATGATTAACATGTCATCTACATAAAGACAAACAATTACATATGCATTTGTAGTACCTTTAATGTAGACACATTTATCACATTCATTTATTGTGAAACCATTTGACAACATTGCAGTGTCAAACTTTTGATGCCACTGTTTAGGTGCTTGTTTAAGTCCATACAATGACTTGACAAGTTTACACACCTTTTGTTCTTTCCCGGGTACAACAAACCCTTCTGGTTGTTTTATATATATTTCTTCATCCAATTCTCCGTTCAAAAACGCAGTTTTAACATCCATTTGATGAATCTCAAGATCATGCAATGCTGCAATAGCTATGAGAACACGAATGGATCTTATTCTAGAAATCGGAGAGTAGGTATCGAAGAAATCATATCCCTCTTTTTGTCTAAAACCTTGAACCACGAGTCGAGCTTTATATTTATCTATAGATCCATCTTCTTTGTATTTTCTTTTAAGAATCCACTTGGATCCTAAAGATTTACATCCCGGAGGGAGATCAACCAACTCCCATGTATGATTATGCATTATGGAATCTATTTTATTTTGTATGGCTTCCTTCCAAAAAGGAGCCTCAGGATTTGATAAAGCCTCTTGAAGAGTTCTTGGTTCATTATCTAACATGTATGTTAGAAAATCAGGACCAAACTATTTTTCAACTCTTGCACGCTTGCTGCGTCGTGGTTCCTCGTTGTTTTGTGGAGTTTCAGTTGTGTTTTCATGAGTTCGCTTGTTCGAACTTATTTCTTTCTTTTCTTTACATGGAAAGACATTTTCAAAGAATACAGCATTCCTTGACTCCATAATTGTGCCTTCATGTATATCAGGATTCGTTGACTTATGCACTAAGAATTGGTATGCACTACTATTGTATGCATAACCAATAAATATGCAGTCAACCATTTTAGACCCAATTTTTATTTGTTTTGGCTTAGGTACTTCTACTTTCGCCAAACACCCCCACACTTTGAGGTATTGGTAAGAAGGTTTACGACCTTCCACTGTTCATATGGTGTTTCGTCTTTTCCTTTGATTGGAATCCGGTTTAGAATGTGTGTTGCTGAGAGAATCGCTTCACCCCACATATTTTGAGGTAAGCCAGAATTTATTAGCAACGCGTTCATCATTTCCTTTAATGTTTGATTTTTGCGTTCTGCAACGCCATTGGATTGAGGTGAGTAAGGGGCCGTCGTTTGATGAATGATGCCCGAAGTTGAGCAAAATTCTTCAAAAGGAGCCACATACTCTCCACCTCGATCACTTCGAATCATTTTAATTTTTGAACTTCGTTGATTTTCAACCTCAGTCTTATATTTCTTGAAAGATTCGATCGCTTCATCTTTGCTTTTCAATAAATATACGTAACAAAATCTAGTGCATTCATCAATGAATGTTATAAAGTACTTACTTCCACCTCTTGTTTGTACCATTTTTAAATCACATACATCAGTATGTATTAATTCAAGTGGCGTAGTACTTCTCGTGACATTATGAAATGGAGCTTTAACCATTTTTGCTTCAACACAAATCTCACACTTGTTTTGTGAATTTCTTTTAAACGTAGGTATTACATTGAAATTTGCAAGTCTTTGCAACGTGTTGAAGTTAACATGTCCTAATCGTTCATGCCATAAATCAAAACTTTCAGTCAAGTAAACAGAACAAATATCTTTATTCTTCGCCTCAGGGCGGATAACATTCATTACATTCAATTTGAAGAGACCACTATCTTGGTACCCTTTCCCAACAAATACACCGGATTTTGTTAATACAAATTTATCAGATTCAAAAACCATTCTAAATCCAGCTTTGCTCAAAAGAGAACCCGAAACTAAGTTCTTCCGAATGTCTGGCACATGCAGCACATTCTTGAGCGTCACCTCTTTGCCCGAGGTCATCTTCAACACCACATTTCCTACTCCAGCAACTTCAGACGTTGCGGAGTTTCCCATGAACAACTTTCTATCACCAACGGTGGCATAGGTGGAATACATGTCTTTCTCGGCACACACATGACTCGTAGAGCTGGTATCGATCCACCATCCTCTTGGATCATCCACCATGTTGGTCTCACATATAACAGCACTAAGATCAATATCAGAAAGTGCTAAAGGTACATACCTTTCTTGAACCATGTTCACTTGCCTTGGTTTCTAATTTTTGTTATTTTTCTTTGGAAGTCGGCAGTCCCTTGCCATATGATTCGGTTTGCCACAGTTGTAGCAACTTCCTTGGAATTTCTTCGCTTTCCCCTTTTGCTTTTCATCATGGGGGCGCTTCCTCTTTTGACTCGTACTAGACTCCGCTAGATTTGCTTTGGCCTCGATTTCCATCATTTTTTTATTTGACTTGGCCTCAGTATTCCTGTTGTCCTCCTCAATGCGAAGCCTCACAATAAGATCTTCAATTTTTAACTCCTTACATTTGTGCTTCAGGTAGTTTTTGAAGTCTTTCCACATAGGAGGCAACTTCTCAATGATAGAGGCGACTTGGAATGGTTCATTGATTTTCATCCCTTCGGCCAATAAGTCATGCAAGATGATTTGTATCTCTTGCACTTGACTCATTACAGTTTTTGAGTCTATCATTTTGAAGTCCAGAAATTTGCCAACCACGAACTTCTTTATACCGGCATCTTCAGTTTTGTATTTCTTTTCCAAGGAATCCCAGAGTTCCTTGGCTGTCTTGACTGATGAATAGAAACTATAGAGAGTGTCATCAAGGCCATTCAGAATATAGTTTCTGCACAGAAAATCGCTGTGGTTCCATGCATCAACAGCGGTCCTCCTTTGGGTGTTAGAATCGCCTTCAACGACGACGGGGGGATCCTCCTTCAGGAATCTAGACAGATTCAATGTTGTAAGATAGAAGAGCATTTTTTGCTGCCAACGTTTGAAGTCGGCACCAGAAAACTTTGGCGGCTTTTCTCCATGTGCAGGGGCGGAAGCGAGCGGAGTAAATGAAACGGTAGACATCTTCAGAATCCGAGAAATACAAAAATTTCGTCTTGCGATTGTTAGTAAGTTGTATTCTGAATTCTGAAAACTTCAATGTCGGAAGCAATCAACAGCAACGAAAATGATCAACACAGTCGAGGCGAGAGAAACTCTCTATCCGCAAGACGAAATTACCCGTTCCAAGTGCTAAACGTTAGCGGCAATCGTCTCTAAGATACAACGACTTTCGATCGTGATATAGCAGCACTGCAAATATCACGAACTTCAACGAACGAAAATATGCTTTAACTTTTCTTTTGAGAAAGTGAGGGAGAGATTTTGAGAAATCAGAAATCTAAAATCTACGTTATCAGATGTTTCTATGTCTGTTTTCTGTGTTATAACCACCATATATATAGTCTTATACACAAAACAACACGTTTGAAGGCGTAAGGATGCAACCCATGACAGAAAAATACCAAAAACAGTCGTGACTGTTCATTCTGCAGAAGGTGCGCTCGGGCGGTAATTTTCTACCGCGCGAGCGCCCAACTTTAAGCCAACACACTGCCTCGCCATTTTGGTACCGCGCTCGCGCGGTAATTTTTAACCGCGCGGGCGCACGTCGCTTTGAACTCACTGTCTTGCATGTGCGGTGCTGCGCCCGCGCGGTAATATTTTATCGCTCGGGCCTACTCCATAAAATAATAAAATATTATTTTAAATAAATTTTATTCAAAAAAAATAATCGGATCAGAAGACCACACCACACCACCCCACGCCGAGCCGGACGACCGGCCGCGCGCGTGTGTGTTTGTTGCATCGACTAGCGTCTTGCCCCTTTACAAAACATCCGGTGCCCTAAGGGCCCAATCCCATAGTCCAATGTTGGACTAATTAAGGTGAACAACAAATTGGAGTTGTTCCAATGTGGGACTACCATTTCCCCATTTTTCTCCAATTTATTTCACCAAAATTTTGAATTTTGTAATACTTTGGACAAAGCTTTTACAAACAATTTGGGTTAATCAATTCAAACCCTTTCAAGCCCATTTCAATTGTAATTCATTCAATAATACAATTTCCAACACATCGAACATAAAATACCAACAAGTGGTATCAGAGCCAGGTTATTGCAATATTATGATGAATTTTTCGATCATAACTTGTTTATATTCAGTTGGATGTTATCAAATATTTATGAACGTGTCTTGATTGTATTGCAGTGTTTGTTTTGGCAGAAACAAAGGACAAAAATTGCATCAATGGTTGATTTTAGAATTTCTGCCGCTTTATGTCATTGCCTTGGGAATTTACTGTGAATTATTCAATATATTCAATAGTTTTGAAAATTAATGTAATTATCGAACTATTAAATATTTTGATCTTAAAGTTGACAAAATTTGATAAATTAGTTGATTATTATATTTTGTTAAATTGATTTCTTATAGAATACATAAAGATTGTTCACGTAGTCTTCTTTCTTCCGATTTCTTAGTTCAATGTCATCCTTGAAACAAATGATACAAAAACCAAAATTACACCATAACAAAGCCAGGTTTCTTTAATCCATTGCATGAAGCCTGGCCTTCAAATCCTTCACAAACTGTTCAAAATTCACATCCGAAGATCCACCATTTTCGATTGCATTCCGCAAAATGTCTTTCATTTTTCTCACCTCTGCTCTCAAGCCCCCTGAAGTAGAGGCACCCATCAATTTCCTTACATTCTCCGATACACCGGCTCGATTTATTGACACCCCATCGCTAAGGTTAATCCCAATCTTCCAATCATCAACCAACAATTTCCTGTTCGGAAATTGATCATAAGACAACGGATAACAAATCATGGGAACGTGACACCATATACTTTCCTGGATCGAATTCCAACCACAGTGCGTCAAAAATCCTCCAACGCATGGATTCGAGAGAACCTGGATTTGATTACACCAAGGGACAATGTGCCCTTTATCCTTAACTTTATCCTCAAATCCATCCGGAAAAGCATCTGTCACCCCACCTCTAATAGCCCATATAAAATATACTCCGCTGAGTAAAATGCCATGAGCTATTTCTTGAATCACCTCTTTACTAGCCTCGACCAGGCTGCCGAATGAGACGTATAAAACCGAGCCTGGCGGCTTAGAGGCGAGCCACTCGGTGCAGTCTGAGTCAGGCCAGAAACTATGGCTCCTGATGGGATTGGCTTTGGCATGATTTTGGGAGAAACTAATGGGTCCGATGGCGTAATTTGGCTGGTTCTTGTTTAGTGCTGATAGTGTGGTTGGTTCAAGTTCGTAGACTGTGTTGTGCAAAATGAAATCTGCCTTCTTCACTCCTCGAAATGAGTTGATGATAATTTTGGGAGGAATAGTGTCCATTTCTGCTTCTTTTAGATATGGCATCAAGTCCATAGCGTTGATTGATTCGATTCCAGGTATGTATTTTATTTCTTCTTCGATATCATCTGACATAATCAAATATTAAATTAAGGGAAATTTCAAGTTTGGTTCAGTTATAAGACTGTTTATATTACAATATAAACACTCGTTTTGTTGATAAAACAAGCTTGTATTGAAATGATAACGAATTTAATTATATAGGTGATGAAAATCTCGAAGAGGCAGCTATACATTACATAAATTGAAAATTTTCCTACAATAAAGGCAAGGGCAGATTTAAATTTCACAAAAAAAAAAAAAAGACATGATTAATAAAACTCAAATTAAACTGACAAAATACAATTATACATATAAGTAATTTCAATTTATTGTACGAACCACTGTATGCGATCTCGTTAACTCTTTATAATAGGTGCATAATATACATGTTCGGTTTAGATATAAGTATGATTAAGTATTCTGAATATTTAGGTGAAGTATGAGGTCAAATATAACGTTTAAGTTTTTATTTAGTTATATAAATATATATATATATTATGAAAATGAGTATATCTTTGAAGAAGAATGTTTTTGGGAAAAAAATTGATAGATTTTGAAAGCTAAAAATTACTACTATAAAAGTTTGATATTTGCACAAATATATATAGATTAAACGACATCATGCCTTGAAATTTACGATTTTAGGGCGAAATATTTAGTTATATTTTAATTTTAAATAGCTATATGGAAAATGTACAAAATCTTCAATTATGAAGTAATATATATATTTCCCATCCATGACTTATAACTCAGCTGTTATTAAGATTTTTAGTTATATATTTTAATGAAATATACCGGGAACCGTCAAATATTTTTTTAAAAAAATATTAAATATTGAACCGAGCCAATTTAATAAAATCTAAAAGAATTAGTCATTATCTCCTTTGTTTTTATTTTTCTTGGAAACAAGCAATATCTCCCTGTTCCCGCACCGTACAGAGGCTGGGTGTGAAATCATTAACTATGTCATGCACATGTCTCTACATAGTTGGAAGATTAATTTATTATATTAAATTAAATTATTTGTCTAGTAAAATCCATTACTTTTGTGTCTTACTTTGACAAATTGACAACCTACAACGAATCGAGATCTAGGATTTAGTCTTAACTACTGCAGGAAGATAAAAAAAAAAAAAAAAAAAAAATTGCAATGTGAATGTCACAAAAATATAATAGATTCAAGACTAGATACTCAAATTTTATCTTTAGGAAATAAAGGTTGTTTGAAAAGTATTTTATACTATTAGGACAAAAATTAAAATTAATTTTAATACTTTACTTGAGTCGTGAATGAATTGATAATGATTACGACACGAAAGGACAATAAACAAGCAATAGTTGTAAATTTCCGAGGAAAAAAAGGGGCATAAAAGTACCTTTACATGGGAAATGACCATTTTCTTTGAGAAGCTCAAAGTGATAATCCAAAGAGAAGACCAAAGCAGGCTGAGTCCAAAACGACACATTCACCAAATCATACTTGTTGGCTATGGTCTCCGGCCATGAATACAAAGTGTCGGCGACCAAGAACGAGGCCGATGACGGATCAGACTCGATCATCTTCCCGACAAACTCGTCGACCCGAGCGGGGAAATCTCGTAATATGTATTCCATGTACTCCTCCCTTTCCCGAAATCGATCGAATTCGACCGGAAAGTCGTCGCTTATTGTGGTGTAACGTATGTCAAGGCCCGACTCGCGTGCATCGGAAAATAAGTCGAATTCCTCGTGGGATTTGGATAACATGTGATGGATGAATTCGTGGTGAACGAAAGTGACCGAGAATCCCTTGGATGCGAGCTTGAGAGCAAGATTCACAAACGGAGTGATGTGGCCTTGGAAATGAAGAGAGATCATAATCGCATGAGGCCTCCTCTTTTGCAATATCTTTTCAGTGGCCATTTTTAGACTACTTGATCCTTTTGTCTTACAAGGGATTTTTATGTGTGTTTATATATATATTTTATAGTTGGGGAGAGTGGATGATTGATCTACATGGGGTTTGGTGATTTTTTCTTCTTGTCTTTTATCTAACCTTTGAATCTAATTAGTCTATGCTTTATATTTTTATATTTATGATTGTGAATAAATTGGGTTTTGTATTTATTCAAATGGACGATTTATTTGGTTCTACGTACGCACCAACAATGTTTTAAAAAGCGTGAAGCGCGTCGAAGTTAAGCTTAATCGAGTTTAGAACGAGTTTAAGCGTGAAAAAACGTTTTTAATTTTTACTATAATTTTAATTATTTTAAGACAAACATTAAATAAAATGTTAAATTAACCATAAATATATGATTTAATAGATAATTCAAGTTCTAAACTATAAATATACATATTTATAAAAATGTTATCATTTTAAATAAACAAATGAAATCTTTCGTTCTAAAAAAGTTTGAGCTTAAGCGTATTAAATAAATTTTAAGCTAGATTAAGCGATGCTTTTTAAAAGACTGCGCACGAGACATTTTTTAATTACTATGGACTGGCTAGTTACCTTTATAAATTAGATGATAATTTGTAGGATTTGGATCCCATGGGCCGTGGGCATCCCCACAGCAGGGGATGCTGTGGCCGTTTACCCCCACAACCCAACTTTCAAATTTTTTTTGGTGCTTTTTTTTAATATATTTTAACTCTTCTTTTTTTCCTTCATTTTTTTTGGATTTTGTTTCATATTTCTTTATATAAAAATATTTGTTTCATATTTCTTTGTATTTTTTCATAATTCGGTCGGTAACCGCATTATCCAATTAATTTTTTAAACTATTTAACTAATAATTGAATATGAGATTTTTATGATAATAAAACACATTAGGCTTGAAAAAAAATAAAAATATAAGATAAAGATTAAATATATAAATATTAACAAATACCATATAAAAAAATAAAAATATTTATAATTTCGTTAATTCGGTTAATCGAAATTCTTTTATGGAAACCAAAAATCGAACCGAACTTATCGAAATTTTCTAAAAATAAAACCGAATTTTTGAATTAACTGATATAATGCTCACCCCTAATTCTCTTGAAATCATTAATTTCAACAAAGATTTATCTAATACACATTCTTAATCCATTGTCTTTCTTTAGATGTTAGTTGAAATGAAAGCACACAACATATAAATTATTTATTTGTGTTTTCATATTAATAATAATTAGTTGGTGCATTATTATGTAGTATTGAAATATAAATTATACGAAGGAAAAAATGATATAAGAAATTTTGACAAGATAAAAACAAAGAGATTAAAAAAAGAATTATAATGTAATAAATACATATTTCCAAAATAGAGAGACAAAACCCCCCAAAAAGTTTAGAAAAAATAAAAAACCACAACAATTAAAAAAAATTAATGAATCAAAATATACACTAGTAGAAAAATCGCGTAAGACTTCGGTTAATAACCGAAGTCGTAGGAACTTAATTACCGAAGTAGTGTCACGTGAAGTAATAGGGTAATTTTTTACTTCGCTGAATCGCCGAAGTCTTATACCATAAATTACCGAAGTCTTTTGTCATTTTTTAGAGGCAGAATTGGACCGGTGTCGAAGTAAAAACATATATTTTACTTCTCTCATTTCATAAGTTACGAAGTCAAACATATGCTTATACTTCGGTAATTAATGAATTTAATGAAGTAACAACTATGATTAAACTTCGGTTCGTATACGAAGTGAAAGATTGTGTTTTACTTCGTTAATTTCTTTTATCACCGAAGTAAAATGCAATCTTTTACTTCGCTTATTAATGAAATTACTGAAGCCATATAATAGTTTTTACTTCATCAATTTCATTAACAGACGAAGTGATATAATAGCTTTTACTTCAGATACGAAGCCATAGAATAGCTTTTACTTCATCAATTTATTATTTTGCTTTGTCGATTAGTGAAATTGCCGTTCCACTACATTAAAATTTAGATACAATAATTAAATTATATAAATATATTTTTGAAATTTAAAATAGACTAATAAGGTTCATAAATTATTCATCTCAAAACAACGAACATCCATGAATTCACAAGTATATCCACCAAAATAACCCAAAAATATGCATGTATCCACAAGTATTTTCACAAAACTAAAAGTGCATCTATAAAAAAATAATCAAATTCTAACTATATAAACACTAGGAAAAAAAACTATATATTAATCCATCCTTCAACATAGGATCTATCATATTTGCAGTTGTTCCCTCACGCCAATGCCTCCAAACCTGAATCAATCCAGAGACATATATCATTTATCAGTATCTAGTACTTGAAACAAACTTAGAATGAAAATATGAACCCGAAAATACTACTCAAAAACTTTGATGAACCCGGAAAAGTTTTCAACAGCAGCAAAAACAAAAATAAAGGGTCGCATTCAGTTGCATGCTTCCATTTCCAGGTCTCATGATTCGATTATTCACAATCAAGGCCAAAGCCACAACAACTTTAAATGCCTCCAAAAGAGCTCAATTAAAAAAAAATGGCCTTCTAACCTCAGCAAATTCTTCCATGGTGGAATCATGGACCAGAGCGACGATGAGTGAAACAACGACGATGGTGAGGAAAATTGTGGAGGAGATTGAGATGATTCTACGGCGGCGATTACTGATCCATTGGCTGTTATTCTGGTCTTCTTCCGGTGGGATCCAATTGAGTAGTAAAGTATTCATTTATACATAATTAAAAAGTGAGGATTACTGATCTAATTTCAAGAAACTGATAAAAAAAGGATTAGTTACTTATAAATATATAAAATATATTCACAAATAGAAATTAAATCTCTAGATTCCCTATTTTTCGCGATTCATAACACCAAATGTACTTTAACGACAAGAGCAGTGGAATCATCCAACACTTGAATCACCAACCTATGAGACGGCCATGAAATATTACAAGCTGCACCAATGGAGATCTTGTAAACCTGTCCAAAACCCACAAAATACGAACAAAAATCAACCCTTTTTGCTCAACCATAATACAAATGGAGCCAGTGTGTGAAAAAAAAAACAGAACAAAAAAAAGAAAATAAACACCTCCTTTTCATTGAACATGGGATCTGAACGAGAACCATTGGAAAAGCAAAATCAAGAATACAATTTATTTCCACATGTTTTTTGACATGACTGGACATCTGCATTCATTATTATACTTCACCAAAACAAAATCAAGCATACAATCTATTTCCACATGTTTTCCCAAAACAATTCTTAAAAAATTTTCTGGAACAAGACAGTTTTGCCAGCATTTTTTGGAACAAGTTACAAACTCTCTGCGATTTGCAGAGGACTCGACATCCCTCAGATAAAAGACAATGGGACTAATCTTTGATACATTGACTAGAACCTGTATCATTTGTATTAAATTTAGAACATCAAATAAATATTTAAAAATTCATCTGAAGAAAATGTTATACCTTGTAAAGTTTCTGTATAAATAGCTTCTCATCAAAGCACCAGTTGTTTGTGCGCCTAAGAGGAGCTGAAAGATAAAGAATTTTGAGAAAGCAGTGAGAGCGAAAGCTTGAACAATCTTATGAGGTTAAATATAATCCATCTTGCATGAAATGTTTTCCCAAATAAAGTGTGCTTCAATGTTATTCCTTGAACTAACTGATTTCAAGACCTGAAGTTGCAGTTGTACTGGTTAAAGCAAGGTTGTTCAAGCTTGCAGAGGCAGATGAATTTCTCCTTAGTGTCGAAGAATTAGAGCCTTCTTGTCCACTGCGCATACCAAATAATCCTACAATCAGAAAACATGAAAATAAAAGACAAACATTTTAAAGATCTTAGACAACACCACACTTTGTTCGAAATTTGATTTAAAAAACAGAACATATTTTCGGTCGAAAATTTCAAGAAACTCTCAAAAGACTCTTCTTCAATCAGAAATTCATGTAGTCAAGTCTATTCATAATAGTCGAATCCAAGAACGAGTAAACATAAAACTACCTCAAATATTTATATTTATAATATTCTAAGACAAAGTCTGTATTGACAGCACCAAAAGAAAACCTTACATACCAAATCTGGGAGCAGAGGCAGAACGAGGAGGTGATAATCGGGCTTCTAGACAGTGACCGGTGTTGGTGGCGGTGAAAGACCTGCAATTTCAAGAAAATGAATATGTTAACTGGAAATAAAAAAATATTTAAATACATTTATCACATTCGTAGCAGACTTCTCTGATTGCAAAACATCCCCGGCACTCCCACCTTTACCATTATCCTCCTGCCGCAAACTCCACACAACTTCTCTGGCAGCTTCCACAGTAATACCAGAACCTAGAAACCCTCCTTAGGCACGATCCTCTGCCATAAAACCTAGAAACATTTCTCAGTAAAACAACAATTCAAATATATAATCAAATAAAATGTAGAGATTTTTAAGGACAAAACTCCATTAGTATGTATCAGCAAGAAAGAAGACTCTAATTCTAGGATGATATTCTAATGTTTTCACTATGCAATTGATTCCATTAAAGTTATGATGAATAAACTCATATTTTCATGCTGCATTCCTTGCAAATCATTATATTTTCAGAAGATTTCGTCAATGCCTCATATTTCATAGACCTTTCAATCATATATTATGCTGTAAATTTTAATAATAATTACTCGAAATGAGACCATGTCTAAGCTCATGACTAACTATGATTCTTGCGTTATGACCTCTAATGAGACCAATAAATTTTGGGTGAGTAAAAAAAGAAATAAATCCATAGGTTATCATTGATTTACCTCCCAGAATGGTAAATGAATACCCAACTCATCGGATTTACTAGATTATTATATGTACTGGGTGAGTCAATACTTGCATTCCGTATCCAAATTGCGTATCCAAGAAACAAATACACTGCATCCAAATCAAGTGATGCATCCAGGTGTTTCCAGAATAGAACCCTACAATAAATTGAATTAAAACTGTGATAGGCAACTAAAATATATCTCTAAAATTGAGTAAATCATCATTGTAGCGATCAAGTGGTGTATGAACATGTGCATATATAATAACAATGATTTATACTCATTAATCCATACACAAAGTGATTGGATACAGACTTTCAAATTCCAAGAATGAAATATTTATGTAACTTATTTTAACTAAACAAAAGACAAAAATGAATTTTTGTACCTTATTGTTGAATCGAGTTCAGTGCAAGCCAAGTGTCTTGGCCCTCACTTTGGCTATGAGCAAAATAAGAATTTATAAACATCTCTCTCTCATTGAGTTGGAAAAGAAAATATTCCAAAGCTTCGAGAATATATTTCCTGAAACCTGTAGTAGTTTTCTCATCCATTCAGCCGATGTTGAAATGCATCAGAATTCAGAACATAACTATAAACATTAACCATTTCAATTAACCATCACTACTCGTTAACCATTTCAATTAACCATCAACATTTTCATGTTTTCTGAAACCCTACCATTGCTGCAGCCAAGATCAACCAGGATAATGTTTCTAAAACTTACAACTTTTAACCACATAACACAAACTAGCTCATCTAGTCCTATCTTGACTCAGCTCTTGGTTCACTATCAAGAACTAAAATTATAAAGCAATCAAAAAACTCAAACCCTACTCAACACATACATTACCAACTTCAGTGCCATGGTCCAGAACTTCATCGGCGGGCCCGCCACAGGCCTCAGCTCCATGGAGGTGGCTCCAGCTTCACTCAACAGGCTCCAAGCGGCGGTGCACCGGCAGGCGGGTTCTACCTGCTTTATCTGAACCAGTTTCAGCAGCAACAGACGTTCCTGAGTTCGGTGAATAGCCAGTGATGTAGGACTGGAAGTCGCCCCGACCCACCCGCCTCGTCGTCTAGGGCGAGAAGGAAAGCCCTAGACCAGGCGGAAGCGATTGACGATGAAGGCGAGAGAATGGAGATTGGAAAGGCCCTAATTTAATCGAGAGAATGAATTTAGAGAATGGGGATCGACTGATCGAGGGAGAAAGAAAATAAATCGGTTAAACTTATTACTTCACTAAATAAAAATTATAGATTTAATTTTATACCTTTTTACTTCATTAAATTAATATTGCAAAGTAAAATGTCACTTAAAAATTGAAGTAAAGTCCGTGTTTTTTTTATTGGTGAAGTCTAAAGTGCATTTTACTTCGTTAATTTTATAACCGTAGTAAATAATTATGTATTACTTCGGTAATAGTTATCGCCGAAGTAAAAAATAGCGAAATAATATGCAGAAATTCTACTAGTGATATATTTATAAAAAAGGAAAAAAAATGAAAATTGGATTGTGGGGGTAAACGCTAGATGCCCCACAATAGGGGATCCAAATCCAGAAGAAAAACATATATTTTTTACATTCATTATCTGTTATGATTGGAATGAATAATAGACATGTCATACTACCAGGTGTGGATCCTATCAATTTTTTATGAGGATGATAAGTTTCGCTCTTTTGACTTGTGTTTTATGCGTTATTTTTCTAAAACTTTTTGTTTGAGTGTGAGATATAAGAAAACAAATAAAAAAAATTATGTTTGAGAGCCACAGAAATCTGTCGCTATTAATGAAATCAAATTTTAACTTAATAAAACTCCTAATTTTTTTTTCATTTTATATTTTATATTTAAATTTTAATTTAAAGATTGGTAGTATTTTTTTTAAACTAAATTTTTAGACCTCTTTCAATACGAAAAAATGAGTTAAAATAAAATTTCAGTTTTATAGGATATACTCACGCTTAACATTTATACATGGAAAAAAATAATTTAATTTAATAAATGCTTAATAATAGACATTAAAGTTGTCTCAATTAAAAAAGATTGAAGATGTGTCAATTAATCCTTTATTGTTTTATATTTTATTTTCCCAACTAAAAACTCTCGATTCTTTCACAATGCATTTTTGTGTTCTTATTTTAGTGTTTTTGCGATCTATATCTATCAAAACTTCTTCACCAAAAGAGAAAACTTTAGTCATTTAATTTAAATTAAATGGAACTTCTTTTCCGAATCTCATATTAAATTTTTATCTCCCCGCAAAAAAGCACAATAGGGCTTATTTTGATTATTCTTTGATAATCATCTTAATCATGCTCAATTCTCTTGTTGGACAAAAAGTCCATTTGTATACAATAATCATATTGTAGCGGGTATAGTTTAGTGGTAAGCAAAGGCAAATAAATAAAAAAACATTAATCCATGAGCCCAACACAAATAACACAAATAAATAAAAAAATTAAAAAACTAAATAGGGGTCAAGGAGATTCGAACCGATCATTGCTCCAATTGAAATGTTCATGCCATCTAGGCCAAGGTCTAACAGTTACCTTAAATAGTTTATTAAAATATAGAGTTATTTGTACCAAACACCCCTGTGAAATTTTAATAGGCATCTTTAACTCTGACCTTTTAAAAAATTAGCATACTCGCTCCTTCAGATGAGTAATTGTTGCGCACGCGCCCCTCATGCGACTGGGCAAAGATTTTGATATTTTTTTTGCACCAAATACCCCTGTGAAATATTAAAAATGCATATTTGACCCCTATGAAAATAATTTTTAAATCTATTCAACCCATAATACACAATTTTTATTAAAATCTAATTATAAAATATTTAGCAAACACTTTTCGTTTTATTAATTTTATTTTGAATTTTAAATTTATTATGATTATATAATTATTTTCTAAAAAATATTATTATTTTATCTTGTTATCATTATTTTATTAAACTTTCTTCTTGTTTTCAACTTCTCAATTAAAAATGCATTCATAAACAAGATTTAAATACCTGAAAGTACCAAAATATTAAATCAAAATGATAATTTCATGCATATTACTTTTCAATATAGTATTATATATTTTTGAACCAAAATCTAAATTTTTTAAAATGAATTGAAGAATTTGAATTAAATAATAATACACAATATTTATTAAGATCTAATTATAAAATATTTTTTAAACATTTTTAATTTTATTTATTTTTATTTTTTAATTTAAATATATAATTTTTAATTAATTTATTTCTAAAAAATTATTATTTTATCACGTTATCATTATTTTATCAAATCACTCTGTGTTTTCAATTTTTTCATTAAACATGATTCATAAATAAGGATTTAAATATCTAAAAATACCAAAATATTGAACCAAATGATAAGTTCATGAATGTTACTTTTTCGATTTAAATTATATAAGCATGTTATTTTTTATTATTTATTACAAATTGTGCAATGAATATTCTCGAAAAATTTAAATTTTGGTTCAATAATATATAGTCCTAAATCGAAAAAGCAATATGTTTGAACTTATCGGTTTAGTTCAATATTTTGGTACTTGAAATTATTTAAATACTTGTTTATGCATGCATGTTTAATGAAAAAGTTGGAAACAAGAAGAAATTTTAATAAAATAATGATAACAAGATAAAACAATAATATTTTTTAGAAAATAATTATATAATCATAATAAATTTAAAAATAAAAATAAAATTAATAAAACAAAAAGTGTTTGCTAAATATTTTATAATTAGATTTTAATAAAAATTGTGCATTATGGGTTGAATAGATTTAAAATTTATTTTCACAGGGGTCAAATATGCATTTTTAATATTTCACAGGGGTATTTGGTGCAAAAAAATATCAAAATCTTTGCCCTGTCGCATGAGGGGCGCGTGAGCAACAATCACTCATCTGAAGGGGCGAGTGTGCTAATTTTTTAAAAGGTTAGGGTTGAATATGCCTATTAAAATTTCAAATGGGAGAAGTGTGCATTTTCAATATTTCACAGGGGTGTTTGGTGCAAATAACTCTTAAAATATATATACGTACTTTATTAAAAAAAATTCATATATATGTATAATGGGATAAAACCCAAATACATCCTTAAAGTTTCCTAACTTTCGCAAAAATATACTAACACTTTATTCGTTCCTAATTATGTCCCTTATTTAACAAATAGTTTCCTTAATATGTCCCTCAAACTAAAAATTGCCTATAATACCCTTATTCTAACAATTATAATTAATATTTCCTCTGGGCTCAGAAAATGGTATCAGAGCCTAGGTAATTTTATTCAGACTTTATATTATTCGTTAATTCATACTTTTCTTTGTTGAGGAGAAGATTTTTTACAAAAGATGACTTCAAACGAAGGTTTGAATCAAGAGGATTTTATTTATATAAAATCCTATAAACATTTAATCTATTCACAATAGATTACTTACAACAGGTGGTGATCAATGCTCTCAATTTTGAAGAGATAAAGAAAGATGATTTCTAACTCTCAATTTTTAGAGATTACCCTAGATTCTTCTAAACTCTCAGGAGATCTAAGAGAAATTCAAAAGACGGTACAATATTACAGCAATCAGCTGTATGAAATATCTCGGTAGATTGGAGAAATTCTTAAGAAACAAGAAGAAATTCTTGTAACTCTAAAAGATCTTCAAACCAAAATCATAAATCTAGAATGCATTCTAGTTCTAGAAAGGGAAATACAGGAGGAAGGTTACCACTCTCGTTCGGTACCGAACCTCTGTTACATCAGAAAGGTAAAACCAAAATGGTTCAAAAACCTTTAACTGATGATGAAATAATGATTAATCTTATAAAAGCAGTATCAGAGAAAAACATTATCTGATAACTACTTTAGAAAGATTAAATCTCGAGGATCTACAAGATCTTGCGGATTCTTTTGCGAATTTCAAAGTAGTAGATCTAAAAATAAATTCCCCTGAGGGTGAACAACCAATAGGGAATCCCCCTAGATATGTGGTTAAAACAGAAGAACCACATAGTGAGTTCCATGTGAAAGAAAATTCACATCCAGCAGGAATCAGATCCAGAAGGAGTAATATACCAATACATCAAACTCCTTATGGAAAAACTGTTTTAGACCCGATACATCCTTATGGGGTTATGTTAAACCTGGATGTTTTGGACTTCAAAAACAGAGAAGATCTCATAGATGATTGGACATCAACTATGAGAATAGCAGCAGGAACTTTAGATCTCAATAAAGAAGGATTTATCAAACTTTTGAAAATGAGTCTAATGGGATTTGTCAAGATAGCTTGGGAAATTACCATGCCAGAAACCAAGGAATCAATCTTAGCAGGAGAATCACTTAGCGAGAATGGAGGAAGAATGACCACCCTTTTTAAAGCACAATTCATAGGGGTAGACTATTTCAATAATCAAGATACAGAGAAAAAGAGAAGATATATTCAAGCTCTGTATAGCCTCAAATTACATGATATCTGTTTAGTTGATGAATATATTATGTTATTCACCAAATACAGATGGAATTCGGGAGTTGAAGAAAGTGTAGCCATTCAGCTATTTTTCGCAAAAATGCCAAGTCCCTGGAGAGAAATGCTGATAAAAGAATACGTTCCAGGTAATCTTGATACATTGGCAAGACGCGCCTCCGTTTTGAAAGGAAAATTGGCGGAATGGTGCCATATGGCAGCATTACAAAAGAACTACAAGAAAATAAGGGGTATTAATAAGCATACTCCTCTATGTTGTAGAGAAAATGATCTCCCTACGGTTATAGGGAATAGATCACAGGGATTTAAGAGGAAGAAATTCAGACATAATCCCTACAATAAAAGAATGAAAAGTTCTTGGAAACCAAGAACATTTTGGTCCAAACAAAAGGTCAGATCCTATAGATCGGTCAGAAGAAGTGGACCTACAAGAGCATCCTCAGCAACAAACTCATCACAAAGCAGGGGAAGAACACCATCTAGAAGAACTTTCAGAAGAACTCATACGAGAGCAAGTGAAAGTTTCAAGGATTGCAATTGCTGGACATATGGAGCTAGATGCCATATATCTACAAACTGTTCAGAAAACGAGAAAAAAAGAGTTAAGCTCTTTGAAGCAACACCGGATATGAATGATGCGGTCTTCTTTCAAGATCTAGTCCAAGTATATTAATTTGAGGATATCCCCTCAGATGAAAGTATATACGAAGAAGATATATTGTTTAGCCAAGAAGGATCTGAGGATGAATCAGAATCAGAATCAGAATAAAGAAGAAGTGTTTCGACACGAAACACATGAGAGTTTGGCGGGGTTTTTTAATCAAACCACGATATCTCATAATATGGTCCAAAGGATTATGAGAGAAAAACCAACATTACAAAAGTACCAAGGATTTTCGCCAGGACAAGTAGAAAGAGTCTTAGGCAACCTAGGGCTTAGACAAAGAAGACATCATTTGATTTACAAAGTATCCAGAAGGGAAATGGCAATCCTTATGGAGCTAACAAGTAATCAAATAAAGATGCAATTAATTCCTTTTGAAGAAGTAAGAGAGGAATTACAAAATCTAAAAAGTGAAGTAGCAAGAATGATGTCTTGGATTCATATTGGAGCAATCCAAATAATGATCAAGGAAACTTTTAAAAAAGGAATAGATTCACCCATAGATATGAAAGAGTGGGTACCCGGTGAGCCAACTTGTGGCTAAGGGCTTTGATGACTCTATGTATAAACAATCTTTTGTTTAATATAATTTACACTTTTATAATGGCGTTTACTTTATCTTTTATCATATTATTATGTTGTGACATACTATAAGATGTTTAGATGAAGACCTTGAATATACTATAGTGTATGTAAGATGTGGTAGCACATGGGGATTGCTATCATGAAACACATCTTATAGTCACTGTATATTCTAAACAGTTCCTAGTCGATTGAGCCGTCCGTTAATAAGGATAAGGATCGCTCGAGATTGAGACTAGCATTTGCGATGCCGAGTACCACGTTTCATTGGTATGGAACATAGAGATGTTCAAAGCATGCAAATGGATATTCATACGATGAATGATCGAACTACCCTATCCGGACTTTCCAAGTGGTTATCACTTATCGAGTGGATAAAGTTCGCGGTTTTGGTTGTACACCATTAGTCCTTACTACTTGAAACATCATTGAGACTCTATATGCTAGTACTGTACTTTGACTCGTTTACCGACTCTATTGGGGTCATCAGGTGTCGGGATTGGGTGAATTTACGACACATATAGGAGTCGATGCTTTGTTGTCAAGGATTCACCACATACTTGCTAGTGTGGATATCCTATGCAATCTGAGGAGATATTAGTGTGACGAATCTCTGGCCAGAGTACATGATGTGTTTTAAGAAATGGTTTCTTAGTAACACATGCGATGTCACTATTTGATCTTCAAGATGCATTGCATAGTTATCGAATCTCGAACGACTCTCGATTTACCAATGGTTGTTGATTCGATCGGGATATATGGTTGAAGGGACCGTACTGTACGCTAACCAAAATCTATTGGTTCTTGCAGGCACTATCAGTGATACATAGGGAATCATGGGGCGATGTTGCTAGGCGCTCTTACCATGATTCGATGGGCAAGTCGGAAATTGTTGTTCCGAGTCACAAAGAGTTGTGAGCCCACGGCTAGCTGTATCCCTGAACCATTGAGGGTCACACAAGTAATGGATTTTTAATCCCCGTTGAGATAGTTAAATTTAAAGAGTTAAATTTAATGAACAAAGAAGTGAGATTTCTTATTTAAGAGAAGAGGAGTAAGATTTCCTAAAATGACATAGTGATGGACATTTTTGGAAACCACTGAATTCGGATTTAGAAAATTTATCTTGACTTTAAAAGATGCAGAAATGGTTTCTGTGCACATTGGTGAAATTGGTTTATCAATCTGAGTCACGATGAATTTTATATTAATTTCTGAACATGCGGGCTTTGCTTGTCAGGCTTGAAATTGTGACTAATGGGCCCTAAGCTGTTAGCAGCCCACATTATAAATAAGTTATTGCAGTACAAAAATTACATAACAGAGGTCACAATTTTCGAAAACCCTTGCTGTTTTTATCAAAGTGGCCGCCGCCCCCTCTCCCTCTCTGCTCGAAAATTCCAGCCTGTGAATTTTGAATTTGCAGTCTGGTTTAACGGATCAAATTCGTTAATTCTCTTCGTAGAAACTTCTGATAGATTTTCTAGTGCAATCTATCAGAGGGATTAAACTTCTGTTCGTGGACCTGATTGAAGAATTGTTCGTCCATCAGTTCCTGGGATATACAACAAGAGCAGAGTAATCTGTTGGTGTCCATAATCTCGTTTCGAGATTTCAAGGTAAAAATTTATAATTGTTATTTAATTTTTACACGCACAATTTAATCGTAAAGTTTTGATACCCATGATATTGAATCGTTCCATATAAAAAAAAAATTTTAAACTTCCGCTGCACCGGGTATCAATTCTGATTGATCTGATCACCGTTTTCCAGCAGTGGTATCAAAGCTAGGTTGCTCAGATCAAGCGATTAAATTAATCGATTGTACAAAATTTTTAAGCCTCGGTTTTTGAAACAAATCAAAATTTTAAAATTAAATTTTTCGACGGGCAAATCACGGGCAGCGATTGGATCGCTGCCCGGGGCAGCGCACGGCGCTGGGCGCTGCGCAGGGCGGCGCATGGCGCTGCCCGGCCCGAGCCCCCTTTTGGGGCGCGGGCTGCCCGGGAAAATTTATTTTTAATTTTTAATTAAAATTTTAATATGTTAAAATTCTATTTTTGGTCCGATCGAAAATTGTTTTTGATTGGTCCACGAGGCGTCGGATCGAATTGTTCGAGTCCGAAAATTTTAAAATTGATTTTTGGATAAATTTGAATTTTTGGAAAATTTATAGATTTTATCCGTTAAATCAGATTTTATGAAATTAATTATTTTTGGTACACTTGATGATAAGATATGATCTTATGGAAATATTGAGTAAAATATGATTTTATGTATAAAATTGGATTTTATATGTAAAATATGATTTTATTTGATAAAAAGATAAAATATGATTTTGTATGTAAAATAAGATTTTATATATGGAATATGATTTTATCCTTTTTAATTTGATTGCCATTGCATGTTATCCAATAAATTAATTTTTAATTAAATATTATTGGATAAGGATGATCGATTGCCATGACCAATTTTGTAGTGTATGTTAGGAATTTACATTTGTTTTTATTGTTGTTGGATTTATTAATGGGCCTGGTTTATGGCCCAATATGAATTGTCATATGTAATAAAAGTGGGTCTGGTTTATGGCCCGTTCCCACCCCTTAAAATGTATCCCCTACTTGTCATAGTTATTTATTGTAAATACATTAGACTTAGTGGGAGATGAAGATTTGAAGACAGATGTGGGCCCAGCAGACAATAAAGACTGAAGAAATGTAAATTGGAAGCTCAATGTAATAGGATTGCATTGCATACCTGCATATTACCTAGGATTGGACTTAGACTCGTGATTGGCAACCACGGGTCGATTAGAAATGGAATCGATCATCCTATATAATATATGATATTATCGTTGTATGCATGTTTTAGACTAAATTGTATGAATCCCGCAAGCATACAAATTTTAAATGATGAGACAAATTTTCAAAATTAAAATCTCTCATTTTAAATATGATTTAAAATTGATATCAAGATAAATAAAGGAAATTTAAATATTGTTTAAATGTTCCTACCTTCCATCAACGATCAATGTATGAGATGCTACCCGCGGATACGGTCCGGCTCATATTATTGGGGGGGCCCGTTCGTCGGAAAGCTGTACATTGGATCGACACATGTTGTAAGTTGGGTGAAACTCCCATGGGATCGGCTCATATTATTGGGGGATCCACATGGCGACCGTCCATCACAACTTATTATTGATGGGTCATCTTGACATGTCACAATAAACGGCGTCATATTATTGGGCCCTTATTGGACATGAGGTAAAAACGTGGAGGTTGCTTTGGAAGCAATTGGACTCTACCTTGTGAAAATTATGGTTGGCTGATATTATTCGGGACCATAGTTTGTCAATTGGACTCCATGTTCCCACTAAGGAAAACAGTTTCCCGTTTTAACTAGAGGGTAGTGAAATCGTTAAAATAGTGGGAGTGAGATTCATAAAATAAATTTCGCCTATTTTATGTCTTAGTAAATTAATTAAACAATCATCGATAATTGTCTGTTTTATCTCAGTATATCATTATGATGAATCTTCGTAATCCACATGTTTCAATTCTCGAACAAAACAAACTTACTGGCGCAAACAATACAGAATGATTCCATAAGTTAAGATTGTCCTAAGTTCGGAAAAGATTTTCTAAGTGTTAGAAAAGGCTTCTCCGAAAATAGCCCCGGCTGATGTAACTGCCGAAAGGTTGGCCGAACTAGAGAAATGGTTGGACCATGATCTCAAGGCCAAATGTTACATGCAAAATTGGACAAGTCTAAACAAGTTTGCCATCACTGCAAGAAACCCGGTCATTGGAAACGTAACTGCAAGGAATACCTCGAGCAGTTGCGAACTGCATAGGGTATGTTTTTCATTGAAATAAATGTTTTTCTTAATACTACTTCTTGGGTATTGGACACCAGATGTAGATCTCAT
The DNA here is from genome assembly GCF_033568475.1 of Henckelia pumila. NCBI lineage: Eukaryota > Viridiplantae > Streptophyta > Magnoliopsida > Lamiales > Gesneriaceae > Henckelia > Henckelia pumila. The sequence goes on along the minus strand of NC_133121.1, from coordinate 187,734,671 downwards.
ATTTGCAATGAGTTGCAAATGATGACAAGAAGTAATAGGCTAAGGATGGGTGAGACCCAGTCAAGGCTCGGGAATGGTTCCAGAGTTGAATCCATAGCTATGGGAAATATTTGTTTAATTTTGCAAACCAATTTTAAGTTGTATTATGAGAAAGATATTTTTATTTGTGCCAAAGATTTCATTAAAACATTATTTCTATTTCTATGCTTGATAGAGATGGGTTTTCTTGTAATTTTGTGAATGAGATTTGCAATATTTACAAGAATGAATGTTTGATTTGAACTGGACAATTTAAAAACGATCTATATAACTTAAAATTAAAAGACGTTCCAATAAATTATGTTGATAAACCGGTAACAACGAACAAAAGGAAAATCGATAGTCAAAACCCGGCAAACCTTTGGCATGCTAGGCTAGATCATATTTCCTCAAGGAGGATGAACAAGCTAGTGGGAGAGGGTATGTTTGATATGTCTGATATTAACTCTCTACCTACTTGTGAGTCTTGCCTGAAAGGAAAAATGACTAAATCTCCTTTTAAGGGGAAACCTGAGCGTAGTCAAAATCTGTTGGATTTGATCCATTCAGATGTTTGTGGTCCATTTAGAATTGGTACTCAATTTGGCCACACCTACTTCATTACCTTTACTGATGATTATTCAAGGTATGGGTATTTATATTTAATGAAATATAAGTCTGAACCATTTGAAAAGTTCAAAGAATTCAAGGCTGAAGTAGAAAACAAGCTAGGTAAAAGTATTAAAGTACTTAGATCGGATCGAGGTGGAGAATACTTAAGTACCGAGTTTTTGGACTATCTGAAAGAGAATGAGATTCTCTCTCAGTGGACTCCTCCTATGACACCTTAGCTGAATGGTGTATCGGAGCGTCGTAATCGAACTTTGTTGGACATGGTTCGATCCATGATGAGCTTCACTGAGCTTCCACCTTCGTTTTGGGGCTATGCGCTTGAAACGGCGGTATTGTTGTTGAACAACGTCCACACCAAAGCAGTGGATAAAACACCATACGAGTTATGGAATGGCAAAGCTCCTAAGTATTCGTACTTGAGGATTTGGGGATGTCCTGCTTACGTGAAGCAGACAGTGGGAGATAAGTTGGATAGTCGATCCACCTTATGTTATTTTGTAGGGTATCCGAAGAATTCAATCGGATATTATTTCTATCATCCTACTGAAACAAAAGTGTTTGTTTCAAGGAATGCCACCTTCTTGAAGAAGGAGTTCTTATTGGATAAGAAAGGCGAGATGATGGAACTCGAAGAAATTCGAGAAGAACCCGAAATACAAAATAATGATCCTACACCTCAGGAATCAATGATGGACACGCCTATACCTAGAAGATCCGAGAGGACTTCTAGACCTCCTATTCGATATGGTCTTCTTCTTGAAGGGGATCAAGATGAACCCGACGTTGGATGTGATCCAAGAAACTTCAAGGAAGCAATTTCTGATGCGGATTCAAATTTATGGCTTGAAGCTATGCAGTCGGAAATAGATTCGATGCATACAAACCAAGTTTGGTCTTTAGTAGATCCTCCCGATGGAATTGTTCCAATAGGGTGTAAATGGATCTACAAGAGAAAGCTTGGGCCTGATGGTAAGGTATTGACCTACAAGGCACGATTGGTGGCGAAAGGTTATACTCAAAGACAAGGAGTTGACTATGATGAAACCTTTTCACCAGTTGCAATGTTCAAGTCCATAAGAATCCTTATTGCCATAGCAGCATGGTATGACTATGAGATATGGCAAATGGATGTAAAGACTGCATTTCTTAATGGAAACATTAAGGAAGAGATCTATATGACGCAGCCTGAGGGATACACATCCATGGGAAGCGAGCATAAGGTATGCAAGCTTCAGAGATCAATCTATGGTCTCAAACAAGCATCAAGAAGTTGGAACCAGAAATTTGATGAAACAATAAAGGATTTTGGTTTCATCAAAAACCCGGAGGAACCATGCGTGTACAAGAAAGTAGTTAAGGATGCGGTAACATTCTTAGTACTTTATGTTGATGACATTCTACTCATGGGGAATGACGTAGGGATGTTGCAGTCAACAAAGATATGGTTATCAAGTAGATTCTCGATGAAGGATTTGGGTGAGGCCTCCTATATTCTTGGGATACAGATCTATAGAGATAGATCTAAGAGAATGATAGGACTTACTCAATCAACCTACATCGAAACCATATTGAAAAGGTTTTCAATGGATGGGTCCAAGAGAGGACATCTACCTATATATCATGGAGTTTCTCTATCTAAGTCCATGTGTCCCAAGACTGATGAAGAGATAGAGAAAATGACACATGTACCATATGCGTCAGCCATAGGTAGTATCATGTATGGGATGATATCTACCAGACCGGATGTAGCATTTGCTCTGAGTATCATGAGCAGATATCAAGCTAATCCCGGTCAAATGCATTGGAAAGCCGTGAAGGACATTCTTAAGTACTTACGAAGGACTAAGAATATGTTCATGGTATATGGAGGAAGAGAACTGAAATTGGAAGGCTATACCGACTCTAGCTTCCAAAGTGACGTGGATGACTCGAAGTCAACCTCTGGATTTGTGTTCATGCTCAATGGCAGTGCTGTCTCTTGGAAGAGTTCCAAGCAGGACACCACAACGGATTCCACCACTGAGGCAGAATACATTGCGGCATCAGCTGCTGCTAAAGAGGCCGTTTGGATGAGGAATTTCGTCCAAGAGTTGGGCGTTATTTCTGAAGTTGTTGGTCCAGTCCCCGTGTACTGTGACAACACGGGTGCCGTTGCTCAGGCAAAGGAACAAAGGTCTCATCAAAGATCCAAACACGTACTGAGGAAATACCACATCATCCGGGAGATCATGGAAAGAGGAGATATCACTGTCGAGAGAGTGGCCTCTGCAGACAATATCGCTGATCCACTTACGAAGCCCTTGCCAGGACCATTGTTTGACAAACATCGCGAAGCAATGGGACTGCGTAGTACGACTAGTTGGCTTTAGGGCAAGTGGGAGATTGAAAGAGTGGGTACCCGGTGAGCCAACTTGTGGCTAAGGGCTTTGATGACTCTATGTATAAACAATCTTTTGTTTAATATAATTTACACTTTTATAATGGCGTTTACTTTATCTTTTATCATATTATTATGTTGTGACATACTATAAGATGTTTAGATGAAGACCTTGAATATACTATAGTGTATGTAAGATGTGGTAGCACATGGGGATGGCTATCATGAAACACATCTTATAGTCACTGTATATTCTAAACAGTTCCTAGTCGATTGAGCCGTCCGTTAATAAGGATAAGGATCGCTCGAGATTGAGACTAGCATTTGCGATGCCGAGTACCACGTTTCATTGGTATGGAACATAGAGATGTTCAAAGCATGCAAATGGATATTCATACGATGAATGATCGAACTACCCTATCCGGACTTTCCAAGTGGTTATCACTTATCGAGTGGATAAAGTCCGCGGTTTTGGTTGTACACCATTAGTCCTTACTACTTGAAACATCATTGAGACTCTATATGCTAGTACTGTACTTTGACTCGTTTACCGACTCTATTGGGGTCATCAGGTGTCGGGATTGGGTGCATTTACGACACATATAGGAGTCGATGCTTTGTTGTCAAGGATTCACCACATACTTTCTAGTGTGGATATCCTATGCAATCTGAGGAGATATTAGTGTGACGAATCTCTGGCCAGAGTACATGATGTGTTTTAAGAAATGGTTTCTTAGTAACACATGCGATGTCACTATTTGATCTTCAAGATGCATTGCATAGTTATCGAATCTCGAACGACTCTCGATTTACCAATGGTTGTTGATTCGATCGGGATATATGGTTGAAGGGACCGTACTGTACGCTAACCAAAATCTATTGGTTCTTGCAGGCACTATCACTGATACCTAGGAAATCATGGGGCGATGTTGCTAGGCGCTCTTACCATGATTCGATGGGCAAGTCGGAAATTGTTGTTCCGAGTCACAAAGAGTTGTGAGCCCACGGCTAGCTGTATCCCTAAACCATTGAGGGTCACACAAGTAATGGATTTTTAATCCCCGTTGAGATAGTTAAATTTAAAGAGTTAAATTTAATGAACAAAGAAGTGGGACTTCTTATTTAAGAGAAGAAGAGTAAGATTTCCTAAAATGACATAGTGATGGACATTTTTGGAAACCACTGAATTCGGATTCAGAAAATTTATCTTGACTTTAAAAGATGCAGAAATGGTTTCTGTGCACATTGGTGAAATTGGTTTATCAATCTGAGTCACGATGAATTTTATATTAATTTCTGAACATGCGGGCTTTGCTTGTCAGGCTTGAATTTATGACTAATGGGCCCTAAGCTGTTAGCAGTCCACATTATAAATAAGTTATTGCAGTACAGAAATTACATAACAGAGGTCACAATTTTCGAAAACCCTAGCTGTTTTTATCAAAGTGGCCGCCGCCCCCTCTCCCTCTCTGCTCGAAAATTCCAGCCTGTGAATTTTGAATTTGCAGTCTGGTTTAACGGATCAAATTCGTTAATTCTCTTCGTAGAAACTTCTGATAGATTTTCTAGTGCAATCTATCAGAGGGATTAAACTTCTGTTCGTGGACCTGATTGAAGAATTGTTCGTCCATCAGTTCCTGGGATATACAACAAGAGCAGAGTAATCTGTTGGTGTCCATAATCTCGTTTCGAGATTTCAAGGTAAAAATTTATAATTGTTATTTAATTTTTACACGCACAATTTAATCGTAAAGTTTTGATACCCATGATATGGAATCGTTCCATATAAAAAAAAATTTTAAACTTCCGCTGCACCGGGTATCAATTCTGATTGATCTGATCACCGTTTTCCAACAAGATATCGTAGTATATGATAAAAGAATGGGGAATATCCAAGATGTTGTTCTGGGTACGATCTTAGGAAATCTATGTGCAGAAAAAATTGTAGGAGTTATTTATCCAATAATAGCCTACAATTTAGCTGACAGAGACTTTAGTCGAGCCTTGACGTTGCATCAAAACTTCAAGGAAAAAGGATTAATGATGGAAGGTAATAGACCATATTCTATTACTTATCAAATTTCATATGCTCTTTCTAATACTCACCATTCTGAATTATTTATTATAAATGAGTTTATTGAAATTCCAGAAATCTTTGGGAAAGTTGCTCAAGCAATATACCCGGAAAGAATCGAATTTCCTTTAATTCAGGAAACAGACATTCAAATACAAGATAAACCGGTTCTATACAGAGATCTTAAAATAGAAACCCGAAGGTTATCCTTCCAAGGTGACCGAATGACAAGTCGAAGGTGGAAAAAATCTCCTATTCAGGAAATTCCACCAGAAGAAAACGAGTTTTCAATAATAGGAAAACTTAGATCTCCAGAAGGATGGAAAGAAGTCAAAATAGTATTCGAAATTACAAGTCACAGGAACCAGTTTCCTTGTAACTTGATTTACTATTTAGAGCAGCAGGTAAAAGGAACTTACCAAGGATTAATAAATGTTGGTGAATTGGAAGTTCAAATTTCGGGGATCCCGGGAAAAGAAATAGATCAACTAATTCTTGGCTTAGAATTCCTGGAAGATCATAAACCATGGAAACGCCTTGAAAAAGGAATAGAGTTCATGGCAAAAGAAAAAACTTGGAGGATTCAATAAGAATTATTTTCGAGATGGAAAAACAAGAGAATTGGATAAAGGACAATCCCTTGATCAGATTCGAAAACTCTGTTCACAAACAAAGAAAGAAGCAGCTCTTGAAATTAGTAAATCATGAGCATGATTTACTAGACCGCATTGAAAAAGTAGAAAAGAGTAACCATACTCTACCTTCTGAAGCCTTAGGAAAGCTAAGGGTGAATAGTCTTAATTGGATTACTGAGTTACAACACAGTTTGTTAATGATGGCGGGGCCATTTAGTAATCCCTTTAAAAAAATGACAACAAGTCCTTTCTCCATATACATTCCCATAGGAATATTGTATGAACAATATAAGGCTGAATACTTGTAGTGACCCGCACCGTGATCACCTACTAATCAGAAGCTTAAGCATGCATTTAACTTAAATAATAAATCATCAAAATTAACAGCAGAAAAGCATAAATAAACCCCTAAATAAAATAATGACGATACACCCAGATCGAATATACCGAATAAAATCTTAATCTAAAACTCTTCTGAAAACTCCTGCTACCAAGCCCTGGTCACTGACCAACTACATCTCTCGCTCTTGATCCACCTGCAAACCTGCCCCGTCGAATGGGGTGTCCGAGATAAAAGCAGGGACGTCAGCGCTAACGCCCAGTACGTAAAGTATTGAATATACAGGTCTATATGATGCATGCAACATGAACTATGAATGCTCTGGGTAACTGGGATCATATCTAGAAAATAATGCTCAGTACACAGGCTCCTCCAATATGTGCACGCTGCTCCGAAGATCCTGTGGGTGCCACACATACTGAACCCGATCTGGGACTATCACCGTCCTGGGTAAAACCGCACAAGCTGCCCCGTCGGTCGAGTGGGTGTCACACGGTACCCGATCATAATAATAACAACAACCCTAAGGCTGAGCGACCCTAGAACAACTGGCTATCTCAAAAGGATAACAGACTCAACATGGTATGCAAATGCTGCATACAAATCATGAATAGTAAATCATGCATATCATGACGGATAATAATGCAACACATAATTATGCAACACATAAACATGTATATTCAGTTGGCTATCTCAGTATGTACTTACGTATCTTAGTTCTACTAGGCAAGCAATACCAGCACTATGTCCAAGCCTACAGTCCACACTACAATGCAAAATACTCATGCATTATCACTTTATTCTAAAAGTCTTAACTACGCTATAGCATACTCCTTATTTACTATAAGTATCCAGAGCTATACCTGCGTCCGTCGTCAGCCCGCTGATGACGACTGCCCCAGAACTTGGGCACCGCTCTGCCGCAACCCTGGAGCACCTGGCCAACCTCTGGACCAAGCCTAGGAAGGCTGGAATCATTCCTAAACTCCTAAAACTAGGATGAAACCGAGAGAGAAACTGAGCAAATGGTGTGAGAAATGTGACCCTCGGAACCCATATTTACAGGCCATGATCGGAAGCTCCGATCTCCACCTGCAGCTACGTGTTCAATACTCGAAGACACTTGGCACTGGACAGGGATCGGAAGCTCCGAACGGGGATCGGAAGCTCCGATCGCACCGCTTCTTCCGAACTATTTTCGGGTGCTTCCGAACTGGTTTTGGACCCCCGGGACCTACCCTACCATTTTCGGACGTTCCGGATCTGATTTTCCACTTATGTTTACCAAATAAGGACTCCTTAAACATGTTTTGACACTTTTAAAATTATATGTCATTTTATAACATGTTTAAAATCACTTAATCTTGTAAAATGGAACCGGGCTACTACATTCTCCCCCTACTTAAGATATTTCATCCTCGAAATACATCTTAAGTACTGATATAGACTTGAATAATAACAACAAGTTCTTATTCTCTTATATCATTTTACAAGACCTCACTAAATCCAAGTAATCACTAGTAACATCATGGTCTCCAGACTGGGGTAACTTTCCAATAACCTGTCTGAAGTACAAAAGACTTCCAGAGCAATAATGGAAACCACCCAAATAAGTCTTACAATCGCTTAATAAGAAACCCAAATCATCATGCTGATCATGTCCCTGATCTCTATCTGCAACTCTGATAAGGCCAGACAATTCTGATCGAATTTCCTGTTTCTCCCCCAGTACCACCTGCGAAAACTAACAATCCAGAATGTACACTTGTCAAAAAAAATCTTTTCCAAGACTATTCTGTCAACGGAAACTAAAATCTGTATCTCTGATAAAGTCAGAAGATAGCGTTCAAATCTCTTGGCACTAATCCAGTACCAATAACAAATTCATAAAAACAATCCTTTTGATAACTATACCCCTTGCTATAACTGTGCAAAATATCAAGAATCGGGTAGCCTCCCCCAATAGCCTATCTGGAATAAAATTCCAAAAAAACACCGGTGTAGGTCGCGCTTCCTATCCCTTCTTGAACAATCCTGCATAGTCCTCAGCACCTGGTATAATCTATCACTGAATCTATGATGAAAATCCATCATCAATAACCAATGACCCTAACACTGAGTCATATCAGACACTATGTCAAACCACTGACTTTCTAAATCGTTTCAGGAGGAAGCCTAGAACTGATCACCAGCACAACTCTAACCCCTTGTTATGCAAATATCTATTAATTCATCACCGCTTAAAATTTATCATAAAATACTTGGAATTAACTCCAGAGAATCCCAAATCATAATTCCACATAATTTTCAAATTACAACTTATTACCATTCTGTTATCACAAAACAGAACTATCAAACCAACTCAAATACATCATCCGTCATAATCATTATGAGTGTCATCATTATTTTCTGAATGCGTCTGAGCTCCCTGTAAAGCATATATCTGACCCTGCATCCGAGAATGCTGACCATCTCCATGATGCCTACCCTGGGTCCTCTGCTGCACTGATGCCTCAGACAGTCTACTAACCTGAGATCCCATCCTAGATGCTTGTCCACTCTGTCCACTACACTTGGGACAATCTTTCTTGAAGTGATCAACACTTCCACAGATGAAACAAGTTCCAGTAGCTGCTCTACAATTCTCAGTAGAATGATTTCTCCCACAATGATCACACTGTAACTTATTCTTGCCCAACTGACGAGTCTCACCAGATCCTGTAGATGAAGAAGATCCGGATTTCTTAAATGACTAAGTGTGTGGACCCAAAGAACTCGTGGGTCTGACGAGAGGAAAGATCTGTTACGGCGAATACTCTCCTCAGCCTGATGACATCGACTCACAAGTCCCTCGTAAGTCATGTCATCTCCCACAGCAGCTCGGTCATGAATCTCCGGATTAAGACCCTGGAGGAACAGATTATACTCCGCCTCCGTGCTATCAGAAATCTGGGGGCAATAAGGCAGCAACTCAAAGAACTTCAATTGGTACTCTTCTATAGACATCGATCCCTGCCGTAAACCCAGCAGTTCACTTGTCTTCGTCTGTCGGAGAGTAGGAGGAAAATACAACTTAGGAAAAGCCGTGCGGAATTCATCCCAGGTAGCAACTCCTCGGGCTGCAATAAAAGGCGCAGAAGTTGAATCCCACCACTTCCGAGCTCGTCCTTCGACCAGGAAATCAAGAGTCTCCATCCGCTGCTCCTCAGTGCATCGAAACTCCCGGAAACAAACTTCCATACGTCTTATCTAGTTTCCCGCATCCTCCGGTGACTCTCCTCCGACTAAAGGTTTCGGACCCATCTGCATAAACCTATGCATGATGAAACGCCTGCGATCATCTTGGCGATGGTGATGACGGCCCTGACGATGTTCTCGATCGTCCTGATCACCCCAGCATCCAACTATGCTGCCGTGACTACTCTCATCACCATGTCCCGCCATCTATACGATGATAAAAAGGTTAAACCCAATTTCAACAATCTAGATCCCAAGATTACTATGCATGCTCTGATACCATAAATGTAGTGACCCGCACCGTGATCACCTACTAATCAGAAACTTAAGCATGCATTTAACTTAAATAATAAATCATCAAAATTAACAGTGGAAAAGCATAAATAAACCCCTAAATAAAATAATTACGATACAACCAGATCGAATATACCGAATAAAATCTTAATCTAAAACTCTTCTGAAAACTCCTGCTACCAAGCCCTGGTCACTGACCAACTACATCTCTCGCTCTTGATCCACCTGCAAACCTGCCCCGTCGAATGGGGTGTCTGAGATAAAAGCAGGGACGTGAGCGCTAACGCCCAGTACGTAAAGTATTGAATATACAGGTCTATATGATGCATGCAACATGAACTATGAATGCTCTAGGTAATTGGGATCATATCTGGAAAATCATGCTCAGTACACAGGCGCCTCCAATATGTGCACGCTGCTCCGAAGATCCAGTGGGTGCCACATATATTGAACCCAATCTTGGACTATCACCGTCCTGGGTAAAACCGCACACGCTGCCCCGTCGGTCCAGTGGGTGTCACACGGTACCCGATCATAATAATAACAACAACCCTAGGGTTGAGCGACCCTAGAACAACTGGCTATCTCAAAAGGATAACAGGCTCAACATGGTATGCAAATGCCGCATACAAATCATGAACAGTAAATCATGCATATCATGACGGATAATAATGCAACACATAATTATGCAACACATAAACATGTATATTCAGCTGGCTATCTTAGTCTGTACTTACGTACCTTAGTTCTACTAGGCAAGCAATACCAGCACTATGTCCAAGCCTACAGTCTGCACTAAAATGCAAAATACTCTTGCATTATCACTTTATTCTAAAAGCCTTAACTACGCTATAGCATACTCCCTATTTACTATAAGGAGCCAGAGCTATACCTGCATCCGTCGTCAGCCCGCTGATGATGACTACCCCAGAACTTGGGCACCGCTCTGCCGCAACCCTGGAGCACCTGGCCAACCTCTGGACCAAGCCTAGGAAGGCTGGAATCACTCCTAAACTCCTAAAACTAGGTTGAAACCGAGAGAGAAACTGAGAAAATGGTGTGAGAAATGTGACCCTCGGAACCCATATTTATAGGCCACGATCGGAAGCTCCGATCGTAGGATCGGAAGCTCCGATCTCCACCTGCAGCTACGTGTTCAATCCTCGAAGACACTTGGCACTGGACAGGGATCGGAAGCTCCGAACGGGGATCGGAAGCTCCGAACTGGTTCGGAAGCTCCGATCGCACCGCTTCTTACGAACTGTTTTCGGGTGCTTCCGAACTGGTTTTGGACCCCCGGTACCTACCCTACCATTTTCGGACGTTCTGAATCTGATTTTCCAATTATTTTTACCAAATAAGGACTCCTTAAACATGTTTTGACACTTTTAAAATTATATGTCATTTTCTAACATGTTTAAAATCACTTAATCTTGTAAAATGGAACCGGACTACTACAATACTTTGCAGCCTATATTGATTCAGGAGCAGGAATTTTTACAGCAAAAAGAGGAGTTTTCCCTGAAGAATATGAAGAATAATTGCCAAAAATTGCTTGACGAGATTTCTCTCTCAGAATTTTAATTCTTTGCAAAGGAATAAAACAAGCAGAAATCCTTGTGGGAGGAGCAGGTCAAACACCTTGGTACAAGGTAAAGACACCACCAATTTATTTGCATGATACAGGAGCTGATATCCTGTTAGGAAATAACTTCTTACAAATGTTTAAGAAGTACACACAAGACAATGAGTCAAGACGACTTATTTTCACTACAATATGTGATCATAAAATTATCGTTCAAAGATTCAAGGTTGCTTTTTATCGACAACTGCTGATAATATTTCGCAGTCAGCGTGGTGATAAAGGACAACTCTTTCACCCAAAAATGAAAAGATTCAAGAAGGTTTGGAGAAACCATGTTGAAAATAACAACATAACAAGAACTCCAAACATAAGACATGGAGCTTCTCAAGGTAACTCTGAATGACCGAGTTATAGAGTTAGAAAATAAGGTATCCCTTGAAAACGTCAAAAAGAGGCTCAAAGAAAGTTATAACGAGCATCCTTTGGCATGGTGGGATAGAAATCAACTCAAAGCCAGTCTCACTCTAAAGGAAAGCAAAGAGTATGAATTCGTCAGATATAAGCCTATCCCAATTAACATAACAGATCAAAGGGATATGCGAATGATTATCAAGGAACATTTGGACCTTGGTCTAATCAAAGAAGGAGTTTCACCATATAGCAGCCCAGGTTTTCTGGAAAGAAATCATGGTGAAATAAAAAGAGGGAAACCCAGGTTAGTTATTAACTACCAAGGTATTAATAAAATCCTGGAGTTTGATGGGTACTTCATACCCAGTAGAGAACATCTAATTAGCTGTGTACGAAATGCTAGAGTGTTCTTAAAATTTGATTGTAAGTCTGGATTTTACTAGATTCGGATGGAAGAAGGCAGTAAGAAATTCACAGCCTTCTCTACACCACAAGAACATTATATCTGGGAAGTTATGCCTATGGGATTGGCTAATGCACCCCAAATATTTCAAAGAAAGATAGATAATCTTTTTAAAGATTATTTCAACTTCATGTTTGTTTATATTGATGATATTCTTATAGCATCAAAAAACATAGATGAACATGTTAAACATTTAGAGATTTTCTCTAAAATTTGTAAACAAGAAGGACTGGTTTTATCTGAAAAGAAAGCAGTCATAGCAACAAGGAAAATTGAATTCCTTGGAATTGAGATTGATGAAACTGGAATAATTCTACAACCCCATATTGTGGAAAAGGTAAAGAATTTTCCAGATAAACTCAAAGATGTAAAACAACTCCAAAGTTTTCTAGGAGTAGTTAATTTTGCAGGGATGTTCATAAACAATCTGGCAATGTACAGAAAGGTGTCAGCCCTTTGTTAAAAAAGGATGCAAGGTTTATCTGGACCGATGACCATACTAAAGGGGTGAACCAATTAAAGGAGATATGTAAGAATCTCCCAAAAATGGCTATACCCGTGGATGAAGATGATTTGGTGTTATTTACAGATGCCAGTGATGAATGGTGGGCAGCAGTCCTTACTAAGATCAGTCCGGATGGAGAAATACCATGCAGATATTATAGCGGTCTTTTTTCAGAATCTGAGGCTATCAGATGACATATCAACGAGAAGGAATTTTATGCAGTTAAAAGGGCTTTCGAAAAATGACCATTATTTTTACTTGCTAAAAAATTCACTTTGAAGGTTGATAACACTCAGGTAAAAGCTTTCCTAAGAAATAAGATTGAACCTAAACCTGAGAAAGCTAGGTTACTAATATGGCAAGCTTTATGTCAAAATTATATTTTTGATATTATTATTATTAAATCTCATGAAAATATTCTTGCAGATTTCTTAACAAGAGATGGAAGACAGTGACGTAGATTCCATCATGAAAATGCAGAGGCATCTCAGGGAACACCTTGGGTTGCTTCAAACCGAGTTCAACCAGCTTGTCATAAGTGACGATATGGCGGGCAGGTTACAACAAGATAATCGGATCAAAGTATCCAATCGAATTACAGGATGTATACAAGCTCAAACTCAACTATTGGCTGCTATTCAAGGGCCAATTATGCGTGCCATAGAAAAACCACTAGTTTCTCAAAAACAAAAAATGTTAAAGCCATTGGTTTTACAAGAACAAGAAATACAGCCACCGGTTGTAAAAAAATATGTTGAGGATTATAATACTCAAGAAACAAGCGCTAATCTATCATCATCCTTTGATGATCTAGATAAAGCAACAATTGATGAGGATAACTCATCAAGTCAACCCTCCGCCTCTGGGGTAAAAGAGGAAGAGATCAATCTTAGGCCCCACGCTGACAAGGTAAAATCTGAGATTGATACTAACCCAGCTGCCATTTCTCCATTTCAGGTTTATCAACAAAGATGAGAGAAATTAAGTACAAGAAGTGAAATCAACCCGATCACTTACAGGGTTGATGTTGCAGGAATATATCCAAGGGTTTGGCTAAAAAACAATGTCAATCCTAAGGATGTAAAACTATGATATGAATTTGGGGCTCTAGCCTCAGTTTATACAACTTCACCAGGCTTCCAGGAAATATCACAACTACCAAAATGGATTCAGGAAGCAGTCCAAGAAACATGGGCAAATAATGATCATTTGTCCAGAGGAGATGTGCTCGAGTTATACTTCTTTAGTGCAGCTCCAGAACCAACAGGGAAATGATCACACGAGCCCTTTCATTTCATCAATCTAAGGAGACCTGACATGAATAATCAAAGATTTATCAAGGATCCTATATCTGAAGAAATACCATTGGTGTCCACCTTTGGAGAAAATGAAATTTCAACCAGAAGGGCATGAGGTATTTGGGTTTGTCTCACCGAGATGGATAAGGTCAAGTTTCCGTTCAAATTTTATCAAAATTCTGTGAACGGATCATTCCTGTTAAACACAATGACAGGAAAAACTACGGCTTTTGCGGAAGAACTCTTCGAAAAGAAGAGGAACTTTTTATGGAACAACAAGCTATCGGGGAGTAAAGAAACTCGCCAAAAATTTTGTAACATGACTCATATCGGAAGAAGGTCAGAGAATATCTGCCCAGAATGTCCAAACCAAAAGGAGCCAGTATTCGAAAAAAAATTCAAACCCCTAACGGATCGAAAAGATTTTTTCGAGACAAGCAAAGGTGGACAGGGACCACCAAAACCGCTTTTTCCCAGGGGCCCACTGCAAAAGCAAAAGATGCCCCGACAACAATAAAGAAGGCATGTGAGGAGAATAAATCCAAAAGAAAAAGTCAAGCATGTGACTCCTCCACTAGCAAAAGATGCCTTCAATAATGACATAAAGAATTCAAGACAACTGTAAGATTCCCTGAAGTTTCTCGGAGAAACGAGTGGAACTTCGACTATAAATACAGGATTTTGAGGAAGCTGAAGACGTCGATCATTTCCTTCAGTTTTCTTACAAATAAAACATTGTAATATTTCTCTTTCTAAGCTTGTATTAAGTTTTACTTTTATGTATTTCAAGAACAAGACTACTATGAGTAGCTAAACTAGTTATCTCCTCATCTTCAAAGGAGGTTGATTTATGTAATAATATGTTGTCTGAATAAATTTCCGAAGCTCTTCTCTATCATGTTATTTTATTTAAAAAATTAAGCTTTTACTATACGCCATAAAGTAGGAAACGAAATAGGGTTGTGCTAGCTGCTGCTGAAGGAGTCTGTGTCAGGAACCATCGGTTGCGATCACGTGGTTTGGTTGTGAGGAACAACCTGTAAAACCCGGTGGACATAACCCGGCAACAGTGTGGTCAAAGAGGTATTCTGCTTTAATTTACTGACGGAAGCATGATGGGATTAAGCCTTTAAATTTTAAATAGGGAAATAAAGGATAGAATGGACATTATTTAGTTTTAAGGACAAATTCAAAAAACTATTTAATGAATGAGGGATATATTTGGAACATGAAAAGTGAAAGAGATATAATACGGAAAATGGAAAAGATACAGGGATATATTTAGGAATTATCCCTATGTATAATACTAGTGTTCTGTAAAATGAAAAATATATAGAAAATTGAAATAGGTTTATTCTTAATTTGAGAATGAAAATTGAAATGAAGTAATTTTGTATCAATTACCCGAAATCTAGTTTACGTGATTGGGGTTTTATAATACTATTTTTTCGTTTCATTTCACATTTTAATTTCTACGTGAAAAAATGGTTGTTGCTAAAATTTCTGCATAAGACACAAACAAACACCAAAACACATAATCCAGTTCGAGAACTTACATAATTCCAAGTTAAAACACAAAATATTATATTAAAAATTGCACTTAACAATAGTCAAATCCATCAATCCAAAGCACACATATTTAGTTATGTCGTAAATTTGAGTTCAAACAATATGTAATGCGTGTGGAAGATCTATTTAGAAGAATATACTTTCTTATTTCACCATCATTTCTTGAAACTTATGGTATACACCAAAGTTTATACTGTAGCAAAGCCAAACGTCCTCAATCCATTGCATGTAGCTTGGCCTTCAAATCCTTCACAAACTGATCAAAATTTAAATCCGAAGATCCACCATTTTTGTTTGCATCCCGCAAAATGTCCTTCATCTTTCTTGCCTCCATTCTCAAGCCCTCCGAAGTGGACGCATTCATCAATTTTCTTACATTCTGTGCTACACAGGCTCGATTTATTGGCACCCCATCGCTGAGGTTAATCCCAATCTTCCAAACATCAACCACCAATTTCCTGTTTGTTGGTTGATCATATGCTAATGGATAACAAATCATCGGAACCTCGCACCACATACTCTCCTGTATCGAATTCCAACCACAATGCGTCAAGAATCCTCCAACGCATGGATTCGAAAGAACCTGGATTTGATTACACCATGGAATAATGAGCCCTTTATCCTTAATTTCATCCTCAAATCCATCTAGAAAAGCATCTGTCACTCCCCCTCGAACAACCCATATAAAATGTACTTCACTGAGTAAAATGCCAAGAGCTATTTCTTGAAATACCTGTTTACTAACCTCAACCAGGCTGCCGAATGATACGTATAAAACCGAGCCTGGCGGCTTAGAGGCGAGCCACTCGGTGCAGTCCGAGTCAGGCCAGAAACTATGGCTCCTGATGGGATTGGTTTTCGCAAGATTTTGCGAAAAACTAATGGGTCCGATCGCGTAATTTGGCTGGTTCTTATTTAGTGCTGATAGTGTGGTTGGTTCAAGTTCGTAGACTGTGTTGTGCAAAATGAAATCTGCCTTCTTCACTCCTCGAAATGAGTTGATGATAATTTTGGGCGAAACTTTGTCCATTTCTGCTTCTTTAAGATATGGCATCAAGTCCCTAGTGTTGAATGATTCGATTCCAGGTATGTAGTTTATTTCCTCCTCCATATTATCTGACAGATCGAATCCATAAATAGATTTAAGGAAAATTTGCAGTAAAACTCCTATGTGTTTGTATTGGTTCTCTATGTTACGGGGGAAAATAAGTTTTTTGGTTCAATAACTTGTTCATGTTTTGATTTTGGTCCATTAACTTTTTTGATGTGGGTTTTGATACACTAACTTTGCATTTTCAGTGTTTTTTGGTCCAACTGCATACGTGTCAATTTTTGATTGGTCCATGGCTGATGACGTGGACCAATCAGATGCTAACACGTATGCAGTTGGACAAAAAAAACACTAAAAATGCAAAGTTAGTGTACCAAAACCCACATCAGAAAAATTAATGGACCAAAATCCAAAGAGGGTAAAGTTACTGGACCAAAAAACTTATTTTTCCATGTTATGGTGATAGGCCCGAAGCTGGCAGGAGGCGAGTGAGTCCATCGCCTCAGGCCCAGGTCCAAAAAAATTCATAAACTATTAATAGTATATGTGTGCAATAAAAAAATTTTAAATGTCATGATTTTGCAAAAAAAAAAAAAAAAAAAAAAAGTATTACGCATCTTTGTTAGTCATCTTTCTCACCAAATCTGAAATTTTAATCACATCGCATGATTAATGGAGAACGACTCTTGGGTCACTCTCTTTGATTATTGATTCTTTGATTTCATCGCTTACATGTTATTTTTATTTTTTTTCTAATTTTTCTGAATTTTTAGGAATGTTTGTGATATTTTTTTATTCGTGGGCATGATTAAGTATAGTTTAAGAAATGTCTTCAACTCGTGCATTCATTTTCTTGAGTTTCGTGTATTATCAAATAATTGATGTTATTGCTGATAAAATAACGAAATATTATTTAAGTGATTATTTATAACATTTTAGTTTATTAGTTAATGACATTATAAAGTTTTTGAACCTATATTATATGTTTTTCTTATAATTACGTCTATAGTATTTTGCATATTTAGTTTTAAAAAACTCTCTTAAATAATTTTTAAAAAGTTGAAAAAATTATTTTTTAAGTTTGACTCAGGCCCTAAAAATCATAAGTATAACATTGGTTATGGAAATTTGAGTTTTAATATGAGATCTTTCAATTTCATAAAATTTTATTCATTTATCTACGAGAGTACTGTTTATGTGACATTATATATATTTGCGTCGTATTGGCATCATATTTGCTAGCTTCATGTTAACAACAAGTCGTAAAAAGAAGTAAAATTAAAAAAAAAACAAAAAAAACAAAGATAGTATACTAAAATTTATATTTGACTGCGAATTACCAAAATAAAAAAGATATAATATATGAACATTGAAATTTTCCATTAAATTAATTGTTTCAAACAGGAAGCCATAACTAATTAAATATCAACAGTTTGAAAAAAATAATAATAATTACAAATTGATCTATATAAATAATTTCAAATTTCTAACGTGTGCTCTTGCTCTGTTAACTCTTTATAATAGCCCTTTCTACGCTATTGTGTATACAAATTAAGTTTAAACATAAGTTTTTTTTTCCCAAATCAATATAAGCAAGATTTCAATAAAACTATACACAAATTAAGTTTAAATATAAGTTTTTCTCAATCAATATAAGCAAAATTTCAATATAACTTAATTAGTGTTTGATAGAGTTTTCAAAATTTTGTTAATGAAAAGCTCAGAAGCGCTCTTCCGAATCTTGTAATTCATTAAAACAATTGTTGAAAATTTCCTTCAAAACGAGGAAAGAAGAGTACCTTTACACGGGAAATGACCATTTTCTCTAAGGAGCTCAAAGTGGTAATCCAAAGAGAAGACCAAAGCAGGCTGAGTCCAAAACGACACATTCACCAAACCATACTTGTTGGCTATGGTCTCCGGCCATGAATACAAAGTGTCAGTCACCAAGAACGTGGCCTGCAAAGACGTCGGATTAGATTCAATTATCTTCCCCACAAACTCGTCGAATCGAATGGAGAAATCTCTGAGAATCGATTCAATGTACACCTCCCCGTGCCGAAACCGATCGAATTCGACAGGGAATCCATCGCTTATTGTGGCGTAACGTATGTCAAGACCCGACTCAGAAAATAAGTTGAATTGGTGTATGTTGTGGGATTTGGATATCGTGTGGTGAACGAATTCGTTGTGAACAAAAGTGACTGAGAATCCCTTGGATGCGATTTTGAGAGCAAGATTCACAAATGGAGTGATGTGGCCTTGGTAATGAAGAGAGATCATAATGGCATGAGGCCTCTTTTGCATCTTCTCACTCGCCATTTTTAGACCTCTTGTTCAATTTGTGATGGATGATCTTTGAATGATATATATCTATTATCTACTATTCTATTATATATATTATTTTTATTTATTTATTTATTTTATTATCTATCTATAAATAAATATTTCATGAGTTTCATTATGAATTTACATAACTATCTAATATTTCATTATTATATAATTAATGTGTTTGTTTCTCGATTATTTAATTATATGACTCTTCAATTAACTCATTTATTTAAAAATTATATAATGCATGTATTCTTTCAAATAAAAAAGTAAATTAAGATTAATATTTTTAATTTTTTTACCATGTTTTCTAATTTATTTTATTCAATTATATAATTTACACATGAACAAGTATGTTGAATACTAATAATACTAATAATAATTATAATGTTTCTTATCTTACAAAATAGTATATTGATACTTAAAATAAAAAATTTCATATCGTACTTTATTTTTCCTATTAATCTATCTATTATTTATTATATTATTATTATAAATATATATATATATATATGAATAACAATTGTAAATTAACTTAATATTTTTGTTTTTAACTCATTTTCTGTCGTCTACTTTTATATATTTTGTGAATACTATTTAGTATTTTCTCTTTTTCTTATTTGAGTTTTTTCTACAATTTATATTTAATTTATTTATGCATTATATTTTTCTATTAATCTTACAAGATAGTATATGGATACTTAAAATTTTAAAAAAAAAACATAGTGTACTTTATTTTTGCCATTAATCGCTATCTATTATCTATTATAAAAAATTAAATGGATACTTAAAATAAAAAAAAAATACAGTGTACTATATTTTTTCCATTAATCTATCTATTATTTATTCTATTACTATTATAAATATATGAGTAACAATTGTGAATTAACTTAAATATTTTTTACACGGTATTTTTTTGTTGTACACTTTCTTATTTGTGCACCAACTATTTATTATTTCTTCCTTTTATTATTTGATTTTTTCCTAAGAAATATATTTAACTTATTTAATACACAATATATTTTTATGAATCTTACAAGATAGTATATGTATACTTAAAATAAAAAAAAAATTTCATAGTGTGTTGGAACATACACGATTTTTGATATTGGCAAAAGAAGATAAATTTATAGGTCAACTGATCTTACTCAGCATGAGAATAAAGAGAAGCAAAGACAGACTGGACGAGCTAAACTGAAGACATCAACTGAGTTGACCGTTGACCAAAAAGCTCAACCGAAGATATGAAGTAAACTGCATTCAGTTTAGGGAGCTAAACTGAATCAGTTTCCCTTAAGCTAAACAATGCTCGTTGAACTGCCTAAGAGACTGAGTAAGCAATTAAATTGAATCTACTTAATTCTTATGTATAAAATTTTCCATACATAGTCGACACTACAGGAATTAGCAGATCACAATAGCGTACCAACAACGTCAGAGAATGTACGAAGAAAATACAAATTAACGGTATTGATTCGAATTTAAAAGAGTCGTTGTCTGCTAAGTATAAACACACATTCAGAGGCTCTTGAAGATCATTCGACTCAAAAAGAATTATCTCATACACAATCAAGTTATTAAGAGGTAAACTGAACTTCTTCAGTTTACTAAAAAAGAATTAGTTGAGGAGCAAAAAGAGCATTTCAAAGCTTGTATTCAAGAGTCGAAGAACTCACACACAAGCTTCAAGCTTATCAGATCAGTTAAGATTACTTTGTGCAAGTGTTGAGTTGTAACACAAGTGTTTGATCATGTCCAGTGGTATCAGTTGAGGTGCTGCAAACCTCGTTGTGACAAGAATCAATCGAGACTGAGTTTTTGAGTCTAAGAGTTCTGGGATAGTCGATTGTGTGGAAGTCATAGTCATGTTACAAAGTATTGTAATAGTCAAAGTCTTCTAAAGTGAATCATTTCGAGACGGAAGAAGGGATGACTAGGAGTATTGAAGTATCCGAACATCCATAAACAAATCCTTGTGTTGTTTAGTTTTTGTCAAACACTCTCACACACTTTCGAGCCATTTGATCACAAGTTCAAATCTGTTATTCGACTTCATTCCGCACTTTTTCAAGTTGGTTGATTAACATAAACAAGCGAGAAGGAAGCGATTCAGTTAACCACCCTTAACTGAACTCAATATCAATATAAGAGGTCAACTGCTACAATATTAATCAGTGTACCAAACCGATTCCCTGTCAAGTGACTTCAAAGCAGTTCTGCACACCCCTTAATCGATCCTAACAACTGGCATCAGAGCAAGATTTCTTTTCGTATCTGAACTTATATCAAATGGATGCATTAGAAGAAATCGCTAAGAGCTTCTAGTGTACAACTGTTGACAAACTACATTGCCAAGACTATTGAGACATGTTTTACATCCAAGAATCTTTGGCAGTAGTTGATCTAGTTAGGAGATTAAGAGATAAAGATTGAAGAGAGCAGTAATCCATTAATCGAACTCATTGAATAACCATGCCGCTCAGAAAAATCCACAAGTATAAATGAAAAAAAATGCTTCATGGCTCATGATGATCAACCACCCATCAGAGAACAAGTCTTAGAACAACATTCTACGAGTGGAGATGTATTTTATTTCAACTAGACCAATAACTTTACACGAGAGGAGTTAGCAGAGACATTGAATGACATGGCTAATGAGTACGAGAGACTGTGTTTAGCATTCGAAGAAGTTAAAGCAAAGCAAAATGACTTGTCAGACTATTCAACTAAACCTTACTGGGAGATGTCGGTTGAGAAGATCAGTCTAGAGGTAGAGATTGTCAAGCTCAGGAGGGAGAATGATAAGTTACAAGTTGAGAATCAGCAGATGAAATAAAAAAATATGAGGATGACTGAACTGATTCAAACTTGAAATAAGTCCTTGACCGCTTAATTCGGTATTAAAAATAATTACTGGAAAGCGTACCATGTCAAGTAATAGTAAAGTGATTAAAATAAGATATCGTACCCACATGGACCGTATAATTATGACTACCAGAATATATTTACTTCTAATTAATCTAAACTAATCAAAAAGAGAGATTTTTATAATATTAACTAAAAACTAAATTGCAATTAAATTTAACTCAATAAAAACGCAGCAAAATTTTTT
This sequence comes from Henckelia pumila, assembly GCF_033568475.1. Lineage (NCBI taxonomy): Eukaryota > Viridiplantae > Streptophyta > Magnoliopsida > Lamiales > Gesneriaceae > Henckelia > Henckelia pumila. The sequence continues at coordinate 187,712,738 of NC_133121.1, read as the reverse complement.
AGATTAAACTTCAAATTGGAAAGAATTCGATCAACGACACACGTAGATACCAGACAATTCATGTAACAAGAAGTCGATTTAAGACTCAGACTCAGACTCAATCTTAATTCAAGGGAATTTTCCTAATTTGTTCAAAGGACTATTTCCAGAACAATCAAACCTATTCAAATATTGACGGATTAATCTTTCGTAATTCTAATCAAATTTGAATGCATGAATAACTGTGAAAATTCAGTAAACACCTAAACCGCACATTGAAACCAAATTCTATTTCTAATTGGTTTTACAATATGTTGAATATTGAAGTGATCAAAATCGAAACCTCCTCTATCGAATTGGAATCGATTAACATGCAAGCAAATAACTGGCTAGAAAATTCACAAGACAAATATAAATTCAATAATCAATGAATTAAAATCAAGTATGAAAATTCTCTAATAAACAAACAAGTTTTCTACATAAATTGTCTGACACAATCACGTGGTCTTGATCGAAGAAAAAAAACTACTCAAAGTTTAACATAATTCATAATCAAAGTTTTTAATCATGAATTGAAAACGAAAATAAAAGAAAAGAAAGAAATCTTCTCCCAAGCAGTAGCCGCCTTGCGCGTCCTCCTCGTCTCGAAAATCTGGAACCCTTAAAAAATATTAAAATCCTCTATTTATAGTATCCCGGATCCCGTACCAATTAATTTCCTTTTCAACCTAAGATTCTTGAATAACTCTGACGGCGAAACACACGCGTGCGCCTAGAAGAGATCTCGCGCACGCAGGTCATGAAATAAGAGTCCTGAACCCCCACTCGCGTGCAAACGAGATAAGAGCTCGCTCGCGCGTGAACTAGATAAAACGTTGCTGGAATTTCCTTCGGCGCTCGCGCAAGAAATAGGTCCGCCTGCGCGCATCTTGAATCTCATGTCTCTGGAACTTTGTATGGCACACACGCGAGATAAGAGCTCGCTCGCGCGCGTCTTTAGCTCAGTTTTTTTCTAAAAACTCCATTAACCTACAAAAATCAACCAGAAGAGTGAAATATACATGAATGCAATAAAACACATAAAAATACACAAAACAATATGAATGCACACAAAATAAACATAAAAATATCACGAACTAATGCATACAAAATGCACTTATGAACACCCTCATACTTAAACCTTGCTCGCCTTCGAGCAAGACATGCAAAAATAATATGCACACAAAAACATAAGTAAGGACGATTCATGAACATAGCCTCCGATAAGTTTCAACTTCAAGAACTAAAAACCACAAACTTCTGATTGTTCACAATACACTGTCAGTAAAACGTAAATGTGCATGTGTGCCATGTCATTCTAGTTTCGTGCAACTTCAAAAAATTATGTCCTAAGAATGCTTAGCGACCTATGACAATTCAATGCAAGTGTCACAATCCAGCACTCCTTCATCCCAACAATCCCAAACAAAAACATGCACTTTCTCGAGATTAATTACGCACCGCCGAATTTTGCGTCCGGTTTTCTCATGCCCCTATAATTACCCGCAAACTTAGCTATAACTATGATAGGATTAGAATTTCAATCCCCTCGTCTATAGCCCGGATGGAGCTACAATCCCATTTAGCCCGCAAACTTAGCCATGGAAAAAAGATTAGGTTTTCAATCATTTTCCAAGCCCGGATGGAATTAACTTTTTTTTCACAAATTTTTTTTTTAAAAAAAATTTTGTAGGTACGCCAAAGATCATATATGTCATGTCTAACAACCATCAAGAATCTAAAGACACTATCATGATCAACAAGCATCTATTGTCGTGCAATGGTCAATCAAACACGAACTTCATCAATTACATCGCTGCACTACATCAGTCTAACATGCGTGCTTAAAATGATTCACGATTCAACCAACAACTTCTCATGTTCAATCAAAAGCAACATTATTTTTCAAAAAAAAAAAATTTTTCACAACTCTATCATCATTGGCCAACATTCATCATTTTACTTATTCACACAACACAAACACAAAACATGAAGATATGCATGAATACGAACTATATGCAAAGAACTAAACCAAATGAATGAAAAACACAATGATCAACGAACAATGAAATAATCTAGTCTACCCCCATACTTATCCAAAGCATTGCCCTCAATGCTCTAGAAACAAAAAATAGAATGCAAGAACAAACACACAAATGCAAGACGAACAAAAACACAATGAAAACAAAAATAACAATCCCCTGGTTTATGCTTCATCCTCTTCCTTCTTAACAATATCAGTTGGGACAACAGCAGCAGAATGGGTATATCGCCAGGCATAACAAACTGACATGGGAAAGAAACAAAAATCAAATAAAGATAAAAATAAGAATACGCAAAAAGAAACTAAAAAACAAAGTAAATAACACTAGGTTGTCTCCCAGCCAGCACAAAATTTATAGTTTATAGCCCGACTATATTCCTCTCTTGAGTGGCAACAGTCAAGGTGGCTTGTGCACCGTCTTGAAAAAATTCAGATCAGTCATGCAACTGCATGCTTCATCTCTATAGAAATTTTTCAAGGGACCTTTTCCGTCAGAGTGCTGAACCTGCTGACATTCTCCAACATCATGAATCACATCAATAAAATTGACAGCAGAGCAAGATTTTAAATTTGGGCTATCGCTAGCCGACTTAAACATATTAAACACAACTTGCTCATCATTCACTCTCAACACTAACTCTCCTTTTTCCACATCAATGAAGGCCCTACTAGCAGCAAGAAACGAACGCCCTAGAATCAGTGGAACCTCATAATCATCATCCATATCAAGAATAACAACATCAACTGGATAAATAAAGTGATATATCTTGACTAGGACATTATCCACTATTCATCTCGGATATTTAATAGATCCATCAGCAAATTTGAGAGAGATAGAAACAGGTTCAATATTTTTTATGCCTAATTTTTGAGCAAATGAAGGCATTAAATTTATGCTCGATCCTAAATCACACAGAACATTCTTCAATGATAAATTTCCAATTTGAAAAGGTATATAAAAACTCCCTGGATCTTGAGATTTTGGGGGGAGCCGGTTCTGCAGCACTGCCGAGCACTCCTCATTCATTGTTGCTTGCGCCATATCATTCAGCTTCTTTTTATTCTTCAGCAAGTCCTTCATAAATTTTTCATAGTTCGGCATCTGAGCTAAAGCGTCTGCAAAAGGTATGTTAACATGTAGTTTTTTGAAAATTTCAATAAAATTTTTAAATTGAGAATCAAATAACAGTTGCTTAGCTCTATGAGGGAAAGGTAAAGTAGAAATATCAACATCATTATTAACTTCAAATTTTGAAGTGTTACCTTTCTTGCTGCCGTTGAGGAATTTTCAGCACGCATTTCCTCCTTGGAATTTGAATTTTTCGGCCCCTCCATCATCTTCTCTTTGTCCCTCTGCTGCTTTTCAGACTGTGCTCGAGTCACGACCATGATAGCATTCACGCCTCTGGGGTTTGTTTCCGCATTACTTGGTAAAGCTCCAGCAGGGCGATTTGACAATTGGGTTTCTATCTGAGCCATCTGAATTTCTAACTTCTGCAGCATAATTTCCTAATTCTTTAAACGAGCCTCAATACCAGCCACATATTTTATCATGATCTCCTCAAAACTCGGCTTCTTATCCTCTTGCTTGGGCTGCCAGTTTTGATTATAGCTATAGGAGTTGTACGACTGTCGTCATTGATTTCTTGCAAAATTAGCCGCTTTCACTTCATACAACTGCTGTTCTTCTGGATTATTCCCGTGTTCTTGATTCACTGGCGCTGTTTTCATAAGTGCCACTTGGTGTGTCAGAGCGTCGATCTTAGCATTCATGGACATTAAAACATCGACCTCTAGAACTCCAGCCTTCTTCTCTTTCTTCACATCCGGACACCCAATGTTACTCTTTGCCATATTACCTATGATCTCCCATGCTTTTTTCCGCGTCTTCCTGAATAAGCATCCATTAGCAGCATCGTCAAGAATAGATCGAACAGACTGATCAGCCCCATTATAGAATGTCGGAGTCTGCTGGCTCTGAGTAAGATTATGTTGAGGACACATCCTCAACATCTTCTTAAATTGGGTCCAAGCCGCATGAAGAGATTCCCCCTCCTTCTGTCTGAATGAGATGATGTCGGAGAATAGTTTTGCCATCTTAGTGGGAGGGAAATACTAGTTCAGAAAATTCTGAACAAATTGGTTCCATATAGTAATAGAACCAACAGGCAGATCATCTAACCACTCCGTAGCTTCTCCTTGTAGAGAGAATGAGAATAACCGCAGTTGCACTGCATCAGATGTTACCCCATTAACCTTGAACGTGTCGCAGATCGACAGAAAACACTCCAGATGAGCGTAAGGTCTTCCACAGATGTACCCCCAAATCTTGGTTGCAGCTGAATCATCTGAATGATTGAAGGCTTCAATTCAAAGTAATTTGCCTCGACAGCAGGGCGAACGATGGTAGATCCATAGCCTTCAGTAGGTGGACGAATGATGTCTAGAACAGTTCTGTTGTCCGCCATTTCTTCTCCTGATTCAAATTCTGTTTCAAGTTCAAGATTGATAGATCTCTTGGCATTTCGGATTCTTCTGAGCGTGCGTTCGATCTCAAAATCAAGTGGCAGTAGCTCTCTAGATTGAATGTTTTGCATGCACAACAGATAGTACCTGAAAATCACCAAGAAAAGAAGAAAATTTCAGAATTTAATAAAATAAATTAAAATTAAGTCTAATCTCAAGCAAAATAAAAATTATGATATCAAAAAGTCCCCGAAAACGGCGCCAAAAACTTGACCGCTTAATTCGGTATTAAAAATAATTACTGGCAAGCGTACCAAGTCAAGTAATAGTAAATTGATTAAAATCAGATATCGTACCCATGGGAACTGTATATTTATGACTACCAAAATATATTTACTTCTACTTAATCTAGACTAATCAAAAAGAGCGATTTTTAGAATATTAACTAAGAAACTAAATTTCAATTAAATTTTAACTCAATAAAAATGCAGCAGAAATTTTTAGATTAAACTTCAAATTGGAAAGAATTCGATCAAGAACACACGTAGGTACTAGACAATTCATGTAACAAAAATTCGATTTAAGACTAAGACTTAATCTTAATTCACGGGAATTTTCCTAATTTGTTCAAAGGACTATTTTTAGAACAATCAAACCTATTCAAATATTGACGGATTAATCTTTCGTAATTCTAATCAAATTTGAATGCATGAATAACTGTGAAAATTCAGTAAATACCTAAACTGCAAATTGAAACCAAATTTTATTTCTAGTTGGTTTTACAATATGTTGAATATCGAAGTGATCAAAATCAAAACCTCCTCTGTAGAATTGGAATCGATTAACATGCAAGCAAATAACTGGCCAGGAAATTCACAAGATAAATATAAATTCAATAATCAATGAATTAAAATCAAGTCTGAAAAATCTCTGATAAACAAACAAGTTTTCTACATAAATTGTCTGGCCCAATCATGTGGCCTTGATCGAAGAGAAAAAACTACTCAAAGTTTAACATAATTCACAATCAAAGTTTTTAATCATGAATTGAAAATAAAAATAAAAGAAAAGCAAGAAATTTTCTCCCAAACAGTAGCCGCCTTGCGCCTCCTCCTCGTCTCAAAAATCTGGAACCCTTCAAAAATATTAAAATCCGCTATTTATAGTATCCCGGATCCCGTACCAATTAATTTCCTTTTCAACCTAAGATTCTCGAATAACTCTGATGGCAGAACATGCGCGTGCGCCTGGAAGAGATTTCGCACGCGCGCGGGTCATGAAATCAGAGTCCTGAACCCCCTCACGCGCGCACGCGAGATAAGAGCTCGCTCACGCGCGAACTAGATAAAACGTTGCTGGAATTTCCTTCGGCGCTCGCGCGAGAAATAGGTCCGCCCGCGCACGTCTTGAATCTCATGTCTCTGGAACTTTTTATGGCACACGTGCGAGATAAGAGCTTGCTCGCGCGCGAGTATTTAGCTCAGTTTTCTTCTAAAAACTCCATTAACCTAAAAGAATCAACTAGAAGAGTGAAATACACATGAATGCAATAAAACACATAAAAACACACAAAATAATATGAATGCACATAAAATAAATATAAAAATATCACGAACTAATGCATACAAAATGCACTTATCGATCCTCAGTTTTGCTGATAGAATTGCAAGAGTCACAAAAGCCAGTAGGAGACAAAATTGGTCTCGAGTTTAGTGAGAAGGAGTCAGGGACTACAGACCAACTGAGATAAAATGTAGTGACCCACACCGTGATCACCTACTAATCAGAAGCTTAAGCATGTAATTAACTTAAATAAAAAAGTAATCAGATAAAGACAGCGGAACTAATAAAAATTTTACAATACCAAGTAAAAGAATTCTGGAAAAAAATATCAACTTATACAACCATATCAAAATAGTGTGTAAACCTCTAAATAATAAAAATAACCAAATCTTAACACCACCACAGATACTGATCTCCCACAGCTACGGCCTCCCTGAGCCTCCCGCTCTGTCAAGTCTGAGACCTATCCCGTGGATAGGATGTCCAAAAAAGTACGAGGGCGTGAGCATAAAACGCTCAGCACGAGAATATGTGTATACATTACTATATGAGTGCAAGAATGAAAGTGTACCGACTACCGAGACTAGAGTTCAAGAATCACAAATCAAAGACAGACCGGGCCCTAGGTATGTAGCACTCCGTGCAGTCATTTCAGGAGGTGGCTCTCATACCAACTGTGGATATACCGGATCCAAATCGATGGAAATCCATCCACTAATAGGATAGGATAAAATCCTACTACATGATATCTCAAGGATATGAAAGTTCAATATGAACATGCATGCAACATACGATCATGTCATAATATATGCAGATAAAATCATTCCATATAAACCATGCAAGAACATAATACATGCATACTCAGTCAGGGTATCTCGAACAGTACTTTCATATCTAACACCGATGTCTGAACGAAGCTGAAAGAAGACAACCCCTAGCTATCCTAGGTCAAAGCCCGACCTGACCTGTCCTCAAGACTGACCCGACCCGGCCTCTCCTCTCAAGCCCGACCTGAACTGCACTTGGTCAAGCCCAACCTGAACTGCTCCTTGTCAAGCCCGACCTGAACTGCTCCTTGTCAAGCCCGACCCGAGCCCTCTTGGTCCGACCGGAGCTCTTCCTTCCCGAACTCCCAAGCTACTTCTCGGTCCGAGTAGAACTATGAAGTGAGATGGAAATGGTGTGAAAATATCCAAACCCTCAGCTCCTATTTATAGAGGTTGAGCTGGGACAGGTGTCATCCGAAATGCATGAGACCTTGACATCTGGAAGGACACTGAGCATCTCATCACTTGAGCGCTTGACATCTCGCCTAACAGCTCGGGCCTATACATGCACTGATTTTGGTTAAGACACATGTTCATTCCCGACCCGAACACAATATGTTCTTTACATGACTGAACACTACCTTGGCCTTGCACAACACTTTTGACCTCCTAGACCCGACCCGAGCTCCATACTCCATAGTCCGAGCCCCTAGGTCCGAGCCCTCCATTAGTGTTCACACCATGACTGACCTGAGTCACCAAGGGAAGACTCGAGCTCAAGCCAATCTCCATACCCAAGCCAAAAACATACACATGACCGAGCCCTAGCTCCATGCCCGAGCCCTTGATGATCAACCATGACCGACCCGAGCCCATGGTCAAATCCATCAAACCCTTGCTCATTCTCATGATATGTGTTCTTGATCTTGATTTGTGATCTTGATAATAGAATAATTTTTTTATTAATTCTAAACATGTTTAACCATTTAATCTTGTAAAATAAAACTGGGCTACCACATTAAAAACTCTACCAAAACTGAATATGTGCAAAGAAAAGTATATTCACTTTGTCAAACCCAGTCTGGGGCGTGAACATAGTAGTCTAGCTTCACAGAATGATGAACTGTTGATACTTGGAACAATTTTCAGAAGTTTGAAATTGGATATGTGCCGAAGAGCTCTTGTTCAAAGCAAGACTGAAAATCCAGTCAAGCTAAACACATCTCAAAAACGGAGCAACACAACTGTAGACCTTAAATAAATATTGATAAAAAAGAATATAGATAGATTCATGATGGGGGAAAGATGAAATCACACACTGCATCATGAGCATATTCACGAACACATCACCCACAACACAATGATCATTATACATACCAGTCACATTTCAGTGCATATTATTCATCTCACAAGTACACAAAACACAAAGCACAAACCTTATGAGATACATTCAATAATCGACCAATTAGGTTGATCCAAGTCTAGATTCCTAAAGGACTAATCCATCAAAAAGTTTTCAGTAGTAGATATGATAGTGTCTTGACTTCAGTGGTGTTATGGAATTTTACAAACAGAGTATTCGGTGGTTATTTAATCAATAACGAAGATGAAATTTTGGTTTAATAGTACAAGTTTGCAAGAACATGAGTATGCAAAGCTTACGACAAGTGTTTACACAAGTTCTGGTAATTTTAGATATTGAGATAATTTGGTTTGGTAACCAACAGAGGAATATTAGTTATTTTGATTTGGTAGAAACAAATTGGAACTGTTAGTTTTAATGACTCTTCAAGAGATATCATCACAAAGTGGTTGCAGGCTTTCTGTTGGTTGTTGAGTTTTGACTCAGTGTCCATGGAGGACTTATAAATTGGGTGAAAGCCAATCCTGAAAAAGTATATCTGTATTGGCTTAATATCAAGATAGACATCTAGAGTTAGTGGAATGTTGTTGTTGGGAATTAAAATTATAGGGATTTGGCTAATGGCTTAGCATGATCCTTTAAGATTTTAGATTTTGAAGTTTTAGTTTAGTTAGCATTCAGATATTTTGAATCTTGGATAATTTGATTATACTTTTAGTTGTTGTTTTACCCTAGTCCTGATTTCGAGAAAAAAATATCTTAAGAGAGGGAGAATGCAGTAACTCGAGTTCTGTTTTAAAAGTTTAATTTGGCAAAATATGATTAGGGTGATAATTACGCAAATGAGGTAAAAAAATAAGTTGTGGAACGTCCGATCTAGGAAATGATTGTCTGTGCTCACTTGGAAATATGTGTTGAGTAGTTGTGTTTGACATTTGGCATATCAGATCGTCCAATTCCAGTTCAGATCATCCAAACCTGCATGTACGTTGAGGTGTAAAAATGAGTTTACGTATGAAAATCATGCATGGGTCGGATATACCAAATCCAAATATGATCTATTGATCCCTTACCTACAAATATGAGAGTAAATATCATATTTTGGATGCAAATCAAGTGGTTCTAGAGCCATTCAGTCTATATTGAGTGTTTCTAGCCATATTCTCGAGGTTCAGGCATTAGCAAGGTGCTACTGGCTTGTAGCGAAGCTTTGCTCAAGTTGTGGTCTTTCGAAATCAATGGGCTAATGAGGGCCGCAGGTATAGAATTGGATCCCTAGTATTTATTGAGAGTAGCCATTGATCTTGTTAAGACTTGTAGATGAGTTATAATGATATGATTTCACTTGACATGTAAGCCTGGACTTTAGACAATTGTACTTTTAGACTACCAAGTAGAGGTACGTAATTATTGACTAAGATATCCAGCTAAGTATGCATTTTATCAGCCATGACATATATTTTTATTGTTATACATATGTTGCATGTGCATATTTCACGTTGAGCCAGTATCCTTTAAGATAGCCATTTGTTATGTTTGTTGTGGATGGAGGGACACCAAAAGTACATAGTGGCATTCTTATGTGTTGACTTTGACTTTGAGATATTTTGGGTCCACGTCTAGATATGAGTGTGTGAGTTACCAAAGGGTTATCAACGTTGGTACTACTCACTCATGACGCCTAATCTGAGGATGATATTCTTTGTTGGCCTATATATTTAGTACACATCATATGCATGTACATATAGGTTTTTATTCTCATGTTTTACATACTGAGCATTAGTCGCTCATGTTCTTATTGTTATCTCAGGAACCCAATTCGACGGGACAATTTGCCATGATATCCTTTACTGCTTTATTCCTATTACGCATGTGCATATATATATATATATATATATATATATATATATATATATATATCATGTTGAATAGATATTTTCTTCAAGAAAACCATTCTAGTAGGGTCGTTCTGCCCTATACTTTTTGAATGGTTTGACACCGAGAACCACTGTAATGACGAGGACTGACACTACAATGATCTAGATGAATGTGAAAGATACCCAGCAGATTTGACCCCATATGATACTACTTACTCATGGCGCCTACCATGAGTATGATTGATCTAGTTGACCTAGTATTTCTAGTTTCATCACTTTTCGTGCGCATGTAGGTTTATATATTCATATTTTACATATTGGACATTAGCGTTTACATCTTTGGTATTATCTTAGACACCTCATTCGAATGGACGTGTAACAGGTTAGACGATACAGGAGACTCGGGGTAGAGTTAGAGGGGGAGCCACTAGCCAGTGACCGCTTGTGGATGTTTTCTGTTTAGTTTTATTTTGGATTTTCATATACGAGTGTTTGATTTGGTTGTTTAAAATTATTCTATTTCAGTTATTCAGGTCGTATTCCGTTGAATTTGCTTTGAGATGATTTTATCGTTTCACAGTTTACCTTTTTATCAAGTTTATTATTATTATTTTAAGTTAATTGCATGCTAGCTATCAAGTTATCCGGATAGGACCACTACAAAAAATTATAATTTAAATATATATATGTTTGCATACAAAAATGGCTCGAGTGGGTATGTGTTGCAGGCATGCAAGTCACGACCATGCCAAAATTAATGAAAATGAAAGAAAATAAATCTAACTTCTAAACCAAGCAAAACGTGAGCCCCAATTTTGTCGTCGATCTCAATTATACCGGTTAAACGCCAAATAACACAAAAATATTGGATAACGATTATTAATAGCAATTGAAACCGCTACTAAAAATTCGAAAATGACAAATGCTTGCCATAAAACAAAATAAAGGATGGTGCTGGAATGCTCGAGAAACTACGAAATATAGACTAAAAATATGTACTGAAAATTCTGAAAAAATACAAGATGAAGATTTGAAGATTCGGCGGAAGTAATTGCTGTAAAATTCAAGAGCTTTTTGGAGTTTGAAATTGTTGGATTGATTTGATTGTGTCTTCAACTCTTGCCGCTGATCGTTTTTCTTCAAAATTTCGCATAACTTTCCAATTTTATTTTGGACTTAGAAAATTGGCACCAACGTAGTTGCCTATCGTGATTGTCTATATGATTGAAACTATATATATATTTATATATATATATATATACAATTCGTCCCCGATAACTAAAATCGATACCGTGTTTTAGTTATGCGAAAAATAAAAAAAAACATCTAACGGGGACGAGGTGGGCAGGAATGGTTAGGTAACTGAAAATTTCTATATACTATATATATATATATATATATATATATATATATATATAGTATATAGAAATTTTCAGTTATCTAACGGGGACGAGGTGGGCAGGAATGGTTGGGCAATTGAAAATTTTTATATACTATATATATATATATATATATATATATATATATATATATATTATATATATATATATATATATATTCTAAGATCTTTCTAACAAAATTATTCCTAAAAATTTTTAGTTAAAAATATGGGAGACCAAATGGTAGGGTTTTTTTTAAAATAATATAAAATTAAAACAAGTTAATAAAAATATAGCAATGTGGGAGAAGTTGTAAGAGTTTTGTCAGATCTCTTTCTTTTTTTCTCAATAGCCATTGGATTTTGTGCTGGTGAAAAAAAAACGGCAGTACCATTGTTTATTAAAAAAATAAAGAAGATAAAGAAATCCCAAATCCCTACTCTTTCTTCCCTTCCCCTTGTTGGCCTATATATTGGAACTCTTTTCTCATTTCTCTTCACATGCTTCCTTCGTATATTTGTTTAAGGTAAGTAGATTATGTTTTAATTTTTAATTTATTATAATATAAAAATTTTGTTTTGATGTTTTTTTATTTAGTTATATATTTTGTTCTAATATTTTTTAAATATTGTAAGATTATAATTTTATTCGAGTATTTATCTTGCTTTCGTACGTAGTTATCATATAATAATCTTAATTAGTTTGCTATAAATTATATTATGAGAAATTACTTATTCTAGTCTATGTTAATAAGTTATTTTTAAAAATAGAATTCTTTATTAAATATTATTCAATATAGCATTTTATAAATTAATAATCATAAAATATTATTTCCGTAATTATCATTTTTTCGCATCTCAATATACTATTATAACTTAGTATAATTAGATTTATATTTCAAAATAATTGATAAATGCTCATTTAATTATGCATTATTTATTTTCTTAATAAATATTTGACGATAGAAATATGATATTATTAGTCAAATAATAATAAATAAATAAATAAATAACATCATTGATAATGGATGCAAAAATAGATTTATTTATGCATAAAATTAAAAATAGTTATAATTTTTTTATTTTTTTTTTAAAAAGCCATGGGCTTTGTAGATGGTGAAAAAAATCAGCTGGACCATTATTTATTAAATTAAAATTATTATTATAATATTATTTTATGAATAATAATTTATTTCTTATCGTTTCGTAATGTACCGAATATATAATTATTAATCTATTTTTAATTTTATGCATAAATACAAGTATTTTTACATCTATTATCAATAATTTTATTATTTATTTATTATTATTTGAATAATAATATCATATTATCATCATCAAATATTTATTAAGAAGATAAATAATACGTAATTAAATGGACATGTATTAATTATTTTGAAATATAAATCTAATTTTACTAAGTTATAATAGTTTATTGAGATGGGAAAAAATGATAACTACGGAAATAATATTTTATGATTATTAATGGATAGTTTTATTTATAATCCAAAAAGTTGTAATAACACTCCACTTCATATAATTAATTAATTATTAGACAAATTCACCCCTACATATACTTTTCTTAAATTATGAAATCTTAATTATATAACAAAAATCTAAATGTAACAAAATCTTGATTATATAACAAAAAAAATTTGATTTAATTTTAATATTTAATTTAACCAATTGAATTTTATATTTTCGTTGGTAAATTGGTATAGATCAATAGGTATTTTAAACATATATTTTTTTATATATAACTTGATTATAATTATTTAAAAATTTTAAAAAAATATCAAATATATCAATTTTTTAAAATAATATTTATATTTACGTATTTTAAATATTCAGATTTTCTATTTTAATTATTGGAATTAAAAATTTTGCAATAAACAATAATTCTAAAAAGTTGTTTAAACATGAATAAATTCTATTTAGATGAAAAAAATAGATATTTATATATTTCAACATGTCAAACATATGATTTAATTAAAAATTAAAAAAATGAAAAAATTATTTTTTTTTTAGAAAAATGTTATTCTATGATTTAAAGTATAATGCAAATATATCTTTTTTTATTGTCATGTTAGATTATCAAAATTTTGGTACTTTTATATATCTCGAATAAAAAGTAACCAAATTTTATGTGCATCGGTATAATTTGTTTTGTTATTTTGTATTTTATTTGTATAAAATAAAAAAAATATTTTATATTTTATAACAATATGGAAATTTCTTAAAATATTAAATTTTTATTTAAATAAAATTTTTATCTTTTAATGTAGAAAGATTTTATATTTAGATATTTTTTAGATAATCAAAAATTTATTATTTAAGAAAAATATATGCAAGGATAAATTTGTTTAAAAATTTATTAATTATATGAGGTGTCGAGGTGGAGTGTTATTAACACTTTTTAAATGTAAATAACACTCTTTTGATTAACTTATAAAATGCTATATTGAATAATATTTAATAAAGAATTCTATTTTTAAAAATAAATTATTAACATAGACTAGAATAAGTAATTTATCATAATCTAATTTTTAGCAAACTAATTACAATTATTACATGTTAACGGTGTACGAAGAAAAGATCAATGCTCGAATAAAATTATAATCTTACAATATTTAGAAAATATTAGAACAAAATATACAACTAAATAAAAAAACATGATAACAAGATTTTTATATTTCAATAAATTAAAATTCAACTAAAAAAATTAATTAAAAATTGAAACATAATCTATCTACTTGCCTAAAACAACAAATATATGAAGGAAGCATGCGAGGAGAAATGAGAAAAGAGTTCCAGTATATAAGGTGAACAGTGGGAAGAGAAAAAATGTTGGGAATTGAGATTTTTCCATCTTCTTTAATTTTTTAATGAGTAAAGTTTATTTTGGTGCACGAATTATTGGTAAAATGTCAAATTGGTACATGAACTATTGAAAATGATTTAATTGGTACATAATCAACCTATAAAGTCAATTTTACCCTTCACATACATTATTTTAAAGTCTTTACATTATTTTTAAAAGTCTAATATTTTTTATAAATTAAAATAGATACACAATTTATTTTTAAAAAATATTTTATTAATATAATTATAAACATAAATATATTTTTTAAATTTATATTATAAAAAAGATATCGTACTTATTGTACGAAACATTATAAATATTAATTAATTCAAACATGTACATACACACATATATAACAATTGATAAATTATATATTCAAAAATAATATATATTAAAAATATATAATAAAAGATATATATATTTTTTATGTTTATCTATGTTATAATATTATTCTTTATATTAATCAAATTAAAACTTATATATATGTGTGTGTCTTTTATTTATAATATATAAATTATATGTTGAATATTTTTTCGTATAATTATATATAATATTTTTTTATAGTATAGTAATTAATAAATATGAATTTATATTTACAATTGTAATTAATATAATAATTTAAAAGACAAAAATATGTTAATAGTTCAATTAATCAATTTAATAACAATATTCAATTTAAAAGTAATTTAAGTAAAGGGTAAAATTGACTTTTGAGTTTGATCATATACAAATTAAACCATTTTCAATAGTTCATGTATCAATCTAACATTTTATCAATAGTTCATGTACCAAAATAATTTATACTCTTTTTTTAATAAATAAACAATGATACCACCGATTTTTTTTTCACCACAACAAAACCCAATGGCTATTAAAAAAAACAAAAAACAAAAAAACAAATTTGCATCGGGACTCCCTGTCCCGGATTATACTATTTTTACAACTCACCCATGTTGCGATATTTTTATTAACTTTTTTTTAATTTTATATTATTTTTAAAAAAAACCACCAATGATAACACGTTCTTGACAAGTGGGATTGAATCGGAAGGATCGATCCTACCTATGGGTATTATTCCATATGATAGGTAACAACTATTAATTAATTCAAATTATGTGGGCTTCACTTAATCACGTGAGCTCCACATGTATGTAAAATTCATGGGTAGGTTCGAATCGGACCTGATAAAAAGAACATTGTTCCATCGTTCAAACAATAATGCCAAAAAAAATCTAATTATAACGCGACAAATCAAAAGAACGAAACGTGGTGAGGGTCTGAAATCTCTGGAAGCTCACGGTTCTTTGATGATGATGGGTCTATTTTTCCCAACCGGTCGAACCGCTGTGTAGAACACCGGAGCTATTCTCCAGTGATCTTCCCCGCCGAATGGCTGCACCACCACGATGGCGGTGGCCAGTGAACCACGCTACTGTTGCACTCCACACCTCGATCGCCATTTTCCCACTCAATTCCGCTAAATTGAGGCGCTCTTTATGTACGTCTTCCGATTTCAACTCTTCTGCCGTTTCTTCCTCTTGTTGTCGCTGTTGTGGTGAGAATAAGGATTCAATTAATGGGAGGAAGGGGGTGAGAAAGTCGGTTGATGAGGTTGCTTTGGAGAGTGATTCGGGAAGGAACGAAGGGTTTAATGATTCTTCGATAATCAGGAGTTCTGGTGAAATTACCGTACGAAATGGTAAGAGCTTGGGTCTGAAGAAATCGCTGGTTGGGAAACGGGCATTGTGGCGGAGGATATTTTTTGTCTCGAAGAGGGTCAGGAGCATCATTTTGCTTAATTGCCTCACTGTTATTTATGGTAATATTTTGTTATTTTTACTTCAGTTTCTTTATTTCTAACATGTTCTTACATTAAATTGTACTTGATTTTTTTTACCAAAATTTCTACAGCAGAATCCATGCCAATGATAGTTATTGTAAATGAGGGACATGCCTTTTTCTCTTGTTTTATTAATGAATAGAATTTTGCTTATAGTATCAGTATTCCACCTCAAATTTTTAAATATTTGATAATAAACACCAATAGAAGTTTCATTAAAACGTAACAGCTAGTTAAATATATAATTACTGAAGATTCAAGAGAAAGAGCAACTATACCTCTGTTACCAGAAAAATAGAAGATGCTGAAAGAGTATTCAAAAGGGTTGATAAATAGGTAATTGATTAGACTTGTGTAGTATTATGGTAATTCTTGGTGGTGGAGTCAGAATTCTTCATTTCTTTGAGAGGTAGAGTGCAAATGGGAAGAAATGGAGTGAAGAATCTGTACCTATGAGGAATTAGTGAAATGTTATTGGTGCCATGTTGAGACATAATATAGCTCAATGTTCACAAAAGCGATTATTGTCCAGAGGACACATTTTTACTATTTTTATGCATGGCATGGTTACAAGTGAAATGTATTTTGGTGCAGCTAGTAACATTCCAGTCTTAAAGGAAGTTGAATCAATCGTTGATCCTGATGTGTTTGGCATCCTGCGTTTCTCTATGACCGCTATTCCGTTTATACCATTTGTGCTTCGGGCTAGTAACGATGCTATTACTCGTAAGGAGGGGATAGAATTGGGATTTTGGGTCAGCTTAGGATACACCATGCAAGCACTTGGACTCCTCACTTCTGATGCTGGACGGGCATCATTCATTTCTATGTTGACTGTAAGAAGGCATAAGAAATTTTCGATGAATGTATGAACAGAACACTCCGTAATTGTTTGTTTCTCGGGCTTGCTAACTTGTGATGAATGTTCAGGTAATAATTGTACCGCTGATTGATGGCGTCCTAGGATCTATAATACCTGCTCGTACCTGGTTTGGAGCTCTTATGTCTATTACTGGGATTGCCATGCTGGAATGCAGTGGATCAGCTCCATGCGTAAGTGTCTGTTAGATTTTACGATAGGATTCCATCAAATTGCTGCTTTAGCACAGCTTTGAAAGGCACTAGCACTTAATTCTCAAATGGCGCTGTTACTTTTCCTGCTTTGACACTTATAAATGGCCTGATGTCCTGATACATTGTAGGTTGGAGACTTGTTAAACTTCTTAAGTGCGGTGTTTTTTGGGATTCATATGTTAAGAACAGAACATATTTCTCGAAAGACAAAGCGGGAAAACTTCTTACCTCTCCTTGGATATGAGGTAACTTCATCTTGTATGTTATTTGCCTTTTTCTCTTGTTCTATTTATGATGTGAACTTTTACTCCTTGTAGGTATGCACTGTTGCCCTTCTATCAATTATTTGGTACTTCATTGAAGGCTGGTTTGGTAATGGTTTTCAAAAATCAAGCCCATTATCTTGGACAATGGCTTCAGTTTTTGATTACATCTTGGAATTTCCTTGGATACCAGCACTTTATACTGGCATTTTTTCTACAGGCTTGTGCTTATGGATAGAGGTATGTTTTTTAGTCTTCCTTTGTGTTTTGAAGATAATTGTATTTTTCTTCATAAGCTTAGACGATTTAGTTTAGATTGTAAAGTTCCATCCCTTGAATGGCTTTGGGCACAAGGACGATATTTTCCTTACAAGATCTAAAATTTGAACTAAAAACCATGAGATATATTTAAGCTACAATTTAGCTTGTTTTCTGATCTCTCATAGTTCATCTCGAGATAATTTCTTTTACTAAATTCACATCTGACAACTCTTGTGGATTTCCCTGGTAATGCTCGATTGCTGGTGCTTGTAATTCTGACCACACACAGTTGCATCTTAGGATGTGGAAGTGAATGGCAGAGTTTGATGTTTTTGAGTGATAATCCTCGTCTGCCTTCCCACTTGGTATTTTTGCTCTTGCATTGTTGTCCACGTCTTTGTTCTGAAAACTCTACTTCATGTGTTTAGTTATTGGTCTTTCTCATGTATCACTGCTATATATTGTTCCATATTGACAACATGCTTATCAAACCATAGACATTAAGCACGCTTATCTTTATCATTATGTTTCTTGCCCAATGAAATAGTTATAGCATCTTCGGTACATCGTTTGCCCATTATCTTTTTCCAGACTATTGACTAGATGTTGTAAACAGAAAATTTATTATTCCTTTTCGATGCAAAGTATTGACAAAGTTGCACATAAAAGTGTTGAAATTTACCATTGTTGGCAAAGCTGTGTCTTGTTTGGCTGTTATCCCAGATAAGAAACTCTAAAAGATGAAAATTAACTTCATTTCATTTCTTGAGTGAAGGGTTACATATATATATATATATATATATGAAAGACCAACAACAGGTGGCCCTAGAATCGTAACCAACTACACAGCAAATATTCCCCCTTTGCTTTCATAATCATTAATCTATCCACTAAATACAAAAGACTTTATACGCACCTGGCTTATGTTGATTTGGGCTTTAGAGTTACTTGTGGGTCTTCTATTTCTTTCTTAACTACCCCTTCCTACTGGAATAATTGTGCCTCACTATATTGAAGGCTTTCTCTACTTTAACATCATGTCCTGGTTACTGATATCTTCCCTTTGTGCCCCCTGATAGAAGTTTGGTGCTAATTTATGTTTGTCCCGACTCCTAAGCTTAATATTTAGATAATTTTAATTATTCTAAAGTTTTTAGAGGTCCTTTTTGTTTTTATTTTATAATATCCTGGATATGGCCTTCATTTTGTTGTTGGTTTCAAAACTATCTTCGCAGTCACTTCTAATGCTATTGTCACTGACAAATACCAATCACAGTAAAAATATTGATCATAAATGAGAATTGATTCAATCACAGTAAAAATATTGATCATGAATGAGAATTGATTCAAAAGACCTCCAGTCCTTTGATCCCGTTTGAGTTTCAATTTTTTAAAATAATAATAATAATATCACAAGTGAATCTTTTGTGCCTGATAGTGACTATTAATTGAATAATTATGATTAAATTCTTCACTGTACAATTTTGATTTGGAAGCAAATTATGCAGATGGCTGCCATGTGTGATGTTTCAGCCACAGAAACTGCAATAGTTTACGGACTTGAACCAGTGTGGGGTGCTGGATTTGCTTGGTTTTTGCTTGGTGAGAGATGGGGCATCAGTGGATGGATTGGCGCAGCTCTTGTGCTAGGTAGAACACCTGCTCTTTCCTCTATATATCAATTTAGAAACTGAAATTAAATTCATTCATAAATATTAGTCCTGCAAACTACGAGTCGGGTTAAAAACGAGACTAAAATAGGTTTACCAAGTCAAGCCACTTCGTGAGTTGATGTGCTTAAAAAACTGATTGAAAAGTCACGCCCTTTAGAGCCGTCAAAAGAGGTTGGCATCGCAGGCCAACCCACAAAATACCCCGTCCTGCCGTCTGGGCAACCCACCTATTTCACGGGGTGGGGTTGGTGGTGGCCAATCTAATGGGCCTACCAATTTTCTAGATATATTAGGCTGGTCGGGCCGGGTTGATCCGTAACCAGCCTTATGCCGTCCCGCCATTTGGGCGGGGGAAAATATCGGCCAATCCGCCTTTGTGGCGAGGCGGGTAGCCGGAACATACCGACAGACTCAACCCTTTTTAAAGAGCTAAAGTGAAAAAAAATTCCCTGCATATTTAACTTTTGCTAGAGTTTAAAAAAAAAAATGAAAAAAAACTTTTGCTAGAGGAAGAACTAACATTGATGCTTTGGAAGTACGGAGAAAACATCTCTATGCCCATATTTATAGAGGCTTCGTATTCCTCAAAAAAAAAAAAATTTATAGCGGCTTCGTCAAAGCCACACCTTGACCAAATATGTGGGCTTTGAATGTCCAGCCTTTGACTGGTATGCGACGATGGCGAACAAAATTATTATTATTATTTTTTAGGTAGATTTCAACCTAGCATATAGGTAATATCTCAATGATAGATCTAATGTCACGTGATTTGCCACACCTCTTCTATAGGAGGAAGTTTGACTGTTCAGATAATGGGAGCAAAGTCGGACTCCTTATCACGAGAATGCAAAGACAAGGATGCCAGGACTAATGCTTACATAAATGCAGATAACCGAAAACACTTTTTCCCAATTGCCATCAATACGAGGGAAGAGTCATCCGACATGATAAAAAAGTGAGTTCATCCCTTGTTGCAATGCAACATATATCTACTTGTGTCTATCCTTTACCCTTTTTGAAATACAAGTGCCCGGGGTGATTATCTCCGACCAAATTTAGATACATTAGAAGCACACTTGTAAATATATGAAGTGTCATTTAACGAATGTGGAAAGAAGTTTTTAAGTATATAGTTGTGTAATGCTAAAATATAAGCTTTGTAACAGAGTTATCACATGTTATATTTCAAATATGTAAATTGAAAATAAAATGTTGGATTGAGTTTATTTAACACTTCAATTTCGTACCTGAGGTATCATTCGTCAGAAACTTCCAGTTGAATAGGTATATAATATTGTTTTCTGTTATTTAGGCAAAAATATTATAGAGGACTGGTGAATACATGCCAAAATATCTATGTTAGAAATTTGTTAGATAATTACTTTAATAATTTTTAATTTAAATGATTTCATAAATAATATCTATATCTATCTATTTTTATTCTATTAAACATATGCCTACAAAAATAACATTCGTACAGTGGTATAACCATTTTCAGATATTACACCAACTTTCCCACTTTTTCTATGAAAAAATTTAATGAAAAAACGGCTATCATTCTCATATTCCATACATTACATGGGTTACGTGGGTGAGCGAATGTCAGAAGAATACGATCATTAGCAAGCCGCTTTACATCGTCAACTTTATGCGAATCATAAAATTTGTTGGGATTGGATGTGAGTAGGGTTGAGATATCGAATAAAAATATCGACTTTTTGAGATATCGTATCGAAATTTTTTCGTTATATAGAAATTTTTTTGATATATCGAATTTTTTTTCGGTATCTATACGGTATGAGTATGGATTTTTTCTATACAAAAATTTCGAAATTTCAATATCGATACCGGTATGAATTTTTTTCATACCAATATTTTTGATACGGTACACCGAAAACCCACCCCTAGATGTGAGTGTAGGGTGAATACACATTCTTAAAATTTTTCTTTGAAAAGAACGATCGATCGAGTACATATTACTCCACTTAACCAAAATTTTCAAATTTTTGAAGTTACTTGAACAATTTAAAAATATGGAAATAGTTCAAGAATCTTTAATGAAACTCGTATACTCAAATCAAGAATAAATCAACAAGATAGTGCAAAGTGAAAAAAAAAGGTAAGAACACAATAGATATGGAAGTTCAAAAGTTAAATTTTTCTATGTGTCTCATTTTTTTACACATGAAAGAATTCATTAGAGGACTTTTACTATTACAACATCTTGCAATACAACAACTTTAATATTACGACTTATCCAATGCCTAACTCGAAAATCCTAGTACACCACAAGATAAGATAATTATTATCAAACTTTCACAACTACAGCTTTGTTTGAATCTACATATTCAAACTTTCATACTCTTCGTCTCTACCTTTCTGTCTTAAGCGATCGATCTAATTTTCTGTCTTAAGCGGTCGAGGAGTTTGAAAGCCCTTGATTGATCTTTGAAGATATGATAATTTTTTTGGTAAGTGAGGGTTTGTATGAGCAAGATAGATAACATGTTTGCGAGTAGAGGTGTCAAAACGGGATAGCGGGGCGGGCCGGCCCACAACCCGTTATAACCCACCATTAGGCGGGGATGGGCGGGCCGGCCCACCTTTTAGGCAGATTGAGAAAACGCCAACCCAACCCAACCCACCTATTTTAGGTGGCGGGGCGGGCCAACCCGACGGGCTCACGTGTAAATTGTCGGGTTTTTGCGGGTCAACCCGCAATCCACCACACCCCACCGCCCCGCCTTTTAGGCGGGTTGAGAAATTGTCAATCCAACCCACCAATTTTTTACGGTGGGGCGGGCCAACCCGACGGGTCTAGCCCATTTTGACACCTCTATTTGCGAGTGTTCAAAGAGGATTGCTGAGCACAATAGATGCAAGAAAATTCAAGTTGCAAAGATCGAGCTTCGATATGTCTTCTCTCTTCAAGCAATCTCTATTTTATAGAGTCTTTTGCATGGAAGAACACAATGTTCTTCTCGAAATCATTAATGAAAATGCACTGTTGATGTTGTCATTTCTTGATGTGTAGCCTGCTTTTAATAAATGCTAGATTTGACTTTTTCACAGTCAAGAAGATAACGGCCGCAGATAGTATCTGATCATATGTTTATCAGTGAGCATTTCGGAAAAATATTTTGATTTTTTTATTCCTTGTTGTATGTGCGTGTCTTGACAATGTAAATTTTTGAAAGAAACCAAACGACTGAGAATGTTGTATCTTGGATCAGAAGACTTTCCTTAAAACCGTTGTGAAATATAATTGAAAAAATGAATGGTCGAGGGACTATCTAGACCAGACGAGCAGATCTTGTTGTAACTAGGCGAATGACTAACTCTAATTGGTCTGGCGAGTGATCTTCAAGAGAAGCGATCGACAACCTGTTTTACATGAAAATGCAACAAGATCTACAACAATTTTTATTATCACCAAAACATAGAGATTTAACAATTTCTACTTTTTTGATGGTGACAGAACCTATCCTCCAAAAAAATAAACGAGAGCAATAAAAAATGAATTCATTGAGAAAATGAATTGCATTATAAGCAATCGAAAGAAAATAAAATCCTATTACACCTACTAATAAGGGAAACAAAAACAACCTAAGTACACGTACATCCTAAACCAACTACTACCTCATGAGCCTCCTCCTCCTCCTCCTCCTCCTCATCCTCATCCTCCTCCTCGTCATCATCATCATCATTATCATCATCATCAACTCTTTACATGCGCAAGCATAGCTTCATCCGCCCTGCGATGCTCACAAATTTAGAAGATAGATACATAGCAATCCAAACATAGCCAATTCTAGTTCATGAAATCCACCTTAAAGTAAAAGTGAGATCCGTATTACGAAATATCAAAGTCAAGACTGAGATGATAGACCAATTCTGTGCGAACCCAATTTTTCCAGCTTTGTAACCGATGGAATAAGGAGCAACCAAGATCAGTTTTTTTTTTCCAATTCAAGGCGGATAGTCAAGAGTTGTAACAACCAAGAATAATGAGGAATCATGGCTGTTATTAGGGATTATTAGCCATGAATAAAAGACCTTTCAGTTATCAACTTCACCCTATAAATAGTGGCCAATATCTGAGTAAAGATCACACCCAGAAATATGCCATTTTCGAGCAGCACACCTCCATATTCTTGAACAGAATTCCCGTCCATTTTCTAGCAGAATCCCTGCTCATTTTTGAGCAGATTGCAGTCCAGGTTCGGAGGAGTTTTCTGCTAAAAAAATCTAAGCCAAACAGCATCGGTTGAAACCTTGATTTCTGCTCATCTTCGAGTGCAAAGTCTGCCCAGAAACATCGAGGTGCGGCATCGGTTCGAAGAAGAATTTTGTTCAAAGTTCAAGCAGAATTTCTGTCAACATTCGAGTAGAATTTCTGTCCAAGTACGATCATACTTTATGTTCCAAATTCAAGTAATCACCTACAACAATCTAAGCAAGAAAGTGGGCCGATTTTGATCCAAGAAGCAGCGCAGAAACGTGATCGAGGAATTGCATTTTCTGTCCTATTTCGAAGGAGTTTCTGTCCAAGATTGAGCAGATTTAATGTCCATCTTCGAGCAAGACCTTCTGTTCAATCTTCGAAGAAGGCACTACCCAAGTGTCGAATCAAGCATCTATAGCAACCATTGGAGTTTTAGCATCTAATTTTGTCCGAAGTCAAGCAAGAAGTGGTTGCCTTGTTCTACACCTATCCGAACAACCTAGCTTTTCCTAAGGACGATCGAATTTTGGTCTTAGTCAAATTCGAGCGCTCAAATCCGAGGCTTCCCAACAACATCTACTCCTACACAATTTTTTTTATAAATCGAATAATGTAAGTGGGCTTCTACGTTTTTTTGTGTGATATAAGTTTTTACACTTATATTTATTTTTGTGTGTGAGTTAAGTTTTATAAAATAAATAATTATGCTTTTGAAAATTCGATCGGCATGATACATATATTCGTTCCACTTTGATATATTATTTGTTGGATATTCGTGATATTATTTGAAGCATGTTAGAGTTATTTAGAAATATTTGAGATGAACGTTCTATTCTTTGTGTCTGATTTCCGCAAATCAAATTCTCTTTCACTTTTCATTTTTAATTAATTACTTTTTGACTAGAGAATTAAAGATAGAGGTAATTATTTTAAAATCCCTAAACCTAAACATAAATTTCTCCTAACTCTCTACATTCAAATTTTTTAGTTTGTACTTCCTAGTGGTCCCCAATTTTGATTAAACAAGTATTCAACTAATCTTTTGTACTTTGGCTTTGTTTTACCTATCGAACCAGTTCATGTCGTAAAGAACTATTGGTTGCGCAAGGTTTTCAGCCTATATACTTTAGATTAGGGTCCAACATGCTTCCGTAAAGTAAATCAAATTTAAATACCTCTTTGACCATAATGTCGTCGGGTCATACCTGCCGAGTTTTACGAAGTGCTCCTCACACTCTAACCACGCAGTTGCAACAGATGGTTTCTGCACAAGCTCCTTCAACGACACCCAGCACAGCCTTAATTCGTTTTCTACCTTAAGGCGTACGGTATATAAATTTAATTATAAAATATGAACATGAAAGAACAAGAGACTTTAGAAAAATTATTCAGACATAATATTATTACATAAATCAACTCCTTTGAAGAGGAGAAGACAACTTGTTTAGCTACTCATAGTAGCCTCGTTCTTGAAATACATAAACGAAAACTTATTACAATAGAAAGAGAAATATTACAACAATTTTATTCGTAAGAAAACTGAAGGAAATGATCGATGTCTTCAGCTTCCTCAAATGCCTGTATTTATAGCTGTAGTTCCACTCGTTTCACCGAGAAACTTCAGGGAATCTTATAGCTGTCTTGTATTTCTTTATGCCATTATTGATGGCATCTTTTACTAGTAGAGGAGGCAGCTGTCTTGAATTTTTTATGCCATTATTGATGACATCTTTTACTAGTGGAGGAATCACATGTCTGCCACTTTCTTTTGGCTTTATTCTCCTCATATGCCTACTTTATTGTTGTCGGGGCATCTTTTGCTTTTGAAGTAGACCCCTGTGAAAACGCATCTTTGGTGGTCCTTGTCCACCTTTGCTTGTCTCGGAAAAATCCTTTCGATCCGTTCGGGGTCTAAAGGTTTTTTCAAATTCTGGCTCCTTCTGATTTGGGCATTCTGGGCAGATATTCTCTGACCATCGTCCAATATGAGCCATGTTACAAAATTTTCGGCGAGTTTCTTTACTCCCCGGCAGCTTGTTGTTCCACAAAAGATTTCTCTTCTTTTCGAAGAGTTCTTCCGCAAATGCTGTAGTTTTTCCTATCATTGTGTTCAACAGGAACGATCCGTTCACAGAATTCTGATAAAATTTGAATGGAAACTTGGCTTTGTCCATCTCAGTAAGACAGACCCAAATACCCCATGCCCTTCTGGTTGAGATCTCATTTTCCCCGAAAGTGGACACCAAGGATATTTTTTCAGTTTTAGGATCCTTGATAAATTTATGACTGTTTATATCAGGTCTCCTCAGCTTGATAAAATGAAAGGGTTCGTGTGATCCTTTCACTGTTGGTTCTGGAGCTGCACTGAAAAAATATAACTCAAGCACATCTCCTCTAGACAAATGATCATTATTTGCCCATGTTTCTTGGACTGCTTCCTGAATCCATTTTGGTAACTGTGATATCTCCAGAAAACTTGGTGACGTTGTATAAACTGAGACCAAAGCCCCAAATTCATACCAGAGTTTTACATCTTTAGGATTGACATTATTTTTTAGCCAAACCCTTGGATATATTCCTGCAACATCAACCCTGCAAGTGTTCGGGTTGATTTCATTCCTTGTATTCAATTTCTCCCACTTCTGTTGATAAACCTGGAATGGAGAAATAATAGATGGATTAGTATCAATCTTAGATTTGCCCTTGTCAGTGTTGGGCCTAAGATTGATCTCTTCCTCTTTTACCCCAGAGGCGAGGGTTGACTTGATGAGTTATCCTCATCAATTGTTGCTTCATCCAGATCATCAAAGGCTGATGATAGATTAGCTCTTGTTTCTTGAGTTTTAGATTCCTCAACATCTTGTTTCACAACCGGTGCTTCATCCAGATCATCAAAGGCTGATGATAGATTAGCTCTTGTTTCTTGAGTTTTAGATTCCTCAACATCTTGTTTCACAACCGGTGGTTGTATTTCTTGTTCTTGTAAAACCAATGGTTTTAGTATATCTTGTTTATGAGAAACCAATAGTTTCTCTATAGCCTTCACAATTGGCCCTTGAATAGCAGCCCATAGTTGTGTTTGAGCTTGCATACATCCTGTAATTCGATTAGATACTTTGATCCGATTAGCTTGTTGTAACCTGCCGGCCATTTCAGCATTAATGGCTAACTGGTTGAACTCGTTTTGAAGCAACCCAAGGTGTTCCCTGAGATGCCTCTGCATTTTCAGGATGGAATCCACGTCACTGCCTTCCATCTCTTGTTAAAAAATCTGCAAGAATATTTTCATGAGATTTAATAATAACAATATCAAAAATATAATTTTGACATAATACTTGCCATCTTAATAACCTAGCTTTCTCAGGTTTAGATTCAATCTTATTCTTTAGGAAAGCTTTTACCTGGGTGTTATCAACCTTCAGAGTGAATTTTTTAGCAAGTAAAAATAATGGCCATTTTTCAAAAGCCCTTTTAACCGCATAAAATTCCTTCTCGTTGATATGCCATCTAATGGCCTCAGATTCTGAAAAAAGACCGCTACAGTATCTGCATGGTATTTCCCCATCTGGAGTGATTTTGGTAAGGACTGCCGCCCACCAATTGTCGATGGCATCCGTAAATAATACCAGATCATCTTCATCTACGGGTATAGCCATTTTTGGGAGATTCTTACATTTCTCTTTTAATTGGTTTACTCCTTTAGTATGGTCATCGGTCCATATAAACCTAGCATCCTTTTTTAACAAAGGACTGAACACCTTTCTGCATATTGCTAGATTGTTAATGAACATCCCTGCAAAATTAACTACTCCAAGAAAACTCTGGAGTTGTTTTACATCTTTGAGTTTATCTGGAAAATTCTTTACCTTTTCCACAATATGGGGTTGTAGAATTATTCCAGTTTCATCAATCTCAATACCGAGGAATTCAATTTTCCTTGTTGCTATGACTGCTTTCTTTTCAGATAACACCAGTCCTTCTTGTTTACAAATTTTAGAGAAAATCTCTAAGTATTTAACGTGTTCGTCTATATTTTTTGATGCTATAAGAATATCATCAATATAAACAAACATAAAGTTGAAATAATCTTTAAAAAGGTTATCCATCTTTCTTTGAAATATCTAGGGTGCATTAGCCAATCCCATAGGCATAACTTCCCAAATATAGTGTCCTTGTGGAGTAGAGAAGGCTGTGAATTTCTTACTGCCTTCTTCCATTCTTATCTGGTAGAATCCAGACTTACAATCAAATTTTGAGAACACTCTAGCATTTCGTACACAGCTAATTAGATGTTCTCTACTAGGTATGAAGTACCCGTCAAACTCCAGGATTTTATTAATACCTTGGTAGTTAATAACTAACCTGGGTTTCCCTCTTTTTATTTCACCATGATTTCTGACCAGAAAATCTGGGCTACTATATGGTGAAACTCCTTCTTTGATTAGACCAAGGTCCAAATGTTCCTTGATAATCATTCTCATATCCCTTTGATCTGTTATGTTCATCGGGATAGGCTTATATCTGACGAATTCATACTCTTTGTCTTCCTTTAGAGTAAGACTGGATTTGAGTTGATTTCTATCCCACCATGCCAAAGGATGCTCATTATAACTTTCATTGAGCCTCTTTTTGACATCTTCAAGGGATACCTTATTTTCTAACTCTATATCTCTATGATTTAGAGTTACCTTGAGAAGCTCCATATCCTCTGTTTGGAGTTCTTGTTCTGTTGTTATTTTCAACATGGTTTCTCCAAACCTTCTTGGATCTTTCATTTTTGTGTGAAAAAGTTGTCCCTTATCACCACGCTGGCTACGAAATATTATCGGCAATTGTCGATAAAAATCAACTTTGAGTCTTTGAACGATAATTTTATGATCACAAATTATGGTGAACATAAGTCTTCTTGACTCATTGTCTTGTGTGTACTTCTTAAACATTTGTAAGAAGTTATTTCCTAACAGGATATCAGCTCCTGTATCATGAAAATAGATTGGTGGTGTCTTTACCTTGTACCAAGGTATCTGACCTGCTCCTCCTACAAGGATCTCTGCTTGTTTTATTCCTTTGCAAAACATTAAAATTCTTCGAGAGAAATCTCGTCCAGCAATTTTTGGCAAATCTTCTTCACATTTTTCAGGGAAGACTCCTCTTTTTGCTGTACAAATTCCTGCTCCGAATCAATATAAGCTGCAAAGTATTCAGCCTTATATTGTTCATACAACATCCCTATCGGAATGTATATGGAAAAAGGACTTGTTGTCATTTTTTAAAGGGATTACTAAATGGCCCTGCCATTTTTAACAGACTGTGTTGTAACTCAGTAATCCGATTAAGACTATTCACCTTTAGTCTTCCTAAGGCTTCAGAAGGTAGAGTATGGTTACTCCTTTCTACCTCTTCAATGCGATCTAGTAAATCATGTTCATGACTTACTAATTTCAACAGCTGCTTCTTCCTCTGTTTGTAAACAGAGTTCTCGAATCTGATTAAGGGATTGTCCCTTATCCAATTATCTTGGTTTTCCATTTCGTAGAATTCTTATTGAATCATCCAAGTCTTTTCTTTTGCCATGAACTCTATTCCTTTTTCAAGGCGTTTCCATGGTTTATGGTCCTCCAGAAACTCTAGGCCAAGAATGAGTTGATCCCATTCTTTTCCTGGAATTCCACATATTTGAACTTCCAATTCTCCAATATTTATCAATCCTTGGTAAGTTTCTTTTTCATGTTGTTCCAAATAGTAAATCGAGTTACAAGGGAACTGGTTCCGATGACTTGTAATATCGAATACTATTTTCACTTCTTTCCATCCTTCTGGAGATCTAAGTTTTCCTATTATAGAAAACTCTTTTTCTTCTGGTGAAATTTCTTGAATAGGAAATTTTTCCCATCTCCTACTTGTCATTTGGTTTCCTTGAAAAGATAACCTTCGAGGTTCTATTTTAAGGTCTCTGTATAGAACCGGTTTGTCTTGGATTTGAATGTCTGTTTCCTGAATTAAAGGAAACTCGATTATTTTTGGGTATATTGCATGAGCAACTTTCCTAAAGATCTCTGGAATTTCAATGAACTCATTTCTAATAAATAATTCAGAATGATGAGTATTAGAAAGAGCATATGAAATTTGATATGTAATAGAATATGGTCTATTACCTTCCTTCATTAGTTTCTTTTCCTTGAAGTTTTGATGCAACGTCAAGGCTCGACTAAAGTCCATGTCAGCTAAATTGTAGGCTATTCTTGGATAGATAACTCCTACAATTTTTCCTGCACAAAGATTTCCTGAGATAGTACCCAGGACAGCATCTTGAATATTCCCCATTCTTTTATCGCATACTACGATATCTATGGGTGAATCTATTCCTTCTTTAAAAGTTTCCTTGATCATTATTTGGATTGCTCCAATATGAATCCAAGACATCGTCCTTGCTACCTCACCTTTCAACTTTTGCAATTCCTCTCTTATTTCTTTAAAAGGAATTAACTGCATCTCTATTTGATTACTTGTTAACTCCATGGGGATTGCCATTTCCCTTCTGGATACTTTGTAAATCAAATTATGTCTTCTTTGTCTAAGCCCTAGGTTGCCTAAAACTCTTTCTACTTGTCCTGCCAAAAATCCCTGGTACTTTTGTAACGTTGGATTTTCTCTCATAATCCTTTGGACCATATTATGAGATATCGTGGTTTGGCTAAAGAATCCAGCCAAACTTTCATGTGTTTCATGCCGAAACACTTCTTCTTTATTCTGATTCTGATTCTGATCCATTCTCAGAATCTTCTTGACTAAACAATATCTCTTCTTCGTATATGCTTTCATCTGAGGGGATATCCTCAAATTGATATACTTGGACTAGATCTTGAAAGAAGACCGCATCATCCATATCTGGTGTTGCTTCAAAGAGTTTAACTCCTTTTTTCTCGTTTTCTGGACAATTTATAGATATATGTCCTCTTGCTCCACATGTTCAGCAGTTGCAATCCTTGAAACTTTCACTTGCTCTTGTATGAGTTCTTCTGAAAGTTCTTCTTGATGGTGTTCTTCCCTTGTTTTGTGATGAGCTTGTTACTGGGGATGTTCTTGTAGGTCCACTTCTTCTTCCTGACATATAAGATCTGGCCTTTTGTTTGGACCAAAATGTTCTTGGTTTCCAAGAACCTCTCATTCTTTTATTGTAGGGATTACTTCTGAATTTCTTCCTTTTAAATCCCTGTGATCTGTTTCCAATGATCGTTGGAAGATCATTATCTTTACAACATAAAGGTGTACATTTATTTATACCCCTTATTTTCTTGTAGTTCTTCTGTAATGCTGCCATATGGCACCATTCTGCCAATTTTCCTTTCAAAAAGGACGCGCGTCTTGCCAAAGTGTCAAGATGACCTGGAACGTATTCTTTAATCAGCATTTCTCTCCAGGGACTTGGCATTTTTGCGAAAAATAGCTGAATAGCTACATTTTCCTCGACTCATGAATTCCATCTGTATTTAGTGAATAACATAATATATTCATCAACTAAACAGATATCATGTAACTCGAGGCTATACAGAGCTTGAGTATATCTTCTCTTTTTCTCTGTATCTTGATTGTTGAAATAGTCTACCCCTATGAATTGTGCTTTAAATAGGGTGGCCATTCTTTCTCCAATTTCGCTGAGGGATTCTCCTGCTAAGATTGATTCCTTCGTATCTGGCATAGTCATCTCCCAAGCAATCTTGACAGATCCCATTAGACTCATTTCTAGAAGTTTAATGAATCCTTCTTTATTGAGATCTAATGTCCCTGCTGCAATTCTCATAGCTGACGTCCAATCATCTATAAGATCTTCTCTATTTTTTTAAGTCCAAAACATCAAGGTTTAACATAACCCCGTAAGGATGTATTGGATCTAAAACAGTTTTTCCGTAAGGAGTTTGATGGAGTGGGATTTTACTCCTTCTTGATCTGGTTCCTGCAGGATGTGAATTTTCTCCAACCTGAAACTCACTATGTGGTTCTTCTGTTTTAACCGCATATCTTGGGGATTCCCTATGAGTTGTTCACCCTCAGGGGAGTTCATTTTTAGATCTACTACTTTGAGATTCGCAAAAGAATCCGCGAGATCTTGTAGATCCTCGAGATTTAATCTCTCTAAAGTATTCATCAGATAGTGTTTTTCTCTGATACTGCTTTTATAAGATTAATCATCCTTTCATCATTAGTTAAAGGTTTTTGAACCATTTTGGTTTTACCTTTCTGATGTAACAATGGTTCGGTACCAAACGAGAGTGGTAACCTTCCTCCTGTATTTTCTTTTCTAGAACCTGAAGTTTGTTCTAGATTTGTGATTTTAGTTTGAAGATCCTTTAGGGTTACAAGAATTTCTTCTTGTTTCTTAAGAATTCCTTCAATCTGCCGAGGTATTTCATACAGCTGATTGCTGTAATATTGTACCGTCTTTTGAATTTCTCTAAGATCTTCGGAGAGTTTAGAGGAATCTGGGGTAATTTCTAAAAATTGAGAGTTATAAATCATCTTTCTGTCGTAAGTAATCTATTGTGAACAGATTAACTTGTTTATAGGATTTCATATAAATAAAATCCTCTTGATTCAAACCTTCGTTTGAAGTCATCTTTTGTAAAAAATCTTCTCCTCAACAAAGAAAAGTATGAGTTAAAGAATAATATTAAGTCTGAATATTTAACCTAAAGCTTTGATACCATTTTTTGCACATAATTCTTTGTTCCAAAATAAGCATTAAAACATGAGATATAAGCACAAAGATCTTTAGATATAAGTATAAAACCTTCAGATCTAAGCACAAAATAACCCATATTGAGTACAAGAATTAAATATTAAAATAATCAAGTTTTGTGGTCCTTAGGGAGTGCAAAGAAAGAATCTTTAAGAAAGGAAGTTGGGAGAAAGAATCTTTGTGGTTCTATTATTTGCCATTTTTCCTCAATCATTAACCACTATATATTCTGGCTGTGATCAACCACTAACGAGTGTTTTTTCACTCCAACATTAATCATGTTTTTGTTAATTATCCCAGTTTTTAAATTGTTTTTTCAGAAACTTATACACATATACAGAAACATAACAGAGTTGAACATTCATATACTTAACAGAATACAGAATCAAGTTATGCACCAATTTACTTATGAGTTTCATGGCTAACTGATATCAGCCTCTTATATGTTTATCCTCTAATAGGCGATAAATCAGAACATAACAGAAACAAAACAGAGTATTCAGAATATATATTCCTACTACTAGCTCACAAGTTTTAGTGCATCAGAAATCAGTTTCGAAATTCATACTTTGAATGCAAAACATACATGCTGGAATCGTTTAAAACATAATATCATACTTTAAAATAATAAGCCCACTTACATTGCTTTATTGGATTAAAAACATGAATGAGACTTGCTGAAATGATCGAACACAAAGACTTTCTAATTGACCTTGGGCAGCAGCTCCTTGTTTGATTCTTGGACGGAACTTCAGCCCTTGGTTGGCTTTGAAATCGATCAGTAAAGGGCATGAAATCTGCTGTGCTTCTTGCTAAAAAATAGGAGAGCAAAACAAATTTTTCGGATTTGCATATGCTTGACAATCAGTCAATGTTCAGGAGCATTTACGACATGTTGAACCTTTGGATCGCAAATAAATTTGGATAGAACTTTTATAAAATACTGAAAGAGATTCTGAATGGTGACTTTCAATTTAATCTGTATTGGTTTCAGGACAACAAACAGAAGCTGCTTTTTTCTCGTATAAATTTTTCACATTATTATTTCAAAGGTCTTTGGTGGACATTGAACCATTGGATTGAACTGAAATTTGGACAGAATATGTAAAAAATCATATGAGACGTTCTGGACGGTGGAGATCATATTCTATGCTCTCCCATAATAGTAATATATTCCGGACAGTGGACCTTTAGATGTGCTTTCTTACTTCATGATTTTATGCACTATTTATAGGTTGAAATGATAAACTGAATGGTCATAATTACAACCCCTTTTAAATGGCCATTAATTAGGTTTTAAGGCCTAATAATCCTTTAAATGGGTTGTTATGATTTGTGTTTAATTTCTGAATAATGACATCTTATTGCTCTCTTAATTGACATGGTCTCCCGAATGGTCATTTGTCTTCCTTTCTTACATCTTTCTATGTGAATTTCGAAATTCACATGTGATGGTGAAGTGAGGGGCTTCACATTAGGATTTCTTAATTATGTTTTAACCATTCTAACATGCTTAGTCTTTATAATTATTGAAAACGGTATCGGGTTACTATACAGTATGTAGTACATTATGCAACTTTTTATTTAAATAATATTCATATACTATCTTGTCAAATAAAATTTATAAGTGTTTCAAAAAAAATTTATAAAAAAATAGTGTATAAAAATAATAACATTTTTAAATAAATTCATAATTAGAACTCAAATAGTGTGTAAAAATCAAGGATATATAAATTAATTATAAATGAAACTATATTTATAATAGTAATAATATATAACTGATAATAAATAATATATTAACAGAAAAATTAATATGTAAAAAACAAAAAAAAAATTAAGTTAATTATCAATTGTTATACATATATTTATATTAATAATAGAATATATAGTAGATAGATTAATAACAAAAATAAAGTACACTATGCAACTTTTTTATTTTAACTATCCATATACTATCTTGTAAGATTAGTAGAAAAATAGTGTGCATTAAATAAGTTAAATATATTTTTTAGGGAAAGCTCAAATAAGAAAAAAATCAAATAATAAATAGTAGATGCATAAAATATGAAAGTGGACAACAGAAAAATAGTGTGTAAAAAACAAAATATTTAAGTTAATAACAATTGTTACTCATATGTTTATTATAGTAATATAATAGATAATAGATAGATTTATAGCAAAAATAAAGTACACTATGCAAATTTTTTTATTTTAAGTATCTATATACTATCTTGTAATATTAATAAAAAAATAGTGTGCATTAAATAAGTTAAATATATTTTTTTAGGAAAAACTCAAATAAGAAAAAAATCAAATAATAAATAGTAGATACACAAAATATGAAAGTGGACAACAAAAAAATAGTATGTAAAAAAAATATTTAATTTAATTCATAATTGTTACTCATATATTTATAATAGTAATAGAATACATAATAGATAGATTAATAAGAAAAATAAAGTACCATATGAAATTTTTATTGTAAGTATGCATATACTATCTTGTAAGATAAGAAAGATTGTTATTATTATTAGTATTTCACTTACTATGTGTGAATTATATAATCGAATAAAATAAATTAAAAAGCATGGTAAAAAAAGATTTTAAAAATATTAATAGTATTTTACTTTTTTATTTGAAAGAGTACATGATATAATTTATAAATAAATAAAGTTAATTGAAGAGTCACATAAATATATAATTAATTATGTAATAATGAAAAAAGTATCAATGTAAATTAACAATTGAACTCACATATTTATAGATAAAATAATATATATAACTTAAAATTTTAAAAATTATCCAAAAATCTATACCTATTTATTAAGTGAGAAGATATTAGAGAAACCAACTTGATTTCTTGGTATTACCTTAATTTGAATTTCAAATTATTTGAAAAAAAAAATTGTGGGAAATAACTTATATAAATATATAATTCATGGTATTTTAACTACTACTCATATAGACTTATGGCTAATATTTAACCCAAGAAAGTTTCCTTATTTGTTCCCATAAATTTATTAAAATTTTTTCAAAATTAATTTTAATAAAAAAAATCAAATTTTTCGTCACACACAACGGGTGTGCAAATACACTAGTATTTATAAAAGAAGGACGTGAATCTAACAAAAAAACTATTGTAAAAATAACTGAGGATAATTATGGAACGTGATAAGTTTTTAAGGATACTAATGTCAAAAAAACATTAACAAAAAACAAAAGCTAAAAAAACATAATATCCTCGCTTCCAGCTTTTGGTTAAAAATAATAAAAGTTGAAACAAAAACAAGTATTTACGAACAATCCAAAGCACTTCACCACACTAGAATCTAGGAAGTGCTTCCGAGCATTCTATGAACATCAGCAACATGTGGATGGAAGGCCACTCCCGTTATTACACCATTAATCTTCACAAGCAATACAAATGAGTATAATACAAGCACGCATCGGAAATGAAAGCTGTGGTTTCCATTGTCCAAATTTGATTTTTGATAATAGTTTTTGGAATGAAATAAAGACAGAGATATATAATATGAAATCTTGCCAACGCTCTCATGTGGCTACAGCAGAAGCTGATTGCTACATTCCATCGATTTTATCCTCTGATGAAACGGGGACTACTGTGCTCGTGGGACGTAAATTAGGCGATACATTTCCCCATTCTTCTCTGCCCCTAAAGGATTTAGGATCTCTTTCGTCAAAATGCTTGCAAATTGCAACAAATTTTGACCAAACTGTATTGCTAGAGCACCAAATCCTCTGAACAAAGTCTCTGTTCTTGTAAAGATATGTGGTAACAAATATGGCAAGACAAAGTGTCGTAAAACCCCCTGTGATTGCATAAAGTACTGTGAAACTTTCCAAAGTCAATTGAGTATTCTTAGGCAGGTCACTGCTATCATATGCGGTACACTGTTTCTCAAGTTCAGTTATCTTGCCATTTCCCATCAGGTCAATTATTTTCCTAGAGACGTCGGCGACTAACGGTGAGCCTTTTGGGAAACCAAAGGCAAATCCATCGGTTGGAAAGATTTGGCCAACAGTCGTGAAGTCGTCACCATAGATTGATAAGAAAAGATCCGTGTATGGTCGCACAGAGTTTATGCCTCCTTTTTCGTTTCCCTTATGCAAGGCTTGTGCACATTGCTCTACAGTTTCGCAAGGCCTGATTATAGACTGGTTGAATTTTAAGTGCTCTTGCAAGAAATCGCAAATGAAAGAGCCATTGCGACATCCAACATGGTCTTTATCTTTCTTCAGTTGTATCTTGCCCCCATGGGCACGGTTGAACTGGCAAAGGCCTTGGTGAAAAAGAAGATGATGAGTGTTCGAATTCCGTAAAAAGTGTATTTGGCCTTGTTTATCGCGCTTGCGAGCCTTCCTCTCTCTGGGTACTTACCTGGCCAGGCATAACCTTGATTTACCTCCCTTCACGTCGAGGCTTGGGGCGGCTCTGTGTGGGGCCCTTGGGAGTGGGGTCACATTTTTTTTTTTTTTTTTTTTTTTTTTTTTTTCTCTTCAGTTGTATCTCATAATTATCATGTTATTTTTTTTTTTTTTTTTTTTTTCTTCAGTTGTATCTCATAATTATCATGTGAAAGCTTTTGAACCGTCAGTGTCGCTAAAAGGCTTGCCGTAAAGGTGGAATACAGTACGAGCACTACAAACATCCACACAACCAAAACAAATCGAGCTAAATTGCTCACGATTTGTTCGCGGGGTGCAAATACCAATGACGTGAAAGGAAAGTAGAAAATCATGCCGGCGTGTTGGGCAGGGTGGCCTCTGTAAGCATGGTTAAACTTATGTTCAAGAATCCAAAGGGCCAAACCAGGTAAAAAGAAAAGTGCTATAGAAGTTAGCCAGAGATCTCTACTAAAGGGCTTCAAGAAAATCCATTTGCTATTGGGGTCCTCACGTTTGACAGTAATGGTAACTCCTCCACCTGTAAATGGCTGAGTGAAGTCCACATATTGTGAGCGCTTGGACGTGATCGTGATGTCACCAACAACTGCATCATAGTTCTGAAACATGAAATTTGATTAAGGAACAGTTGGAATACTGAGTATAATTTCAAGTAAATTTAGCCAATAAATTTTAGTATTGTGTACCCCAAGATCAACTTGATATGTGAGATTATCGTAGTTTCCCGCACTTGAACCATCGGGTTTTGCAAATGGAAAATAGTCGTATGCCACAGCATATGGCAAATCTTTCATAACAGCATTAAATATTCTTATATAGCATCCATCAAATTTTGTAACATTTGTTTCAGGGTCTCTTTCCACTTCAACAAATTCCTTAAAACCAGAGGCTGCCGGGACTCCAACTCGAAGCCTCTTACCACTGACGGGAACTTCCCATCCGCGTGGTGCATCCTTAGGATATCCAGGAAACATAACTCCTATCAGTTTCTGGTTAGAAGAATTGGTCCCATTCAGGTTTCTTCTACTTGAGATTCCTTCAGAAGATGTCCGTATTCCTACCTCTCTCTCCCCTTCTCCATCTACATTCAGTATTTGGAAGGCTGATGGCTCTAGTTGTTGTCCGACGAGACGGAACTTCCCACTGAAGCCTTGAAATGTAACTCTGGACATGGCTTCAAGAATTTTGGGACCTGTTTGTGATACTTTAGTGTCGAATAAGTTCGCTGAACTATTAACACTAGTTGTGTTGAGCTGCAAGGAAGGTAGTTCCCTAACACCAACTCTTTCAGCAGCAATAGCCAATCCCCAAAAGGTATCATAAGCCCACAAACTATAAAGGCTTAGCTCAACTTGTAAAGAATCGGGATTATCCATAAGGAACTTCCGTTTCCACCTTTTAGCCAAAGAATCTAGTTTTCTAGATGTTGGAATCAAAGGCTTCACTCCAAGAATGCCTTGCATAGAATCCACAACATGAGAATCTAGAGAGTAAAATAAGTCCATCACCCCACTTGTTACAATCCATGCATAGCCTTCACCCATCATTCCTGCTTCTTTTGCTTTGAAGAATAGCTTAGAAGCCAGAGGAGTTGAAAGGTGCACCACAAATACCCTTGTTTGCATAGTTTTCATCTTATATAACTCTTGCAGAAGAAAATCATCATTTGATGTCAGGGGAATGACGCTTCTGTACGAAACTCGAGCATTGACATCTTGAAATGCATTAGCCAAATAGGAAACTATGCCATTACCATAATCTGAATCTTCGTATATAAGAACAACTTGATACCATTTAAAATTTCCAACGATGGCAGCAATAGCACCTACTTGAGCTGCGTCACTCAGGCATGTTTGTAGAAAATATTCAGATCTTGGATGGAGAGAAGGACTTGTAGCAGAGAAACTGATTATTGAAACGTTTGCTTTATCTCCGAGACCAATCACAAAGCTTGCTTGTGCAGAATTTTGGGGACCAATGATTGCGTCCACTTCAACATCCTTCAATAAACTCAGAGCTGCATCCACACATGCAAGGCAATACAGATTATGTGTGAATATCAACAAATTATATAAAATAACTAGAGGATAAAAATTAATATAGCTATAGGGCTTGTCAAGTGGAGAATTGGAGCCATCAGTATGTGGGGTAGCTAGTCGATGAAAATCAAACGGACCATAAGGATTTATATTTGTGAGACAGATCAAACCATCTCATATTTATAATCAAAAGTATTATGTTTTGCATAAAAAAAATTACTTTTTCATGGGTCATGTTAAATAAAATATATGTCTCAAAAAATTGACCCATGAAATTATCTTACAAGAGTTTTTTTTGTGTGACATGGGAAAATGACATTAATTTGTTCAATTTTGGAGTTTGTCAATTAAGTTTTCACATTTTGGTTTTTGTACAAAAAATTTAATTTTTTGTTGTTTTGGTCTTATTGCCAGAGTAACATCGGAAATATTAGTAATATCTGAATGTCAATAATTCCAATGGTATGTTAATATATAGTTTTCGGCGCTATATCAACACTTAAACAAAATAGGATTAAAGCAAAAAAAAATCAAAATTATCATACCTAAACCAAAATTTGAAAACTTAATGGAACAAAACTCAAAATAGAAAAAGTTAATGGAGTACCAAAATTGTCGTTTTCCATATTATAAACATATATAATTTACTTGCACACACACACATAAATATATAAACATGAGTATGAAATTTAGATAATGCTTAAATTTTTTTCACTCAAATGGTTATTAAATTCAATATCACGTATGCTCGTGCTAAAATTTTAATATCTTATGGAATTTTTTTCTCTATTTTCTTTTTAGAATTACATATTATAGTTAATTTTATATCAGGATGGTTCTTTTGTAAATTAATATAATATTGATGAATGTTTATTCATGTGAAATAAAAATTTTCAAATGATATGAATAATAAAACACATATTTATAAAATATAACACACATTAAATAATAAGATAAAAATATCATGTGTTTGAAAAAAAGGGATTAAAATATCGTTTGTAAAGTTTTAATGATCTCTAACAAATGGTAATAAATTATCCCTATAATTCATAGTGATTATAAATATATCTCATTACAACCACACCACCATGACCTAGCTAGGTCATGAATAATTTTTTTTTTCTTTGAAAAATTTATTTAATAGAAGTGATCATATCATTAGATCTAAATTCATTGAGTTACTTCGCAATGATTTGACCAATATTTACTGATCACTTCCACATCTCAACCTTTTTTTTATAATTATTTGATTAACTAATTTACAGGATTTGAAAATAAACATATTATATCTTAAGTATTTTTTCAATATTTCATTTATTTGTTTAAGTATACGACAAAAAAAACATCAGGAATAATCTGTGCCTTGATTTTGATGCATAAATGAATGGAAAACACTTGAAATTGGAGCGATTAAAATAAATGTATATAATAATTTCAAAATTGTAGATATAATTACTTGGAATAAAAATAGGAGAAGATATCAACTTAAATACATTTGAAAATAAATTGATATAGGAAGTGACATATTTATATATAAAAAAGTAGATAAAAAAAGACTTGTGAAAAAGATAGATAGCATAGATTAATAATATAATTTGAGAATATGAAAATGAAAAATTCAATTTTATTTTATGTCCAATATTAATTTGATTTTTTTTTCATATAATTTAGGATATTAATAATATAAATTGAACATAGGAAGATAAACAAATAAAAGTCAATTCCACATATTAATTAGATCATGTAAAATTCCTAGAAAACCCATAAACTTAGATAGATTCTTAAGCGCGCTCATGAAAATTAGCAATAATTCAAATTGGTATATATTCTAATATCAAATTTATTTCAAATGTAATTTAGTTATTATTTATTTTATGTCCCTAAATCATGGATTCTAAACTAGAATGGAAAAATTCGAAACCGTACACTTACTAATTTATATGTAGGATAGGTAAAAGAAAAAAATATGTAAGAAAGATAGATAACATAGTTTAACATAATAATATAATTTGAGAATACGACAATGAAAAAAATCAATTTATTTTATGTCAAATATTAATTAGAGTTTCTTATTAATGTAATTTAAGATAATAAGTGTCACGTACTAATTAGAGCATGTAAAGTTTTTCTTTTTCTTTTTTTTTGACCAAAGCATGTAAAGTTATTAGAAAACACATAAAGAAACAATTGCTTACTTAGATAAGAACCTAAATGAGAATTCACAATTAATGTGTGTGTATATACAATTTGTATCCTAGTGTGCAGGAAATTCATGGACAACTGCTAAAATACCGCAGTGCATGTGTTTTATCAGTTCCTAAAAAAATTAAACCGCTAAAACACACTACCGTATATGTGTGTGTACGTGCATGTGTGTATATTAGATGGTGATCATGTGCTTACCGTTGGCTGCAGCATCGATGACTTGCCTCTTTGAATCCCTTAGATGCAGAACAAGTCTAGTAGTATAATTGGGGTTCGTTGCATAGAAATCGGTCATCGCCAAAGATAAGCTGGTGAGGCCTATACGCCCCACCAAAGAATCGAAATCAAGAATGACACCAACTTGAAATGTTCTATTAATACCGACTCCCATTTGGGCATCGCACAAGGAGCCATATAAAGCAACTAGTGAAATATATAAAATCGAGAGGAGCATTTTCTTTTCGAGATCTGATACACACATTATTCATGAAGCCTGAAACCATGAATATATAGCTGTGTGTATCTGTAGGAAATTGTGTGAATGTAGGAAACAGTGGAAAAGTTAAGGATGCTTTGAAAGAGTAAAAGTCCACTCTTATTAGATTGCCTTACTTAATTTGGTAGTGGCATATAATTGTCATCTCAGTGGTGATGTTGTAATAGATATTGCAGTGATGGATGATTTATACATATATATATATATAACTCCTCA
The DNA here is from genome assembly GCF_033568475.1 of Henckelia pumila. Classification (NCBI taxonomy): domain Eukaryota; kingdom Viridiplantae; phylum Streptophyta; class Magnoliopsida; order Lamiales; family Gesneriaceae; genus Henckelia; species Henckelia pumila. The sequence continues at coordinate 187,670,945 of NC_133121.1, read as the reverse complement.
ATTGGATGTATATAATATGTTATCATCTTACTTCTGTTGTATGAGTAACGATATATATAATATACATCATACCTTATGGTATAAAAAACTTTTAATCATACATACAAGTGGGAAATGAAATTTGTATATAGGTTATAGCACACTTAAAAATGCTTAATTCGTCAAAGGCATTAATTCCTTTCACAAATAGTGTATATATAATACCTTATGGTATAAAAACTTTTAATCATGGAAATTCCAAGTTTATACTCATTTGAATTTCAATTAAACAAGGTGCATGGGATATTAGGCTGATATTGTTCCCTGAAGGAAGGCTACAAAAATATTTTATCGTATATTTCTTATTATTTAATTAATTAGTTATTTAAATAATTTTCTGCAAATAAAATATAAAAGGAAAGTCGTGATGGAAGGACACAATATTATATTTATGAAAACACGGAAGAACTAAAGAGATCGACGTTCATCACAATTTGAAAACACACCAATATTACTTCAGAGTTAAAATTCAAAATCTCGCGGTTGATAGTTTCCTAACACGCATTTGGAATTTGGATAATCAAACAGAGTATCATATGCTGGCGATCGAAGCTATTGGACCATGTTTTTTTGCTTTTGTTTGACACGCATGGAATATAATATCATTCTAGTATATATATATAGTTCTTTTATGGTGCCCAACAACTATGCCCAACTCCGTGTCTACCATGTATAAGTCAACTCACCAATTGTGCTGGTCAACTCATCTATCGTACATGATGAGCACGGAGTTGAGTATAGTTGTTGGGCACCATAAAAAAACTATATATATATATATATAAATTTTGGTCCATCAACTTGAGATGTGGCCTGTGGGCCCTGAAACGACCGTCTCCTCGTGTATGAATCTCATTGATCTGTTGAAGTATTCGTTAGAAGGACTGACTAGACAAGACGCGATATTTTGGAAAAACAATACCTGAAAATGTACAGTTGAAATTATATATATATCCATAACAAAATATGATAGTGGAGCAATTGGTTAATTAGTTTATTCTGGATTCAACTGGATATCGCTAGAATTAGTAATCACTCCTTTTTATGCATGGGAAGAAGACTTGAATTTAAAGTACATTCATTCCCGTGGAGACCTCCTCAAAAATTCCTTCCTTGCAAGTGAAGAAATTGAGGTTGAAAATCAGAATAAGACAATGAGTTCCAGCATAAAATAAATTTTAATTTACAATATATATATATATATGTGTGTGTATATATATACACACACAAATGCACACACACATATAAATATGCTCTAGTATACTGATATAGACATCAACTATTTTATATGATCTTTGACATTTTGGAAATAAAAAATTTGATAGATTGCTTTTGGTTGTTTATATAAAACAAAATTGAAGCACTTTGATAAATTTACAACATGATAATAAATAAAAGTTGTAAATTAATTTTTATATATATATAGTTTAGTTTTAGAAAGACGTCCAATTTATAATTTTCGTTTGGTGACTTCCAAACACATCGAAAAGACAAAAATAATGTTTGTAGGATTTTCTCCTGATCAGCGTATGGCCAAATGGTAGAGTGTAGACCTCCTTGTATAATAGAATCTCAAGCGAATATCCAATGAAAGTTGAAAACAATGATTTTTTCTATTTTTTTTTTTTAAAAAAATTGATTTGGGGTTGTACTTACTGCGTTTGAGTCTTCATCATGAACTCGAGATATCTCTTCTAATATAATTATGTCAGATATTTGAGATGCTAATTCAAGCAAGGGTTCATACAATATTTTCTTGGAAATATAGCAAAAGCAACCATATACTACCTCAGTCAGTCTTCAGTCCTCAAATCTACCCGTTGTCTAGCTAAGCAGTGGGTTTGTAATAAACTATTTCATAAACTAATTGTGATAATTTTATGAATTTAAATTAAAATTTCACGATAAAATTAAAACAAGAAGCAAAAAAAATGTTGATCAAATTATTTATCGTTCCATAGAGTAATTGTATGATGTGGAACATGACGAATTGGAGATTTGGATTGTAAGCGAATTCATTACAGCACTTAATTTTGTAGTAACATATTAATTTTGGTGTCATCAATGAAGCTGTAACATAAATTGAAGATCATGAATGGGATGTGTGATAATCTTACTTTTATATATTTTTATAAGCTTGAGACAATAAAAATTTCCAGTATTGGTTTGGTGGGTTCCCATACGATGAAATTCCTTCCTCGCGGTTTTATGTTCATTAATTTTTCTTTGGAGGAAGATTACCTGATGTTTTGGGGGAAACCTGAAGTCTCCATTCGGTCTGTTACGATCCGATTTTCTAAATGGACTCCGGAGTTTATGTTTGAGGAGGAGTCTTCAGTGGTTCCGGTTTGGGTAAAATTTTTGAATTTACCCCTGCACCTTTATGATAAAAAAAGTTTATACCCGATAGCAAAGATCCTAGGTAACCCTATTAAGATTGATGAGATTACTGCTGATGGTTCCAGGGGGTCCTTTGCTCGTGTGTGTGTGGAGATGGATGTTCTATTGGCTCGTCAGGAGCATATTTGGGTTGGATGGGGTGATCACTGTCAAACAGTTGAGGTTGTTTATGAACAGGTTCCCCATTTTTGTACTCATTGTCGATTGCTGGGTCATTCCCTTGAGTTGTGTTCTCGGAATGGGCCCCCTGTTCGCAGGAGCACACCATGCAGCAGGATTTGGGTCCTCCTTCCAGTGTTATTCAGCCTGTTACTACAGATGGATGGACTGTTCAGAGAGGTAGATAGCGGTATCGTCAGCCCCCGCGTCGTGTGTTACCTCAGTCTTTGAGGAATTCCTTTGAAGTCCTCCGGAACTTCAAAGAGGACGTTGGTCAGAATGTTGCTTCGGGTGGCATCCCTACTATTGGTGTTAGTTCTGCTTCGGACTCGCAGTTGGTCATTGAAGATGAGTCTGGACAGATAGAGGTGGTGCCTTTTGTTACACCACTGCCAGTTGTCCCTACTAATGTTCAGAGCTTGGGATTTGCTCCTACAGATCCTGTATGTCCTCCAGTGTTGGATGTTACTACGGATAGTGGAAGAAAGGCGAAGATTTCGACGGCTCCTGCTGCCTCTTCGAGTCATTCCCCCTTCCTATCAGTTCGCACGCGCTCTCAGAAGCGGTATGGATCTTTGACTCAGCAGCGTCGACAGCGTGCTTCCTCAGGGCGTCCTCCTTGAGTAGCTGTTTTGATGTTGGTTTTTTTTAGGTGGGCATTTACTGCAAGTTTCTCCTTGCCCACTGATGACTTATTTTGTATTATGGACTCTTGTAGTCTTTTATATCTTATGTTCTGATGTACTTTTGTACCATTTGAAGAGGTCTTGGTCTAGTCTCCCTCTCTATTTGGTGTTTGTGTTGTTGTGTTTATATAATAAGTGGCTATGCCACCTTTTTTTAAAAAAAACACAAGTTAAGTTGCATATATGGTATCAAGTAGGTCTCATGTAAAGCAGTCTCACGAATATTGATATGTCATATGGATTGACCCAGTCCAAGTCTAGAGTTAAGAGTAATATTGTTTTACATAGAAAATAATACTACTTTTTAATGCATCAAGTCGAATAAGTTAGAGATCCATGTTAAAAAATTCAAAAGTTAGATGATCGAGTTTTTTTTGTATGGCTTGATCAGCTGGCCATGATAGATTATGCACATTACATTAGTGTCTCATTCTTGAATTTTTGCGAGACTAATCTCTATAATATATATATATATATATATATATATATATACTGAGTTTGAATTGTGTTATTACTACTTTGTCCCTGCTCAACACTTTCTATTAGAGGAATATATATAATTGTCATTCTAACCTCCATAATATGATATTCATGAATATAGTCATTTATCATTCATTGTTTTTCATCTTATACGTTTGCAATGCATTTATAGTGGTTGTTTCTCTCATTCGTTGATTCTCTCTTCCTTTTTTTTCTTTTTTTCCCCCTCGTTTTTGCATTGAATAAATATTTTGATATTTTTCGAGCAATAAAATTATTAAAGAACGCCATAAAAAAATAATTTTATATATAAGAGTGAAGGTCAGTGATTTCTTGAAAGGGTCCCTCATTCTTATGTGATAAGCAACTTATTAAAATTTTATGCCTTCTAATTCTTTGTCTATTACAGATATAGAATTCAAAAATAAGATTCAGAATGAATTGAATCTTCATCCCTTCATTGATTTATCGAAGAAAAAAGTAAAGTCTTTTTTACAAGTGCTAACATTTATATACATGAGATATAACTTCCATGAACTAACTAACTACCCTTAACTAACTATCAACTATATACTCTGATATCCCCCCAAGATGGACGATATATGTTGCTGAGGAACATCTTGGACATGAGCTGATGTAATGACATGCGTGGCTGTGGCTTAGTGAACATGTCAGTCAGTTGAAGATGAGAACGAATAGGTAGCAACTTGATGACACCGTCTTAGATTTTATTATGAATGAAGTGACAATCAATCTCTATATGCTTGGTGTATTCGTGAAAAATAGGATTAGTGGCAAGTTGAATAGCCGATTGATTGTCACAGTAAATTCTAGCAGATGTGGGTGAAGAATCATGTAAATCTTTGAGTAGTTGCATCAGCCATAAAAGTTCACTTGTGGTGCTTGCAAGAGCTTTGTATTCTGCTTCCGTGGAGGATCTGGATTGTATTGACCCGCACCGTGATCATCTACTAATCAGAAGCTTAAGCATGCATTTAACTTAATTAAACATAATAAAAGAAAAGACAGCGGAAACTATAAAAGATATACAACACCAAGATAATTAAATCTTAAATACAACCAAATCGAATAAATAACAGTTAAAATCTTAAACTCTAAAACTCTTCTGAAGACTCTTTCTACCAAGCCCTGGTCACCGACCAACTACATCTCTCGCTCCTGATCCACCTGCAAACCTGTCCCGTCGAATGGGGTGTCCGAGATAAAAGCAGGGACGTGAGCGCTAACGCCCAGTACGTAAAGTATTGAATATACATGTCTATATGATACATGCAACATGAACTATGTATTCTCTGGGTAAACTGAGATCAATTCTGTAAAATCATGCTCAGTACACAGGCGCCTCCAATATGAGCACGCTGCTCCGAAGATCCAGTGGGTGCCACACATACTGAACCCGATCTTGGACTATCACCGTCCTGGGTAAAACCGCACACGCTGCCCCGTTGGTCCAGTGGGTGTCACACGGTACCCGATCGTATAATAACAATAACCCTAGGGCTGAGCGACCCTAGAACAACTGGATATCTCAAAAGGATAACAGGCTCAACATGGTATGCAAATGCCGCATACAAATCATGAACAGTAAATCAAGCATATCATGACAGATAATAATGCAACACATAATTATGCAACACATAAACATGTATATTCAGCTGGCTATCTCAGTCTGTACTTACGTAGCTTAGTTCTACTAAGCAAGATATACCAACTCTAAAGTCCAAGCCTATAATTCGTACTACAATGCAAACTACTCATGCATTATAACCTTATTCTAAAAGTCTTAACTAATCCATAGCATACTCCCTACTTACTACAAGGAGCCAGAGCTATACATGTGTCCGTCGTCAGTCCCCTGATGACGACTGCCTTAGAACTTGGGCACCGCTCCGCCGCAACCCCAGAGCACCTGGCCAACCTCCAGACCAAGCCTAGAAAGGCTGGAAACACCCCAAAACCCCTAGAAAATCCTAAGAACCGAGAGAGAAATGAAATTTGATGTGAAAATTCTGAATTTCGGAGGCCCTATTTATAGGCAGAGTTCGGATGGTCCGAACTGCCACTTGTCCGAGCCTTTTAGACACCTGGACCCTGCGGAGTTCGGACGGTCCGAACTCGGGTTCGGACGGCCCGAAGTGTTTTGGAGGGCCCGAAGTGGTTCGAAGGGCCCAAACTGGTCCGTATGCTCCGAACTATTTTGGTCCTTCTGAACTCATTTTTGGACTCCCGGGACCTACCCTACCATTTTAGGACGTTCCGGATCTGATTTTCCACTTATTTTCACCAAATAAGGACTCCTTAAACATGTTTTGACACTTTTAAAATTATATGTCACTTTTTAACATGTTTAAAATCACTTAATCTTATAAAATGAAACTGGGCTACTACATTCTCCCCCACTTAAGATAATTTCGTCCTCGAAATACATCTTAAGTATCGACATGGACTTGAATAAGAACAACAAGTTCTTTATTCTCCCATATCATTTTACAAGACCTCACTGGATCCAAATAATTAATAGTAACATCATGGTCTCTAGACTGGGGTAACTTTCCAATAACCTGTCTGAAGTACAAAAGAATTCCAGAGTAATAATGGAAACCACCCAAATAATTCTTACAATCGCTTAATAAGAAACCCAAATCATCATGCTGATCATGTCCCTGATCTCTATCTGCAACTCTGATAAGGCCAAACAAAACTGATCAAATTTCCTGGTCTCCCCCAGTACCACCAGTGAAAACTATCCATCCAGAATGTACACTTGTCAAAGAATACTTTTCAAGACTATTTTGTTAACGAAAACAAAAATCTGTATCTCTGATAAAGTCAGACGATAGCGTTCAAATCTCTTGGCACTAATCCAGTACCAATAAAAAATTCATAAAAACATTCCTTTTGATAATTATACTCCTTGCTATAACTGTGCAAAATATCAGACTCAGGTAGCCTCCCCCAATAGCCTATTTGGAATAAACTTCCCAGAAAACACCGGCGTAGGTCGCGATTCCTATCCCGTCTTGAACAATCCTGCATAGTCCTCAGCACCTGGTATAATCAATTACTGAATCTATGATGAAAATCCATCATCAATAACCAATGACCCTAACACTGAGTCATTTCAGACACTATGTCAACCACTGACTTTTTGAATCGTTTCAGGAGAAACCTATAACTGATCACCAGCACAACTCTAACCCCTTGTTATGCAAATATCTATTAATTCATCACCGCTGAAAATTAATCATAAAATACTTGGAATTAACTCCAGAGAATCCCAAATCATAATTCCACATAATTTTCAAATTACAACTTATTACCATTATGTTATCACAAAACAGAACTATCAAACCAACTCAAAGAACTTCAACTGGTATTCATCGATCAACATAGATCCCTGTCGCAAACCCAGAAACTCACTTGTATTCTCTTGTCGGAGAGCAGAAGGAAAATATAGCTTATGAAAAGCCGTGTGGAACTCATCCCAGGTAGCAATTCCTCGGGATGCAATAAAAGGCGCAAAAGTAGAATCCCACCACTTACGAGCTCCTCCTTCTACCAGGAAATCAAGAGTCTCCATCCGCTTCTCCTCAGTGCATCGGAACTCTTGGAAACAAACTTCCATACGTCGTAGCCAGTTCCCCCACATCCTCCGGTGACTCTCCTCCGACTAAAGGTTTTGGTCCCATATGCATAAACCTATGCATGCTGAAATGCCTGTGATCATCATGGCGATGGTGATGACGGCCCCGACGATGCTCTCGATCGTCCTGATCACCCCAGCGTCCACCTATGCTGCCGTGACTACTCTCGTCACCATGACCCGCTATCGACACGATGATTAAAGGTTAACCCACTTCCAACAATCTAGATCCCAAGATTACTATGCATGCTCTGATACCATAAATGTAGTGACCCGCACCGTGATCACCTACTAATCAGAAGCTTAAGCATGCATTTAACTTAATTAAACATAATAAGAGAAAAGACAGCAGAAACTATAAAAGATATACAACCCCAAGATAATTAAATCTTAAATACAACCAAATCAAATAAATAACAGTTAAAATCTTAAACTCTAAAACTATTCTGAAAACTCCTGCTACCAAGCCCTGGCCACGGACCAACTACATCTCTCGCTCCTGATCCACCTGCAAACCTACCCCGTCGAATGGGGTATCCGAGATAAAAGCAGGGACGTGAGCGCTAACGCCCAGTACATAAAGTATTGAATATACAGGTCTATATGATACATGCAACATGAACTATGAATGCTCTGGGTAAACTGGAATCAATTCTGTAAAATCATGCTCAGTACACTTGCGCCTCCAATATATGCACGCTGCTCCGAAGATCCAGTGTTGGAACACGGTCGTTCTCCGAATCGAAAAAAAAAGTGATACCCGATGCAGCGGAAGTTTTAAAATTTAATATGGAACGATTCAATATGGGTATCAAATTTCTACGATTAAAATTAATAACATAAAATTTAAACAATATAAATTTTACCTTAAAATCTCGAAGCGAGATTATGGACACCAACAGATTAATCTGCTCTTGTTGTATATCTCAGGAACTGATGAACGAACATTTCTTCAATCAGGTCCACGAACGGAAATTTAATCCCTCTGATAGACTGCACTAGAAAGTCTATCAGAAGTTTCTACGAAGAGAAAATTAACAGATTTGATCCGTTAAACCAGACTGCAAATTCGAAATTCATAGGCTGGAATTTTCGAACAGAGAGAGGAGAGGGGGCGGCCACACCTAGAGAGAAAAACTAGGGTTTTCGAAAATTTTGTGACCAGTTATGTGTAATTTCTGTACTGCAATAACTTATTTATAATGTGGGCTGCTAACAGCTTAGGGCCCAATAGTCATAAGTTCAAGCCTGACAAGCAAAGCCCGCATGTTCAGAAATTAATATAAAATTCATCGTGACTCAAATTGATAAACCAATTCCACCAATGTGCACAGAAACCATTTTTGCATCTTTTAAAGTCAAGATAAATTTTTTGAATCCGAATTCAGTGGTTTCCAAAAATGTCCATCACTATGTCATTTTAGGAAATCTTACTCCCTCTACTTTTAAATAAGAAGTCCCACTTCTTTATTCACTAAATTTAACTCTTTAAATTTAATTATCTCAACGGGGATTAAAAATCCATTACTTGTGTGCCCTCAATGGTTCAGAGATACAGCTAGCCGTGGGCTCACAACTCCTTGTGACTCGGAACAACAATTTCCGACTTGCCCATCGAATCATGGTAAGAGCGCCTAGCAACATCGCCCCATGATTCCCTAGGTATCACTGATAGTGCCTGCAAGAACCAATAGATTTTGGTTAGAGTACAGTACGGTCCCTTCATCCATATATCCCGATCGAATCAACAACCATTGGTAAATCGAGAGTCGTTCTAGATTCGATAACTATGCAATACATCTTGAAGATCAAATAGTGATATCGCATGTGCTACTAGGAAACCAAGTAACCTAAAACACATCATGTACTCTGGCCAGAGATTCGTCACACTAATATCTCCTCAGATTGCATAGGATATCCACACTCGCAAGTATGTGGTGAATCCTTGACAACAAAGTATCGACTCCTATATGTGTCGTAACTGTACCCAATCCCGACACCTGATAACCCCAATAGAGTCGGTAAACGAGTCAAAGTACAGTACTAGCATATAGAGTCTCAATGATGTTTCAAGTAGTAAGGACTAATGGTGTACAACCAAAACCGCGGACTTTATCCACTCGATAAGTGATAACCACTTGGAAAGTCCGGATAGGGTAGTTCGATCATTCATCATATGAATATCCATTTGCATGCTTTGAACATCTCTATGTTCCATACCAATGAAACGTGGTACTCGGCATCACAAATGCTAGTCTCAATCTTGAGCGATCCTTATCCTTATTAACGGACGGCTCAATCGACTAGGAACTGTTTAGAATATACAGTGACTATAAGATGTGTTTCATGATAGCCATCCCCATGTGCTACCACATCTTACATACACTATAGTATATTCAAGGTCTTCATCTAAACATCTTATAATATGTCACAACATAATAATATGATAAAAGATAAATTAAATGCCATTATAAAAGTGTAAATTATATTAAACAAAAGATTGTTTATACATAGAATCATAAAAGCCCTTAGCCACAAGTTGGCTCACCGGGCACCCACTCTTTCAATCTCCCACTTGCCCTAAAGCCAACTATTCATACTACGTAGTCCCATTACTTCGCGATGTTTGTCAAATAATGGTCCTGGCAAGGGCTTAGTAAGTGGATCAGCGATATTGTTTGCAGAGGCCATTCTCTCGGCAGTTATGTCTCCTCTTTCCACGATCTCCCGGATGATGTGGTATTTCCTCAGTACGTGTTTGGATCTTTGATGAGACCTTGTTTCCTTTGCCTGAGCAACGGCACCCGTGTTGTCACAGTACACCGGGACTGGACCAACAGCTTCAGGAATAACGCCCAACTCTTGGACGAAATTCCTCATCCAAACGGCCTCTTTAGCAGCAGCTGATGCCGCAATGTATTCTGCCTCAGTGGTGGAATCCGCTGTGATGTCCTGCTTTGAACTCTTCCAAGAGACAGCACCGCCATTGAGCATGAACACAAATCCAGAGGTTGGCTTCGAGTCATCCACGCCACTTTGGAAGCTAGAGTCGGTATAGCCTTCCAATTTCCGTTCTCTTCCTCCATAAATCATGAATACATTCTTAGTTCTTCTCAAGTACTTAAGAATATTCTTCACGGCTTTCCAATGCATTTGACCGGGATTAGCTTGATATCTGCTCGTGACACTCAGAGCAAATGCCACATCCGGTCTGGTAGATATCATCCCATACATGATACTCCCTATGGCTGACACATATGGTATGTGTGTCATTTTTTCTATCTCTTCATCTGTCTTGGGACACATAGACTTGGATAGAGAGACTCCATGACACATAGGTAGATGTCCTCTCTTGGACTCATCCATTGAAAACCTTTTCAATATAGTGTTGATGTAGGTAGCTTGAGTAAGTCCTATCATTCTCTTAGATCTATCTCTATAGATCTGTATCCCTAGAATATTGGATGCCTCACCCAAATCCTTCATCGAGAATCTACCTGACAACCATATCTTTGTTGACTGCAACATCCCTACATCATTCCTAATGAGTAAGATGTCATCAACATAAAGTACTAAGAATGTCACAGCATCCTTAACTACTTTTTTGTACACGCACGGTTCCTCCGGGTTCTTGATGAAACCAAAATCCTTTATTGTTTCATCAAATTTCTGGTTCCAACTTCTTGATGCTTGTTTGAGACCATAAATTGATCTCTGAAGCTTACATACCTTATGCTCGCTTCCCATGGATGTGAATCCCTCAGGTTGCCTCATATAGATCTCTTCCTTAATGTTTCCATTAAGGAATGCAGTCTTCATATCCATTTGCCATATCTCATAGTCATACCATGCAGCAATGGCAATAAGGATTCTTATGGACTTGAACATTGCGACTGGTGAAAAAGTTTCATCATAGTCAACTCCTTGTCTTTGAGTATAACCTTTTGCCACCAATCGTGCCTTGTAGTTCAGTACCTTTCCATCAGGCCCAAGTTTTCTCTTGTAGATCCATTTACACCCTATTGGAACAATTCCATCGGGAGGATCTACTAAAGACCAAACTTGGTTTGTATGCATCGAATCTATTTCCGACTGCATAGCTTCAAGCCATAAATTCGAATCCGCATCAGAAATTGCTTCCTTGAAGTTTCTTGGATCACATCCAATGTCGGGTTCACTTTGATCCCCTTCAAGAAGAAGACCATATCTAATAGGAGGCCTAGAAGTCCTCTCGGATCTTCTAGTAATAGGCGTGTCTTGTGATGATTCTTGAGGTATAGGATCTTTATTTTGTATCTCGGGTTCTTCTCGAATTTCTTCGAGTTCCATCATCTTGCCTTTCTTATCCAATAAGAACTCCTTCTCCAAGAAGGTAGCATTCCTTGAAACAAACACTTTTGTTTAAGTAGGATGATAGAAATAATATCCGATTGAATTCTTCGGATACCCTACAAAATAACATAAGGTGGATCGACTATCCAACTTATCTCCCACTGTCTGCTTCACGTAAGCAGGACATCCCCAAATCCTCAAGTACGAATACTTAGGAGCTTTGCCATTCCATAATTCGTATGGTGTTTTGTCCACTGCTTTAGTGTGGACTTTGTTCAACAACAATATCGCCGTTTCAAGAGCATAGCCCCAAAACGAAGGTGGGAGCTCAGTGAAGCTCATCATAGATCGAACCATATCCAACAAGGTTCGATTGCGACGCTCCGAAACACCATTCAGCTAAGGTGTCATAGGAGGAGTTCACTGAGAGAGAATCCCATTCTCTTTTAGATAATCCAAGAACTCGGTACTTAAGTATTCTCCACCTCGATCTGATCAAAGTGCTTTAATACTCTTACCTAGTTTGTTTTCTACTTCAGCCTTGAATTCTTTGAACTTTTCAAATGATTCAGACTTATATTTCATCAAATATAAGTACCCATACCTAGAATAATCATCAGTAAAGGTAATGAAGTAGGTGTGACCAAATTTTGTACCAATACTAAATGGTCCGCAAACATCTGTATGGATCAAATCCAATAGATTTTGACTACGCTCTGGCTTTCCTGTGAAAGGAGATTTAGTCATTTTTCCTTTGAGGCAGGACTCACAAGTAGGTAGAGAGTTAATATTAGACATATCAAACATGCCCTTTCCCACTAGCTTGTTCATCCTCCTTGAAGAAATATGACCTAGCCTAGCATGCCAAAGGTTTGCCGGGTTTTGATTATCAATTTTCCTTTTATTTGTTGTTACCGGTTTATCAACATAATTAATTGGAACGTCTTTTAATTTTAAGTTATATAGATCGTTTTCAAGTTGTCCACATCCAATTAAACATTCATTCTTGTAAATATTGCAAATCTCATTCACAAAATTGCAAGAAAAACCATCTCTATCAAGCATAGAAACAGAAATAATGTTTTTAATCAAGTCTGGAACAAATAAAACATCTCTCAAAAGTAACTTAAAATCGTTCTGCAAAATTAAATAAACGTCTCCCACAGCTTTGGCTTCAACTCTAGAACCATTTCCGAGCCTCAGCTGGGTCTCACCCATCCTAAGCTTGCGACTTCTTGTCATCACCTGCAAATCATTGCAAATGTGAGATCCACATCCGGTATCCAATACCCAAGAAGTAGTATTAAGTGAAACATTTATTTCAATATAAAACATACCCTTCGCAGTTCGCAACTGCTCAAGATATTCCTTGCAGTTACGTTTCCAATGACCGGGTTTCTTGCAGTGATGGCAAACATCCTTGGATTTTTCCACGTTTGAAGCCTTTGTCTTGTTCTTCTTCTCGGGTCCAGTTTTCTTGGATGGGGCAGAACGTTTCTTACCCTTTGTACTTGGCCCCTTCTTAGCAGAAGAAGAGGAGCCCACCAAGAGAACCGGTTTATCCTTCTTTAAAGTGGCTTCATAAGTTACAAGCATATTGACCATCTCTTCAAGGGAGGCCTCTATCTTGTTCATATTGAAATTCATCACAAAACCGTCAAACGATGAAGGAAGAGAGAGAAGTAATAAGTCCACATTGAGTTCATGCTCCAATACCAATTCAAGCTTACCAACTTCTAAATGAGACAAATCACGCGTACCCCATGATCACGGACCGAAGTTCCTTCACGCATGCGACACGTCATTAACTCTTTTATAGTAGCGAACCTTTCAGCTCTCGATTGAGCCCCAAAAAGTTACTTGAGTTGTGCGTGAATGTCAGCAGCATTCACGGTATCCTCAAATCGCCTCTGGAGTTCATCAGACATCGAAGCTTGCATATAGCATTTGGCCTTGATATCATGGTCCTACCATTTATCAAGTTTGGCCAACTCTTCCGGACTTATATCAGCTGGTGCTTCTTTCGGAGGAGATTTTTCTAACACGTAGAACATCTTCTCCGAGGTCAAGACAATCTTCAACTTACGGAACCATTCCGTATAGTTTGCGCCAGTCAGTTTGTTTTGTTCGAGAATAGAGAATAGTGGATTGCGCGAATTCATCTTAATGAAATACTGAAAAGAAACAGACAACAATCAGTGATTGTTTAATTAATTTACTAAGACATAAAATAAGGCAAAATTTATTTTATGAATCTCACTCTTACTATTTTAACGATTTCACTACCCTCTAGTGAAAATGAGAAACATTTTCTTTAGTGGGAACATGGAGTCCAATTGACAAACTATAGTCCCGAATAATATCAGCCAATCAAAATTTTCAAATGGTAGAGCCCAATTGCTTCCAAAGCAACCTCCATATTTTTACCTCATGTCCAATAAGGGCCCAATAATATGACGTCGTTTATTGTGACACGTCAAGATGACCCATCAATATTAAGTTGTGATGGACGGTCGCCATGTGAATCCCCAATAATATGAGCCAATCCCATGGGAGTTCCATCCAACTTACAACATGTGTCGATCCAATGTACAGCTTTCCGACGAACGGGCCCCCCCCCTCCCCCCCCAATAATATGAGCCGGACCGTATTCGCAGGTAGCATCTCATACATTGATCGTTGATGGAAGGTAGGAACATTTAAACAATATTTAAATGCCCTTTTGTTTATCTTGATATCAATTTTAAATCATATTTAAAATGAGGGATTTTAATTTCAAAAATTTGTCTCATTATTTAAAATTTGTATGCTTGCGGGATTCATACAATTTAGTCTAAACATGCATACAACAATAATATCATATATTATTTTAGGATGATCGATTCCATTACTAATCGACCCGTGGTTGCCAATCACGAGTCTAAGTCCAATCCTAGGTGATATGCAAGTATGCAATGCAATCCTATTACATTGTGCTTCCAATTTACATTTCTTCAGTCTTTATCATTGCTTGTTGGGCCCACCTCCATCTTCAAAATCTCCCACTATTTCTAGTAAATTTACAATAAATTACTATGACAAATAAAGGGATACATTATAGGTGTAGGAACCTACCATAAACCAGGCCCACTTTTATTACATATGACAATTCATATTGGGCCATAAACCAGGCCCATTAATAAATCCAACAACAATAATTAAAACCAAATGTAAACAACCTAACATACACCTATAATATTGGTCATGGCAATCGATCATCCTTATCTAATAATTTTTAATTCAAAAATTAATTTATTGGATATCATGCAATGTCAATAAATATAAATAGATAAAATCATATTTCATACATAAAATCTTATTTTATATATAAAATCATATTTTATCTAGTTTATCCATAAAATCATATTTTACATATAAAATCCAATTTTATACATAAAATCATATTTTATTATCAATTGTACCAAAATTAATAATTAAATATTTAATTTATTGGATTAAATTTATAAATTTCCAAAATTCAAAATTTATCCAAAAATTAATTTTTCTTAAAGAATTTTGGGCTCAAACAATTTTGACCCATTGCCTCGTGGACCAACTGAAACAATTTTCAATCGGGCCAAAAACTGGTTCCAAAACCATTTTGGGCTAGAATTCATAATTCAAGGAAAAATTTATTTTTAATAAAAAAAAAATTTCTGGGCAGCCCAGGACAATCCCGGGCTGCCCGCCCGTCGCTGGGCTGGACTCGTCCAGCCCAGCCGTTGGGCCGCTCCATGCGGCTCAGCTGCACGGGCTAGGGCAACGCTTGCCCTAGCTCGCGCAGGGCTGCTGCGTGCAGCCCATCTGCGCAGCCAAGCTGCGCGCGGCGCTGCTCGCTGCCTTCGGGAAGCGGGCAGCCCCGAAAATAATTTTTTTTTTTCGTTTTATTTTTCTGAAAAATCGAGGCTTTGTACAATCGATAAAATTTTAATCGTAAAATCCGAGAACAACCTGGCTCTGATACCACTGTTGGAACACGGTCGTTCTCCGGATCGAAAAAGAAAGTGATACCCGGTGCAGCGGAAGTTTTAAAATTTTATATGAAACGATTCCATATGGGTATCAAATTCCTATGATTAAAATTAATAACATAAAATTTAAACAATATAAATTTTACCTTAAAATCTCGAAGCGAGATTATGGACACCAAGAGATTAATCTGCTCTTGTTGTATATCCCAGGAACTGATGAACAAACATTTCTTCAATCAGGTCCACGAACGGAAATTTAATCCCTTTGATAGACTGCACTAGAAAGTCTATCAAAAGTTTCTACGAAGAGAAAATTAACAGATTTGATCTGTTAAACCAGATTGCAAATTTGAAATTCACAGGCTAGAATTTTCGAACAGAGAGAGGAGAGGGGGCGGCCACACCTAGAGAGAAAAACTAGGGTTTTCAAAAATTTTGTGACCAGTTATGTGTAATTTCTGTACTGCAATAACTTATTTATAATGTGGGCTGCTAACAGCTTAGGGCCCATTAGTCATAAGTTCAAGCCTGACAAGCAAAGCCCGCATGTTCAGAAATTAATATAAAATTCATCGTGACTCAGATTAATAAACCAATTTCACCAATGTTCACAGAAACCATTTCTGCATCTTTTAAAGTCAAGATAAATTTTCTGAATCCGAATTCAGTGGTTTCCAAAAATGTCCATCACTATGTCATTTTAGGAAATCTTACTCCCTCTACTTTTAAATAAGAAGTCCCACTTCTTTATTCACTAAATTTAACTCTTTAAATTTAATTATCTCAATGGGGATTAAAAATCCATTACTTGTGTGACCCTCAATGGTTCAGAGATACAGCTAGCCGTGGGCTCACAACTCCTTGTAACTCGGAACAACAATTTTCGACTTGCCCATCGAATCATGGTAAGAGCGCCTAGCAACATCGCCCCATGATTCCCTAGGTATCACTGATAGTGCCTGCAAGAACCAATAGATTTTGGTTAGCGTACAGTACGGTCCCTTCATCCATATATCCCGATCGAATCAACAACCATTGGTAAATCGAGAGTCGTTCTAGATTCGATAACTATGCAATACATCTTGAAGATAAAATAGTGACATCGCATGTGCTACTAGGAAACCAAGTAACCTAAAACACATCATGTACTCTGGCCAGAGATTCGTCACACTAATATCTCCTCAGTTTGCATAGGATATCCACACTCGCAAGTATGTGGTGAATCCTTGACAACAAAGCATCGACTCCTATATGTGTCGTAACTATACCCAATCCCGACACCTGATGACCCCAATAGAGTCGGTAAACGAGTCAAAGTACAGTACTAGCATATAGAGTCTCAATGATGTTTCAAGTAGTAAGGACTAATGGTGTACAACCAAAACCGCTGACTTTATCCACTCGATAAGTGATAACTACTTGAAAAGTTCGGATAGGGTAGTTCGATCATTCATCATATGAATATCCATTTGCATGCTTTGAACATCTCTATGTTCCATACCAATGAAACGTGGTACTCGCCATCACAAATTCTAGTCTCAATCTTGAGCGATCCTTATCCTTATTAACGGACGGCTCAATCGACTAGGAACTGTTTAGAATATACAGTGACTATAAGATGTGTTTCATGATAGTCATTCCTATGTGCTACCACATCTTACATACACTATAGTATATTCAAGGTTTTCATCTAAACATCTTATAATATGTCACAATATAATAATATGAAAAAAGATAAAGTAAATGTCATTATAAAAGTGTAAATTTTATACATAGAGTCATAAAAGCCCTTAGCCACAAGTTGGCTCACCGGGCACCCACTCTTTCATCCAGTGGGTGCCACACATACTGAACCCGATATTGGACTATCACCGTCCTGGGTAAAACCGCACACGCTGCCCCATCGGTCCAGTGGGTGTCACACGGTACCCGATCGTATAATAACAATAACCCTAGGGCTGAGCGACCCTAGAACAACTGGATATCTCAAAAGGATAACAGGCTCAACATGGTATGCAAATGCCGCATACAAATCATGAACAGTAAATCAAGCATATCATGACAGATAATAATGCAACACATAATTATGCAACACATAAACATGTATATTCAGCTGGCTATCTCAGTCTGTACTTACGTACCTTAGTTCTACTAGGCAAGCTGTACTAGCTCTAAAGTCCAAGCCTATAATCCGCACTACAATGCAAAATACTCATGCATTATAACATTATTCTAAAAGCCTTAACTAATCTATAGAATACTCCCTATTTACTATAAGGAGCCAGAGCTATACCTGCGTCCGTCATCAGCCCGCTGATGACGACTGCCCCAGAACTTGGGCACCGCTCCGCCGAAACCCCAGAGCACCTGGCCATCCTCCGGACCAAGCCTAGGAAGGCTCGAAACACCCCAAAACCCCTAGAAAAGCTAAGAACCAAGAGAGAAATGAAATTTGGTGTTAAAATTCTGAATTTCGGAGGCCCTATTTATAGGCGGAGTTCCGACGATCCGAACTGCCACTTGTCCAAGAGTTTTAGACACCTGGACCCTGCGGAGTTCGGACGGTCCGAACTCGGGTTCGAACCACCCGAATTGGTTCGGAGGGCCCGAAGTGGTTCGAAGGGCCCGAACTGGTCCGTATGCTCCGAACTGTTTTGGTCCTTCTGAACTCATTTTTGGACCCTCGGGACCTACCGTACCATTTTCGGACGTTTTGGATCTGATTTTCCATTTAATTTCACCAAATAAGGACTCCTTAAACATGTTTTGACACTTTTAAAATTATATGTCACTTTCTAACATGTTTAAAATCACTTAATCTTGTAAAATGAAACCAGACTACTACATTCTTCCCCACTTAAGATAATTTCTTCCTCGAAATACATCTTAAGTACCGACATGGACTTGAATAAGAACAACAAGTTCTTTATTCTCTCATATCATTTTACAAGACCGCACTGGATCCAAATAATTACTAGTAACATCATTGTCTCTAGACTGGGGTAACTTTCTAATAACCTGTTTGAAGTACAAAAGACTTCCAGAGAAATAATGGAAACCACCCAAATAATTCTTACAATCGCTTAATAAGAAACCCAAATCATCATGCTGATCATGTCCCTGATCTCTATCTGCAACTCTGATAAGGCCAGACAATACTTATCAAATTTCCTGGTCTCCCCCAGTACCACCAGTGAAAAATATCCATCCATAATGTACACTTGTCAAAGAATCCTTTTCAAGACTATTCTGTTAACGTAAACAAAAATCTGTATCTCTGATAAAGTCAGACGGTAGCGTTCAAATCTCTTGGCACTAATTCATTACCAATAAAAATTCATAAAAACATTCCTTTTGATAATTATACTCCTTGCTATAACTGTGCAAAATATCTAGACTCAGGTAGCCTCCCCCAATAACCTATCTGGAATAAACTTCCCAGAGAACACATTGGCATAGGTCGCGCTTCATATCCCGTCTTGAACAATCCTGCATAGTCCTCAGCACCTGGTATAATCTATCACTGAATCTATGATGAAAATCCATCATCAATAACCAACGACCCTAACACTGAGTCATTTCAGACACTATGTCAACCACTGACTTTCTGAATCGTTTCAGGAGAAAGCCTATAATTGATCACCAGCACAACTCTAACCCCTTGTTATGCAAATATCTATTAATTCATCACCGCTGAAAATTAATCATAAAATACTTGGAATTAACACCAGAGAATCCCAAATCATAATTCCACATAATTTTCAAACTACAACTTATTACCTTTCTGTTATCACAAAACAGAACTATCAAACCAACTCAAAGAACTTCAACTGGTATTCATCGATCGACATCGATCCCTGTCGCAAACCTAGCAACTCATGTGTCTTCGCTTGTCGGAGAGCAGGAGGAAAATACATCTTATGAAAAGCCGTGTGGAACTCATCCTAGGTAGAAATTTCTCGGGCTGCAATAAAAGGCGCAGAAGTAGAATCCCACCACTTCCGAGCTCGTCCTTCTACCAGGAAATTAAGAGTCTCCATCCGCTTCTCCTCGGTGCATCAAAACTCTCAAAAACAAACTTCCATACTGTAGTGACCCTTACCCGGATCACCTACTAAACAGAACTTAGGCATGCAATTAACTTAATAAAACATATATCAGAATAAAACTGCGGAAACCAATAACATTATACAATCCCAAGAAAAGGAATTTGTAATTATCCAATATTATACAACCAAATCGAATAGCTGTATAAACCCAAACAACAGTAATAAAGCCTAGACGAAGCTCCAGCTGGCCAACCACTGACTAGCCCCTCCTGGATCCACCCTCCTCGTCCAATCGCAAACCTGCCCCATGGAATAGGGTGTCCAGAAAAATACAGAGTACGAGACGTGAGCATAAAACGCTCAGTGCGAGAGTAAGAGTATACATGCATGCAAAGTGAACTCCCTATAGACTCGAGGTCAAGGATCAGATAACAGAGACAGACCGGGCCCTGGTATGTAGCACGCTGTGCCGTCGCTTCAGGAGGTGGCTCCCATACCGAGATAACCGTGGAAACACCGGACCCAAATCGATGGAAGTCCATCCACTAACAGGATAGGGTACAACCCTACTAACAGACATCTCGAAGGAGATACAGCAAGATGCAAATGAATGCAGCATAATATCATGGCATATAAATCATGCGGTCACATAATACATGCATACTCAGTCAGGATATCTCGAACAGTACTTTCGTACCTCAAATACCAGGTAGGCACTACCAGCTCTAAGTCCAAGCCTAAAGTCCGCCTACACAGCGAAATGATACTACTATCATTACAGTGCTCTAAAAGCCTTAACTAAGCTATTGCATACTCCTAAATATTTATAGAAAGCAAAAGCTATACCTTCGTCCGTCGTTAGCCCTTTGATGTCGATGCCTCTAGAACTTGGGCACAAAACCGCTACAACTATCGAACGCCTCTCCGACCTCCGGACCAAGCCTAAGAAGACTAGAACAGCTCGAATATGACTAGAAATAGAGAGGAAATCCGGAATTGGCAAGGAGAAATGAAATCTCGGCCTTCTATTTATAGACAACGATCGGAGCCTCCGATCCTTGATCGGAACGTCCGAACCTCGATCGGAACGTCCGATCCTGCCATCGGAGCTTCCGAAGATCCTGATCTGCCACGTGTCAAAATATTACTTGTTGACTCCGGATAGGGGTGATCGGAGCCTCCGGTCCTGATCGGAGCTTCCGATCCCGCCACACGTCATGGATGACGTAATATCATCGGTGCCTCCGATCCTCATCGGAGCTTCCGATCCCGATCGGAGCTTCCGATCGTCCCTTCGGAGCTTCCGATCCGTCCAATCCCCAATTTATTTAATTAGCATTAATCCTTTAATTACTCAATTAGGGTTCGGGCTACTACATTCTCCCCCACTTAAGATATTTCATCCTCGAAATCAGATCTTAAGTACCGAATGCAAATACAGAAATCAGAAACATTCTTTATTCAAACAAACGTTTACAGAGTTTGCAACTGAATACAACTTTAAAGAATGAAATCAAAACAACTCAGGATGGTCTTTACGCATCCTGTCCTCAAGCTCCCAAGTAGCTTCCTCAGTGCCTCGGCGCTGCCACTGAACTAAAACCAAAGGAATGACTTTGTTCCGTAAAACCTTATCCTTAAAATCAAGGATGCGAAGAGGTTTCTCAACATAAGTCAAATCCTTGTCTACCTGAACCTCAGACCGCTGCAGAATATGAGATTCATCCGCCACATACCGTCGCAATAGAGATACGTGGAACACGTCGTGAATACTAGATAGATGCGGTGGCAATGCTAGTCGATAAGCCAAATCGCCAATACTCTCCAAGATCTCAAACGGACCGATAAATCTGGGAGACAACTTGCCCTTAAGGCCAAATCTGAGAATCTTGCGGAAAGGTGACACTCTCAGAAACACTTTCTCCCCGACCTCGAACTGCAAAGGCCTACGCTTGATATTAGCATAACTGGC
This sequence comes from Henckelia pumila, assembly GCF_033568475.1. Classification (NCBI taxonomy): domain Eukaryota; kingdom Viridiplantae; phylum Streptophyta; class Magnoliopsida; order Lamiales; family Gesneriaceae; genus Henckelia; species Henckelia pumila. The sequence goes on along the minus strand of NC_133121.1, from coordinate 187,649,157 downwards.
CTGGCGATCCTGGGCAGTCTTAATCCGTTTCTTGATTTGATCAACAATGTCTATCGCCTGCTGGATAAACTCTGGTCCTTCAGCCTGTCTCTCCCCCACTTCTTCCCAGAAGAGTGGAGTACGACAACGTCGCCCATACAACGCTTCAAAAGGTGCCATCCCAATACTAGTGTGATAGCTGTTGTTGTAAGCGAACTCGATCAACGGCAAATGATCCTGCCAGGCTGAACCAAAATCCAAGACGCACGCTCTAAGCATATCCTCTAACGTACGGATAGTGCGCTCTGACTGACCATCAGTCTCTGGATGATAGGCTGTACTCAAACTGAGAGTAGTACCCATCGCACGCTGAACACTCCCCCAGAATCTAGAAGTAAACCTGGGGTCCCGATCGCTGACAATGCTCACAGGAACTCCATGAAGTCGAACGATCTCCTGAATGTACATCCGTGCCATGCGATCCACAGAGTACTCTCGGCTATAGGCAATGAAATGTGCTGACTTGGTGAGTCGGTCCACCACAACCCAGATAGCATCACAGTTCCTCGGGGATACCGGCAAATGGGTCACAAAGTCCATAGTGATAAACTCCCATTTCCATTCAGGAATAGGCAGACTGTGAAGCAATCCTCCAGGTCGTCGGTGCTCTGCCTTGACCTGTTGACACACCAAACATCTGGAAACAAACTGATAGACACTACGTTTCATTCCCTTCCACCAGAAACGAGTACGTAGATCCTTGTACATTTTGTTGCTCCCAGGATGAATACTCAACTTAGTGCGATGTGCCTGAGACAAAATCTCCTCTCGCAACTCTTCATCCTGTGGAATCACAAGCCTACCAGACAAACACAGAAAGCCATCTGACTGATAATGAAATCCAGATGAGCTACCCTCGTTAGCTAGACGAGCTAAACGCTGGGTCTTCGAATCAGACATCTGAGAATCTCGGATCCGCGAGTACAAAGCTGGCTCAGATAATATCGCAAACATCTGGATACTCTGCATACCTTTCTTATGCTTGAAGGTAAAACCTGAAGTACAACAGTCACTGATCGCACTAGACATCGAACAAGTCTGAAGTGCGGATAGTCGCACCTTGCGACTCAAAGCATCAGCGGTGAGATTAGCAGCTCCCGGATGGTACTTAATCTCGCAATCATAGTCCTTAAGCAAGTCCATCCAACGTCTCTGTCTCATGTTCAATTCTGCCTGAGTGAACAAATACTTGAGACTCTTATGGTCGGTGAAGATCTCAAATTTCTCGCCATACAGATAATAACGCCAGATCTTCAAAGCGAACACAATGGCTGCCAACTCCAAATCATGGACTGGGTAGTTGTCCTCGTGAAGCTTCAGCTGTCTAGAAGCGTATGCGATCACATGCCCATTCTGAGTCAGGACACAACCTAACCCCTGAAGAGAAGCATTCGTGTAAACTACATACCCTCCAGATCCTGACGGTAATGCTAACACCGGCGCAGAAGTCAACCGCCGTCGAAGCTCACGGAAATTCTCCTCACACTCGGAGGACCACTCGAAATCCATGCCCTTGCGGGTAAGCTGCGTCAACGGTCGAGCTAACTGAGAGAAGTTCAGAATGAAGCGACGATAATACCCTGCTAGACCCAGAAAACTACGGATCTCAGCAACCGTCGTCGGACGCGACCAATTAAGTACCGCTTCAATCTTGCTTGGATCAACAGAAATCCCCTCCCTGGATATGATATGGCCAAGAAAAACCACTCTATCCATCCAGAACTCACACTTGCTCAGCTTGGCGTACAATTGCTCATCTCGAAGAGTCTGTAGTACCAACCGCAAGTGAGAAACATGCTCTTCCGCATTACGCGAATAAACCAGGATGTCGTCAATGAAGACCACGACAAACTTGTCCAAATACTCCCTGAAGACACGGTTCATCAGATCCATGAATATAGCCGGCGCATTGGTCAAACCAAATGGCATCACTAGGAACTCGTAATGCCCATAGCGAGTACGAAATGCAGTCTTGGCTACGTCCTGATCACGGACTCTCAACTGATGATACCCAGATCTCAAGTCAATCTTGGAGTAAATAGAAGTACCCTGCAGCTGATCAAACAAGTCATCAATACGAGGCAACGGATACTTGTTCTTCACAGTGACTCGATTCAGCTGCCGATAGTCAATGCACAGCCGCATCGACCCATCCTTCTTCTTCACGAAGAGAACAAGAGCTCCCCAAGGAGATACACTAGGACGAATGTACCCCTTGTCCAAAAGATCCTGTAGCTGATTCTTCAACTCACGCATCTCTGACGGAGCCAGACGATACGGTGCTCTAGAAATAGGCGAAGTACCCGGCATCAACTCTATGCCAAACTCGACTTCCCTAGCAGGAGGAAAACCCGGAATCTCATCAGGAAACACATCTGGAAATTCATCCACAACAGGAATGCTCTCTATCCCAATACTCTCAGCGGACAAATCAACTGCATAGATAAGGTAGCCTTCCCCGCCAGACTCTAGAGCTCGATAGGCTCTCAAAGCTGATACCAAAGGCATCGGGGGTCGCGCTCCCTCACCATAGAAAAACCAACTCTCACTCCCTTCCGGATGAAAGCGTACTAATCTCTGATAGCAGTCCACTGAAGCTCGATAGGTAGTCAGCACATCTATTCCCAGAATGCAATCAAAGTCGTCCATCGCCAAGACCATGAGATTCGCTAACAGAATGTTCCCTTCGAACTCTAAAGGGCAACCCATCACTAGACGCTTAGCCAAAGCAGATTGGCTCGTCGGAGTAGAAACAGACATCACTACGTCTAGTGCAATGCATGGTAACTTATGCCTCTTAAAAAAACGTGCAGAAATGAAGGAATAAGATGCACCAGTGTCAATAAGTACAAGAGCAGGTATACCATAAAGCATAAATGTACCTGCGATGACTTTCTCATTCTCCTCCACTGCCTGATCATGTCTCAGGGCAAACACCTGGCCAGAAGCTCGTGGCCTCAAATGAGAACTCCCAGCAGACTGTCCCTGCGACCTCTGCTGTACGGTAGCCTGAGAACCCGATCCTGAACCAGAACCAGAACCGCCTCCCCCAGACAGTGGGCAATCCCTCCGGATATGACCAGTCTCTCCACAACGGAAACAAGCTCCAGAAGCTCTGCGGCACTTGTCGGATGGATGGTTCTTTCCACAGTGATCACACTTGTCCTTCTTACCAAAACGGACAACACCTCCCGAACCAGAGGAAGAAGTAGACCCGGACTTCTTGAATGACTGGGCACGGGGGGCCAAAGAACTAGCAGGTCTCGACTGAGAGAAAGACCTGTTCCGCCGAATGCTGTCCTCCGCCTGGTGACAACGGCTCACCAAACCCTCGTAGGACATGTCATCACCAACCGCCACACGGTCATGGATCTCAGGGTTAAGGCCCTGAAGGAACAGATTATACTTCATCCCTGAGCTATCAGCAATCTCGGGGCAATAGGATAGCAGATCAAAGAACCTCTGCTGATACTCATCGATAGACATAGTTCCCTGTCGCAGACTCAGTAGCTCGCCTGCCTTCGACTGTCGGAGTGCAGGAGGAAAATACCGCTTTTGGAAAGCTGTGCGAAACTCGGCCCAGGTGGCCACTCCTCTCGCCGCAACAAAAGGTGCAGAAGTAAACCTCCACCACCTGCGCGCACGCCCATCCAGAAGATAGCCAAGGGTCTCCACCTTCTGCTCATCAGTGCATTGGAAAGTCTGAAAAGTCGTCTCCATGCGGTCTAACCAGTTCTCCGCATCCTCCGGAGACTCACCTCCAACTAAGGGCTTAGGACCCATAGCTAAGAATCGACGCACAGTGAAACGCTCGTCGTCATGGTGACGATGACGCCGTTCTCGACGAGGCTCCCGGTCGGCATCACCCCAACGCCCACCAACACTGCCATGAGAACTCTGGTCGTCACGATTTGACATCTACAAAAATACCTCAAGATGAGACTAAATCCCAAGAAATCTTTTGCATGCTCTGATACCATAAATGTAGTGACCCTTACCCGGATCACCTACTAAACAGAACTTAGGCATGCAATTAAATTAATAAAACATATATCAGAATAAAACTGCGGAAACCAATAACATTATACAATCCCAAGAAAAGGAATCTGTAATTATCCAATATTATACAACCAAATCGAATAGCTGTATAAACCCAAACAACAGTAATAAAGCCTAGACGAAGCTCCAGCTGGCCAACCACTGACTAGCCCCTCCAGGATCCACCCTCCTCGTCCAATCGCAAACCTGCCCCATGGAATAGGGTGTCCAAAAAAATACAGAGTACGAGACGTGAGCATAAAACGCTCAGTGCGAGAGTAAGAGTATACATGCATGCAAAGTGAACTCCCTATAGACTCGAGGTCAAGGATCAGATAACAGAGACAGACCGGGCCCTGGTATGTAGCACGCTGTGCCGTCGCTTCAGGAGGTGGCTCCCATACCGAGATAACCGTGGAAACACCGGACCCAAATCGATGGAAGTCCATCCACTAACAGGATAGGGTACAACCCTACTAACAGACATCTCGAAGGAGATACAGCAAGATGCAAATGAATGCAGCATAATATCATGGCATATAAATCATGCGGTCACATAATACATGCATACTCAGTCAGGATATCTCGAACAGTACTTTCGTACCTCAAATACCAGGTAGGCACTACCAGCTCTAAGTCCAAGCCTAAAGTCCGCCTACACAGCGAAATGATACTACTATCATTACAGTGCTCTAAAAGCCTTAACTAAGCTATTGCATACTCCTAAATATTTATAGGAAGCAAAAGCTATACCTTCGTCCGTCGTTAGCCCTTTGATGTCGATGCCTCCAGAACTTGGGCACAAAACCGCTACGACTATCGAACGCCTCTCCGACCTCCGGACCAAGCCTAAGAAGACTAGAACAGCTCGAATATGACTAGAAATAGAGAGGAAATCCGGAATTGGCAAGGAGAAATGAAATCTCGGCCTTCTATTTATAGACAACGATCGGAGCCTCCGATCCTTGATCGGAACGTCCGAACCTCGATCGGAACGTCCGATCCTGCCATCGGAGCTTCCGAAGATCCTGATCTGCCACGTGTCAAAATATTACTTGTTGACTCCGGATAGGGGTGATCGGAGCCTCCGGTCCTGATCGGAGCTTCCGATCCCGCCACACGTCATGGATGACGTAATATCATCGGTGCCTCCGATCCTCATCGGAGCTTCCGATCCCGATCGGAGCTTCCGATCGTCCCTTCGGAGCTTCCGATCCGTCCAATTCCCAATTTATTTAATTAGCATTAATCCTTTAATTACTCAATTAGGGTTCGGGCTACTACACATACGTCGTAGCCAGTTCCCCGCATCCTCCGGTGACTCTCCTCTGACTAAAGGTTTTGGTCCCATCTGCATAAACCTATGCATGCTGAAACGCTTGTGATCATCATGACGATGGTTATGACGGCCCCGACGATGCTCTCGATCGTCCTGATCACCCCAGCGTCCACCTATGCTGCCGTGACTACTCTCATCACCATGACCCGCCATCTACACGATGATTAAAGGTTAACCCAATTCCAACAATCTAGATCCCAAGATTACTATGCATGCTCTGATACCATAAATGTAGTGATCCGCACCGTGATCACCTACTAATCAAAAGCTTAAGCATGCATTTAACTTAATTAAACATAATAAGAGAAAAGACAGCGGAAACTATAAAAGATATATAGCCCCAAGATAATTAAATCTTAAATACAACCAAATCGAATAAATAACAGTTAAAATCTTAAACTCTAAAACTCTTCTGAAGACTCCTGCTACCAAGCCCTGGTCACCGACCAACTACATATCTCGCTCCTGATCCACCTGCAAACCTGCCCCGTCAAATGGGGTGTCCGAGATAAAAGCAGGGACGTGAGCGCTAACGCTCAGTACGTAAAGTATTGAATATACAAGTCTATATGATACATGCAACATGAACTATGAATGCTCTGGGTAAACTGGGATCAATTCTGTAAAATCATGCTCAGTACACAGGCGCCTCCAATATGTGCACGCTGCTCCGAAGATCCAGTGGGGGCCATAAATACTGAACCCGATCTTGGACTATCACCGTCCTGGGTAAAACTGCACACGCTGCCCCGTCGGTCCAGTGGGTGTCACACGGTACCCGATCGTAAAATAACAATAACCCTAGGGCTGAGCGACCCTAGAACAACTGGCTATTTCAAAAGGATAACATGCTCAACATGGTATGCAAATGCTGCATACAAATCATGAACAATAAATCAAGCATATCATGACAGATAATAATGCAACACATAAACATGTATATTCAGCTGGCTATCTCAGTCTGTACTTATGTACCCTAGTTCTACTAGGCAAGCTATACCAGCTTTAAAGTCCAAGCCTATAATCCGCACTATAATAAAGAATACTCGTACATTATAACCTTATTATAAAAGCCTTAACTAATCTATAGCATACTCCCTATTTACTATATGGAGCCAGAGCTATACCTGCGTCCGTCGTCAGCCCGCTGATGATGACTGCCCCAGAACTTGGGCACCGCTCCGCCGCAACCCCAGAGCACCTGCCAACCTCCGGAACAAGCCTAGGAAGGCTGGAAACACCCCAAAACCCCTAGAAAAGCCTAAGAACCGAGAGAGAAATTAAATTTGGTGTGAAAATTCTGAATTTCGGAGGCCCTATTTATAGGCGGAGTTCGGACGGTCCGAACTGCCACTTGTACGAGCCTTTTAGACACCTGGACCCTGCGGAGTTCGGACGGTCCGAACTCGGGTTCTGAGGGCCCGAACTGTTACGTATGCTCTGAACTATTTTGGTCCTTCTGAACTCATTTTTGGACCAACGGGACCTACCCTACCATTTTCGGACGTTCCGGATATGATTTTTCACTTATTTTTACCAAATAAGGTCTCCTTTAAAATGTTTTGACACTTTTAAAATTATATGTCACTTTCTAACATGTTTAAAATCACTTAATCTTGTATAATGGAACCGGGCTACTTCATGGATATAGTGACTTGTTTCTTTGTCTTCCATGATATTAAAGCATCCCCAAGGAAGACACAAAAACCAGTAACTGATTTCCTCGTATCAATGCAAGCTGCCCAATCTGCATCAGATAATGCACGTAAATGACAAGAAGAATTTGTTGGGAAGAAAACACCTTGACCCGGGATGGACTTAAGATATTTGAGCAACTGATGAACTGCTGTTAAATGAGAAGTACGAGGTCTTGATACATTTTGACTGAGCTTATGTACAACAAACATAATATCAGGCCTTGAAATCGTCAGGTATATTAATCGGCCAATGAGTCTCCGATATTGAGTCGTGTCCTGAAGAAGATCACCATCAGTGTTTGTTAAACGAACTCGAGGTTCCATAGGAACAGTTGCTGGTTTGCTGGCAACGAATCCAGTATCTTCTAATAGAGTAAGAGTGTAATTGCATTGAGATAAGAATATTCCTGTGGAAGATCGTGCAATTTCAAGTCCTAGAAAATATTTCAGATTACCCAAATCTTTCAGTTTGAATTTGGTTTGTAGATCAGACTTTACTGTTGTAATAAGTTCAGTGGAAGGCCCTGCAATAATGATATCATCTTCATAGACTAGTAATGCAAGAAATGAAGATCCCGAGCCTCTGGTGAATAAAGTGTGATCTGCTTGAGATTGCACAAAACCTGAATCAATAAGAGTAGAAGAAAACTTGGTATACCATTGCCGAGATGCTTGTCGTAATCCATATATAGATTTATGTAAACGATAAACAAGTTTCTGAGATGTCGAATTTTGTGAAAGATCAAGTGAATAACCAAGAGGAAGATCCATGTATACTTCTTCAAGAAGATCACCATTAAGAAAAGCATTATTGATATCCAATTGTACAAGATGCCATTTATGACTAGCAGCTAGCGCAAGCAATACTTTGACAGTGACAAGTTTAGCCACGGGAGAGAACGTTTCAAAAAAATCAACTCCTTCTTGTTGTGTGTACCCTTTTTCAACTAATCTAACCTTGTGTCGATCCACCAAGCCATCCGATGCATACTTCACTTTGTATATCCACTTGCATCCTATAGATTGCTTGTCCAAAGGGAGAGGCACTACGGACCACGTATTGTTCAATTCCAGTGCATCAAGTTCCTCTTTCATGGCCTTCCTCCAAGCTAGAAATTTCACGGCTTGATGAAAAAATGTAGGTTCATATTGTGAAGACACATTGAGTACAAAATTTTTATGGTAGTTGGACAATGCATTGTAAGAAATATGATTACTGATAGGATATCTAACAGTGGCCTGGATTGTTGGTGAGCCTGTCAATAGTTGACAATGATAGTCTCTGAGGTAAGAAGACTGTCGAGAGATGCAAGTCGAGGTGCGCAGTGGTGCTTGCTGAGGTGCAATAGATATGGAAGGAGATGAATCTTGCACAAGAATATCACCTTCCAATGTTCTATGAAAGTGAGAATCTGTCATTGTGTCATGAGGTACCAAGTCAGGTGTGGTTTCTGGTATGGGAAAAACCATATTGGGAAAAGATCAATCGAAATTTTTGTTGGAAGCACGTGATGAAATGGAAAAATGTGTTCATGAAACACCACATCTCGAGATATAAATGTTTCCTTCAGCTTAACATCAAGGAGTTTGTATCCTTTACTCCAGGAGGATAACCCAAGAAAATACAGATTCGAGCTCGAGGCAAAAGCTTTTCTCTATTTGCTGCAAGTGTAGATGCAAATGCAAGACAACCAAACACCCGAAGATGAGAATAATCAACTTCCTTGTGATACAGTAACTCATATGGAGACTTGTTATGAGTGGATGGAGATGGTACTCTGTTGATCAAGTATGTGGCTGTTAATATGAAATCTCCCCAAAAACGAGTGGTTGCATGTGACTGAAAAAATAATGCTCTGGCAACATTTAATAAGTGTTGGTGTTTCCTCTCAACTACAGAGTTTTGTTGTGGGGTTTGAACACAAGAGAATTGATGAAGTATGCCTTTTTGCTGAAATAACTCTGTAAAAGCCAATTCTTTATCATTGTCTGTACGAAAGGCTTTTATTTTGACATTAAACTGAGTTTCAACTAAGCTACAAAATCTGGAAACCACGCGCAACACTTTAGATTTATGTTTGATAAGAAACACCCATGTGAAACGAGTACAATCATCCACTAAAGTCACAAAATAGTTTTGATTTTTACATGTAGATACATGATAAGAACCCCAAATGTCACAATGAATGAGATCAAATGCATTTGAAGACATATTATGATGTGCAACAAATGGTAGTCGTCTCTGTTTTGCTAATGGACATATATGACATGGTGTACTCTATATTGAGTCAAGTTTGTGGATGTTCAAACTCCCTTTGAGATGACTTAATATCTTGATTGAAGGATGTCCAAGTCTACTGTGCCAAATAGAAACATCTAGTTGATTTATAAGTACTTCAGAAGATGTGCTCTTTGTGTCCAGTACATATAACCCCTCAATTTGTTTACCCTTGCCAATCGTCCTCTTGCTTGGGAGATCCTGAATTATGAATGAGTCCTGAAAGAAATGTATCACCGTGATTGTGTTGGAAAGTAGAGAGCTGGCTGAAAGTAGATTAAATTTAAAGTCTGTAATGTAAAGCACATCTGAAAGAACCAAAGATGATCCCAATCTAATATCACCATTGTAATGTACATCAACATGCTCATGGTTTGGCAGTGTTACACATGAATTTTCTACTGCCTTAAGAGAGATAAAAGAATCAATGTTTGCACATATGTGTTTGGATGCACCAGAATCCACTATCCAATATGTTGGGGACTTCAAGAGGGTTGGAACTGAGATTGAAAAACAAGTACCTGAGATATTGTTACCTTCCTGGGATTCACTCTTTCTGTCACTTGGTGAGATATGTTGTATAAGCATATTCATCAACTGATCCATATGTGTTTTGTCCAGATTTTGAAGTATGTTTGAAGATGAATTTGTAGCTCTTGAAGATGTATCATTGGAAACTTGATTGACAGAAGAGTTGGAAGCCCTATTGGAATTGAAATTGTGATGTTTGAAACCCGGTGGATATCCATGTATTTTGTAACATGTGTCAACTGTGTGTCCCGGAGCTTTGCAAACTGTACAATAAGGACTTACTCTGTGGAATTTGTGGTGGATGAAGAACCAACCATTCTTTGGCGTTCCTCTTGCAGAACTAAAGAAAATACCCGATTGATGGGAGGAAGCGACTCAAGTAACAACACTTGGCTTCTAACATGTGCAAAGGATTCATTGAGACCCATTAGAAAAGTCATAGTGTAGTCCATGTGGAAGTATGCATCGATGTTCTTGACCCCATTACAGACGCATTTTCCACAATCACATGTCGATAAAAAATGATTTAACTCTTCCCAGAGTGACTTGAGTTTGGTGAAGTAGATACTTACAGAGTCCTGATCTTGGCGAAGGGAAAGCAATTCACGACGAATCTGAAAGATTCGAGGGCCATTACTCTGCTGGAATCGATCTTTGAGATCATTCCAGATATCAAGCGCAGATTCAAAAAATAGGATGCTCGCTGAAATATCTTTGGATACGGAATTCAATAACCATGAGATTACAATTTTGTTGTTGCGAGTCCAGACATTAAGAAAATTCACATCAGCAGCAGCTGGTTTGGGAATTGATCCATCTATTAAACCTAATTTATTTTTAACAGATAGAGCAATCTTAATGGATCTTCTCCAAGATGAAAAATTCTCACCTGTGAGTTGTTGCGAAACAAGAATCAATCCTGGTTTGTCAGAATGATGAAGGAAGAATGGACTCATCGGATCATCCATGACAGATCGTGGCGGCAGATTCCAAGCAGGGGGATGTGTGTTCGCCATGGGAGGAAGATTAATGGAGAGATCAGCGGAAGAAGATGAATAACGAAGAAATTTTCATGCCAACTGATACCATATTACAGATATAGAATTCAGAAATAATATTCAGAATGAATTGAATCTTCATCCCTTCATTGATTGATCGAAGAAAAAAGCAAAGTCCTTTTACAAGTGCTAGCATTTATATACATGAGATATAACTTCCATGAACTAACTAACTACCCTTAACTAACTATCAACTATATACTCTGATATTGTCGGCTCATTACTTCTATGAACACTACAGTTGGATATAAGAATTAATTATTATTTTATTTTATATTGAAAATTTTCATGTTAGCGTTACCACTACAACAAAAATAAGCTTTCGCAGCGCGACATAAACAGCGTGCAATAAAATCACGCCGTCAATTCTGTTATTTACGGCGTGCGCATTTACGTGCGCCGTTAATATTAGTAAAATTATTAATACAACAGCATGCACGAAAAGTATGCTGTAGATATGTATTTAAACGGTGCACTTTGTGTGAGCTGTTAAAAATAAATATTTACGGTTGACTGTGTACGTTGTTAATAAACTCATTTAAAATTTGATTTGATTTGATTTTTTTTTCGCAGCACAGCTTACAAGCAAGCTGCCAATTTTCCAAACCTCTTTCAATTCTACGTAGCTCCAAATCGCACGACTCAAAGCAAAACACATTTTCTAAAAATAATAAAGCCAACCCAAATCCCAAATCCCAAACCCCATCGGTATCTCCACAAATCGCTGAATACTTTTTCCTCTTCATTTTACGCCGCCGCTCATCCACCGAAAATTAGTCAGCAACCACCGTGAGTTGTAGCTCTTTTCGTGTACCTTTGATTTGTTAAGGCGCGCTGGTTTTGCTCATGATTTCAGTCCATTTCAAGCTAGCCCGGCCATTTTCCCCAATTTATAACCGAGAACAAAGCCCTATTCGAGTGACACTCTTGCCAATTATTGTTCATTGTGATTCCATGATTTCTTGATATGGGCCTCTAAATCCGTGACTGTATTTCGAGATGATGTTTACCAAAGGTCATTTGTTTAGGAATACATCGAGTATTTTTTTGGAGAAGTTCGTGATGCTGGACTATCAAGAAACAATAGCATCGTCGATTTATCGGGTATGTCTTGCCTTGTCTAGGAATGCATTGAGTAATTTTTGCTTATCTGTGCGTTGTTATCTGATGCAATTTGAACTTATTTTTAACTTGACATAAATTTTTCCAAATGGAAGGGATGGAAAGATATGTTATATTCTTGGAGCAAGGCGTTATTTGAATTGCGTGGGGCGATGACCCGATTTACTGGAAATGGAGAGCTCATCCAGATTCAAGGTTCATCATCATTTTCATGATTTTTCCTGATTTCTACCACTTTTAGTGATGATGGCCAACTAAGTTTGTTTGATTCCAAGGGTCAAATATTTGACCTTGGATGTGTGACTTTTTTTTGTTTTTTTTTAATTCTAAATATATATATATATATAAACTCATTTGAGTGTTGAAACTAAATATAAATGTAGGGTGTCTTTAGGGGTAGTTGGCTCCCACTCTTCAGGTACATCTGTGTGTTGATTTATGAAGGAACAATGCAAGGTTTTCTAGCAGGTGTTGGAAGAATAAATTATCATAATAACCTAGTGGACTCTATGTACTAAGAGAATATAATTCATTTGTCAATTCAGGTTGCATGTGTACTGTAAATGTACAATTAGACCATTATAAACGTAATAAGGCAATTTCTTATTGCAATTAAAAGTGAGAATTAGACACGAGAGGTTTCATTAACATATAAATTATTGAGGATGATTATATTATTATTCAAATATTAATTATTAATATGATGAAACACATAGAAGCCTATATATACACTACTAGAAAATATGCATTTAATGACATTTAAAAGTGTCATTGTATACTATTTATCCTGACATTTTTTATATAGTGACATTAAGTTAAAATGTCGTCTATAGTGATGTCGTCCAAAGGTTTGTGACATTTCCTAGTGTCATTATAACATAAAAATAGTTACACCACTAATGTCATGAATAATTGCTATAATGACAAAAAAATGTCACAATAAGATTTGTAACGACATTTGTAAATGTCATCTTTTCATATATATAAATACACTATAAGATTTATAATGACATTTATAAATGTCATCTTTTCATATATGTAAATTCATTACAAATTTTTAGGTCATTTATATCTTTTAATATTTTTTAAATACATAAAAAAATTCAATATTTAAAAGCAACTCAAAATTCTAAAAATTATAAATTATTGAAATTTATCGAAATACTTAATAAACACAATATAAAAATACAATATATTAACAACCAAAGTTGAGATACATAAAATTCATACAACATTCTCATAATACTTCAACAAACTACCTTGCCTTCTCATAATGTAACAACAAGCTAAGTACAAAAAAATCAAATGACTTAATAATAACAACAGAAACCAACGTTGTTCTTCAGAGCGTAAATCCTTCACAACCTGAACAATCTCGAGTAAATCAACTAGTTTGACCGTTCCAGAACTTTGACTACAGATTTGTTTTCCACCCACTCCCGAAACAAGCCCAAACTCTACATGACTAGCTTTAGGCTATCCATCGTCTTTCCCTGGAAGCCAACCAGCTTGTCTGGTAGCCTGAAAGACCAGTCAATAAAGCTCTATAGACTTAAACTCTAATACAGGAAAAATAAGAACAGAGTTCTAATGATATAGACAGAACACAAACCAGAAACCAAACGTTCAAACTTACTATGAAGAACATTTCGAAGTGCTCATCTTGGCCAACATCAGTTACATAAATAATCCAATCCAATCAGCTTTTTCTTCATACAGTCGGTACCTGTAAAGTGCACGCAGGAATCACTAAAAAGAACCCATCTCACATTTGCATGGAAGAAGTACAAACATTACAGTTCAAGTTTCGAACAGCAGGCTAACGATTGATTTAGTTAATCACAGTTACATTTAATATACTACATCACTAAAAATGTGAAAGTAGTGGTAAAATATTCAGATAATGATCTGCAAAATGTTTCAAACCAGGAAAATCATGGTCGTAACAAATCATCAAAAAATCTAAAACTCTTAAAAAGTTAACAAGACTCATAATCTGTAGTTCTACTATCAAACATGAGTAGCCCGAGAATTAAAACAAACTTACTAGAAAGAGCAAAAGAAATGAAACATATGAAGCCTTAAAAGTTAAACAAATAAAATAAAGTCAGAACCAACATGGTTAAGCAAAAATAATGAGATAAAGCATCAAAGCTACCTACATGTAGTGATTTTGACACTCTGTACAGCAGAAGTAGACTAAAAATGTCCAAATTTTAAGCATTTGCATTTCAAATACCCATAAGTTCAGAACAAGGGGTTAATCAAACATAAAACCCTTTCGGTCTTCGGCATAGAAGTAATCTTATTCCTTAGTCTATTATCTATGACAACATGCTTCCTTGGACTCCTCATTTAGTCTTTCAAATGAGCTTCTCTTACATAAGCTGAGAGTACCAAAACTCGTCTGTTCAAGAGAATCGTCTTCTTGAAACCTAAATATCTGGGCAGTTTTAACAGATAGCATAATCTTTATTATTCCAGATGTAATGAATCAAGCCTAAATGAGATATTGTGTTAAATAGCAACACAAGATTTTGAAAGAATTGATCCAAGAATACATAAGAGAACAGAACTGTGACACCCTTCAACATGTTTAGCCATATTTCCATCATAAGTGGTAACAAGTACATCACTTTCCAAAGATATAAAATAATCTAGATCAGCCATTTGAGATGAGTGGTTATTGAAAAATTTTAGGTCAAATGGTTCTAGCAATCCCTTAATTTTCTTTTTATTAATACAGTTGTACACTTAGTTTATTCTAGAAAGTCTTAATCATTCAACTATCTATTAGAATGTCTTACAAGTATACATACACAAAGATGAAAACATACAGTGTGAAATATTAGAGTATGCATGAACAAAAATAATAATAAACAACGCAATACACAAAAAATGAATGAACAAATGAACTATATGCATTCTGATCCATAGTCTAACTGCAATGTTCGCTAGAAAGCTTCACTATGTATATCACAACTAAAGTAGCCTCAAATCATTACACTAATTAATTTTACAGAAAATTATAAGTAGTTGAAAATGTACCTCGAACTCCACCGAACCCGATGCCTAACACATTAACACAAATATCAGTCAATATTAATGTGATATGATTGACGAAACGAATTTAAATCGAAGAGATTGAATTTTACCCTTGGGAAAGGTATGAAAGACGATGAAACGCGATGAAAAATTGATGAAAAGAGAAAATGTTTAACTCATATGCCAAATGCAACCATTTTTAACTAAATTTTTATTTCGGAGCAATTCCAATCAATCTGTCTGAACAATTTCCTGAATGTATCTTTCTTAAAAATCGAAGAGAACCAATTCAAGCAGGTTTCTAATTCAAAAATAAAACACGTTGAGATTGAGATTAATTTTTTTTATTTAGTGAATATATATGAGTTCTAAAACCACTACCAAAGGTACTACAAACATTGAGCAAAACCTGAGAATAAAGAAAGAAAGTTCTATCATCAATTGAGTGATGAGTTTGTAATGAAAACTCTAGCTAAAGGAAAAATAATACCTTAAACTGCATATTCAAGTATTTTGGCAAATTGATCGATTTTGACCTTAAAGCACACTATAGACGAATGAAAACAAGAAAAAGGAAAAAAAAAGTGACAGATGATCAATGGACATGAACCAGAATTCTTCAATCAAGAAAATAACTAGAATAAACAATTAAAATAAAAAATTAACAGGAATAAACGATAAAGATTCAAGACAATATAAGTTCCGATTCAAAAGAAAATACCACGCACCCATGCCCAAAAAAGAAGTCATCTTCAAGAAATGAAAACCTAACAAACCTCAACAACCCGTGAGGCATAGAAAACAAAGGGTTTAAATCCAAGCAATGGATGTAGGTGCTACTGGCCGGTAAAGCTAAAGATTTTGGAGGAGAAAAGAGATTGGGGATCTGATTGAGAGGAGAGGAGCGCTACCCTAGCTATCTTTGATATTCCAATTTCTGTCCAAAAAGTGTCTATTATCTATTATTTATTTTATTTATTTAACATTAAAATATTTTAGGAGGGAAAAAAGAACTTATTAAAATTACAAAGAGGGAAAAATTCCCTCCATGAATAAAGTGACATTTATTAAAAGTGTCATTATAACTAATCTAATAAGTTTTTTTATTTTTTATAATAAGAGTTTTTTGCAAGTGTCAGTGTAAAGTTTTTGTAACAACATTTTTTTAAAAATGTCAACAAAAAAGTGTCACGTTAGCAATTTTTTCTAGTAGTGATACTTATATATAAATTAATAATGCTTTTATGATACAACATATTCTCAAAAGTTACACATTATCAGAAGTTAACACATTAGGTGGTTAGTTTCAGGATGGATAAGTTTCTTTAGTTTTCTGGATATAAGGGGCTTAGGAGCTTGATAAATATGGTTCCTTGACTTAGCCGACCAAATAAATTGTTAGTGATGGTTTTAGTTTAAATTAATTTCGTAGTGGACAGATTGAAAAGAAATACTTCAAATGAAAGTTATTTTGCATTGTTTGCAAGTCTCCTGAATCCTTCCCTTATGCATTATGATTATTCATAAATTGCAGCCTTACTAAGTTAGCATCTTAACTACAAAGAATTATATAATTCCATTATCGTCTTTTTGAGGCAAGTTTGCACTGTCACTATTTCGTTGGATTTGCTTTGTGTTGTTTATAGCATCATCAGCACAAGATATTTTAGTATCGGTAAATGGTTCTGCTACTATATTGCCAATGTTATATCAGATAATCAGACTATAAATTATATAAATGTTTAGACAATGTATAGATGGATTCACTTCATTTCCATCCCTGTGCTTTCTTCAAGAATCCTATTATTGTGTGATTGCTGATCATGAACGAGAATATTTTCACAGATTAAGAAAAGCATAAAAGAACTGTGAGCTCTCGGCCATGATAGAACCTCTCTTGAAGATGAGTCTTTCAATCTGGAAACTTCCTTAGATACATGCATCTTGAGTCTCATCGCGTCCTGTTGCAACGGTGAGTTTTTCACAAGTACACACTGATTATAATTTCTGTTTTCCATTGTGTTTATTATGTTTTGTACTTTTTTCAGGCAACAAACTTGTAAGAGCAAATGAATTTGTGAAAATTTTTTATCTAGAAAAATCAGCAACAGATGCCATAAAGCTTGTGAACACATTAAAACTTCCAAATATGGCCGAACGATTCGGCAGCATACTTGGAGTGAGACCCCAATCGAGTCATTGCAGGTGGATATATCATACGTCTCTTGCTTACTTAGAATATTCTCAAATTTTACTATTGTAGGAACAATTGCTTAATGAAGCCATCGGAAACATTGTCCTCCCTGACATCAAATCAAGTATCCAACTGCCAAGGTTCTATCAGAACTACTAATGCCACATCTTCTAAGTTATTTACTGCACCATCTTCCACCTTCTTGACGAGGATAATGTGTATATCTTATTTGGATAATGAGGAATTAATTAGTTTGTATGATATATCTTTTTTTTTTTTTTAAATGTGTTGATGATGATTGATTATGAATTGATCATTGATTGAGTTTCAATTTATTTCAATTTGTACATGTATACTATAATAATGCAATAATAAATTAAATATGAAAAATACAATTCAACGGTGTGCACATGCTTGCTGCAAAAAATGCTTCCGCAGCGTGCAAATGTGCGTTGCTAATAATGTTTTTCGCGGCGTGCGTTGCACGCGGCCAATAACTCTTTCGCAGCGTGCATTGAGCGCTGCCAATAATGTTTTTCGGCGTGTATTGGGTGCTACCAATAATTCTTTTGCGGCATGCATAGCGCGCCGTCGATGACCCATGACTTTTAACAGTTTGTAGTTGTGCAGCTTGCAATGCGCGCTGCGGAAAGGCGATTTGCACGCTGCGAAAAAGCATTTTTGTTGTAGTGTACATTTATTTTATTACTTTGGGCAATTGCTGGAAAGCAATTGTTTTTTTTTTACACGATTTTTTGTTATAAGAATGGTTGACTATTGTAATGAGTAATTATGTTTTTTTCCAGAACGAGAGTCGAAGTCTATTTTCTTCCGCTTGACTTGCAACTATATATGATTGAGAGATTAATTATCTTAATTTTTTTATTACTATTCTTTCTTTTTTTTATGGTATTCCATAATTATTATTTTTATTTAGGTCATGGTTGGTAATTCAATCTAATTTGCTTGTATACATGTCTTGTTTATTCGTTAAATTTTAATGTTTGTCCGCACAATGAAATTTGTGAGTAGCAATGCATTGGATTCAATTATTATCACAATATATTTATTAATTAAATAGACATAGACATTCTGGTCTTTGAAAATGCTTCCTTTCCCCATACTTTCACTAAAACACTTCATAGAAACTTGATATATATATATAGCAAGGCTTACAAAAAATTGAATTGCAAAAATTTGGTTATGCAATAAATCGGAGAGTAAAGTGTGATGCACGTAGAAGCATATATATGTTTGCTTCTCCAAAGTAATGGCATCCCCATTTCCTTCGTTCGAGTATTCGAGATATTGAGTTCGTATATATATCTTTTGGTTGTGAATACTAAGATCGATATGTTATATTTAACAACACAGAATTATTGATGTCACTTTTTTCTTCTCAGCATTCTAGACTCTCATTGCTTTAATCCTTTTGTACAATTAATATTCATTTCCATAGATGAATATCGGTGGATAATGTCTAGCTATCCTTAGGAATTTTATCGTGTTTATTTTTAAAGTTCTGCATCTCTATGTCATTTAGTCATTTTTTTCAAGTTTATAAATGATAGCTAGCCTCACCATTGACGGGTAGTGAAATTGAAATTGAGCAAGTTCATAACTAATTAAGAGTACTTTTGGATCGAAGGAATTTATGGTGCGTCGTGTATGTCAACTAGTGGTTTATTTTTATAAAAAATTTTAATTGAACAATATACATATATATATATATATATATATATTTGAATTTTGAAACTCTGCAATATTATCATAACACTCTTTATCACTATATTCGTTCTCATTCATTGATAAAGACTTTGAGATTAATGTCACAGTACACGTGAAATGTCGTTGTGCAATTAATCGTTGACACAATTAAGGTATTCTTCTTACAAAATTTGCTCGTTAGACTATTTCACAAAAATTTTTGAATTATTTCAAATAATCCTTTTCAAATTCATTTAATTTACTTGGATTAATAAAATTAATTTCATGCATGTAATCTTGAAATTCATTTTATATTCACTTAGCTTAATGTCTCGACAATTGTGATAGACCTCAAATTCATTCAAAATGATTTTATACGAAATCTAGGTTTGAAATTTATTTTCAAGTCAAATCCCTTCATAAAATTAAACTCTTTCGGCCAAAAACAATGTTTTATGAATCCTCATCGATCTCCCTTAAAAAAAGAAACGACCCTTTTTCTGGTTCTTTCTCAATGTATTCAGACACCAGCACAAAATTACCGAACACAGTTCGAAGCCTGCATTCATAATTAACATTGCAAACAATATAATCATTACAACATAGAATAAAACATAAACAAACCAGCCTTAATAATCTTTGAAGCCTAGGCCTTTGCAGCCAGGGAGATCAATCCATTCCACTTGAACTTCAATTTCTCCTCGTTCAACATTCCTCAATCTTAGAATCATGTCTTGTGTCATCTTCCCTTTGTTCCAAATGACGCAACTCTCGTCCGACAGACAATTGTTTCTGCCCGGTTGAACCCTATCGACTTTCGTGCCATCCGGCAAACCTTTCAAACCCATTTTCAGACATTCTATATAGGGCTTGATGTCTATCTCAGCATTTCCCATGCTATCGTCCACCGTAAATGTGTCCTTGTCGTACACAGACTGAAAAATATATGACACGCGGTCGGCATGGTAGAGAATTGGGGTTGGAGTTAGGTAGTGCTTGAGAAAGTATCTAAGAATTATTTCTCAGCTTCTTCTTAACAAAATTTTGAAATTTTGTAGAATTTTTTAAAGAAAAAGTTGAAAAGAGTTTTCTATCTCTCTCAAACAATACTTTAATAGAATCAAGGGCGGAGGCACATGTTGGGCCACCCCAACACTACTTTAAAATTTTTTTATATTTTTAACAAAAATTTATATGCTAATTTGGGATATACATATTTCATGATGAGCCCGGGTAGCCCATTAAAAAAAATTAAAAAGCCCAACTTTTATAGGGCAAGAGCGGACTGTGCACTGGACTCGTGAGAAAAGGAACACACACCGTGTGAGCATTTCGATTTTCCATTAATTTCTTTTAGTCTGCCACGAAGATCTCTCGTAAGTATGCAGTCCTTAGTAAATTCCCTATGCTCTGCTATTTTCGATTTGCTTATTTTATGTTTATTATTTGCAGATTTAGAATCGTTTGTGTCTGGGTTCTTGCTTTCCGACTTTTATTCTCTGGTATGTTGAATTGTTGATTTTAGGTTTTTTAAAGGTTTTGATTTTTGAATCGTGAATGATGGGTTGATTTAGATAAATTAGATTCATGATTATGTACATCTGTGTACAATTGATGAATTGTGATTTTTTGGTTTGATTCACGATGGTTAAGATTTTTTGAATTGTTTTTTTGTTTGATTCATGATGGTGTGTATGTGTGTATATATACAATGATACTTTCAGTTCTTATTCTGTTAATGTTGGTTGGATCAAATCAAATAATTTTTTTTCACATAAACCACAGTAATAATGAATTTTCACATAGACTTGTTTTGGCACAGGTAGAATGGTGTATATACATTTGTTATGAACTATCAAGTTTTTGATTTCATAAAAAAGTTTACTCGTTTGATGATGCTTGTTATGAAATTTTTAAGTTTTTCATCAACATAGAATGATTGATCTTAGAGATATTCATTTTATTTAAACTTCATTTCTTGCAAGGACGATGGAGATTTTTTTTCAAAGGTTTTCAAATAATATGAGTCTCATATAAAAATTATTGAAGAGCATTGAATAGAATAACGATAGGAACGTACAGGTAAAATATACGTCTTTTTTTGTTTAATTATTTAAATTTAGTGAAATCGTAGTAACTTACTAGAACGATAGGAACACTTAGATCCTTGATGGAAATGGTTAGATCTTCATTCCACACAGGATTGCAATTGTCCTTAACAACGCTTGTCTTCACTTTCTGCAACAATTTTATGCGAATGCATGCATAATTAGGTCATATGAATTTGATAAAGTACAGGTAAAATATACGTCTTTTTTTGTTTAATTATTTAAATTTATATATTACATATATTATTTATTTTATTCAAAATATTTCTTATGGAATTAACATCAAATGGGAACGAATCCTCATCGAGAATGCTAGTAGCAAGGTAAATGATCTAGTTACTATTAGGCTAGCTATGACTTCTTCACAAACTTGTGAAAAGCTTGTAGTGCGAAAACTTCATGTAAATCCATGCTTTCCTACTTTGTGTTTTATTCATATAGTATGTGCACTAGAAAACAATGGAGAACATAAATATATATTTATATATTGTCATATATATGGGGAATTCATAATGAACAAACCTGAGTACCGGAGGTGATTACGACGTAGGGGTCGCTGCTAACAGTGTCTCGCACAGCAAGATCGATACCTCGACGAACCCAAATTTTAAGTAATCCCAACGCATCCATGGATTCTGGAAAGCTTTATAATAATAATAATAATTGTTTTGTTTTAGTTTTTGGTCCTTTACTTGTATTGTTTAGTTTCGAAACAAAGTCTTTTCCTTAATTTGTTGTGAAAATAATTAATTCACATGAAAGTTCAAAGACAAAAGAGGTCCTCAAAGTGTCTAGATAATTAAGGCGATCTAGCCGGTCAAGGAAGCCCCAAGTACCGTAAAATTAGATTAATGTGTGAGGTTAATACAAAGATTTAATATATGCCTTCCCACCCATCCAATTCATCCATCCACTATGCTTAAAATTACCAACTTTTTATGACTGAGTGATCATATGTTGAAATTATATTTTTAGTTTAGTATATATATTCAATGAAAACATGTAAATTGCCCTAATCCCTCGTAGCTTGGGAAAATATGCTTAATATGGTTTAGAATTAACGAATCATAATATGATAATTTGAGTTAATTAATTATCTAGGTTTTAACAACGATATTTTTTTATAAAATTAAAACATTTTTTTAAATTAAAAAAATGCTTTTTTTAGTTTATAAGGTGTTTGAATGATCATTTAAGTGCTTAAAAACACTTTTTTAACTCAAATTTAGAACTTTTTTCAGAAGCAAAAAATTAGATCTTAAAAAAGCATTTTTTTGAAAAATGCCTATGAAATCCAAACGGGCTAATCAAAGACAACAATTTTTGGAAAATCGTTGTCAATTAGCTTATTTTTTTAGGTCAAATACATCATATTTTTTAAAAGAATTGTTTATTTACATTTTTTAAGAGAAAAAAGAGAACAAAGACTCGGAACCATTGTGTATAAGGGTGCTTTTTAAGATTGATGAACACAAATATTAATTTAACACAAATATTAATTTAGTCCTCGAGCTTCTTAGAAAATTATAGTAATCTATGCAAAATATGATTAATTTAGGTTATTCACGATCATTCAGTGTAATATTAATTATTCAGTCTCTGAGAGAATGATATTTTACTAATCATTTATTAAAACTTAACTTGGTACGCTTGCGAGCGAAGAAAATAGGCAAACAAAACATCCATAAACCTTTAATTGTGTTTTATTCATTTTCAGTCAAGCTATCTTTACCAGTGTTCTAATCTGTCAGTCGTCCTTATTCTGCAAAACTACTGTCGGTCCACTGATATTGACAGCCAAAAGAGAACGAGCAGTTTAGTTGACATCTATTGCAACCATGATTTAACATTTAAAATATTTAGAAATAATCAAATAGGAACCGCGGGTAGAGAAATAAACGAAAAGTGCACGAATATTGATTTAAAATGTAAAACAATGGTGATGAAAATAAACTTTCTTCAAAAATTAGTTTAGTTGACATCTCCCGTGTTGGGATCGAGTGCAAACGCGGAAGGAGGGATGTTGACGACGTTTGCCCCGACGCTGACAGCCACGGCATGGACATAGTAGAGGGATGGTCTTGTTGGATTTCTAAGCAATGGGGTGGATTTGATATGTATGGGATGGTACTTGGGGCCTAGTTTTAGTGATCCAGTAAAGCCAGATGAATTGTAGCTGGGCAAACAGTAAGAGAATGTGGACTGATAGATGCTTGGAGTTTGGGATATAAGTGATATTGGGCCTTGGTCCAAGCCCAATAAGCCTTGTGCTGGTATCGACGGCCCGTCGGTCTTCTGAATGCAACCGAAGGTGATACCGGGGATGACATTGTCGGATAGGGTTAGGGTATCTTGGATAAGATTCGCGGTGAGATGGGAGTTGCCACAATATGTCAAGTTTAAACCACAACTGTTCCCATCGCAACTAGGGTGGGGTACCTGAAACTCGAAAAATATGTCAAGATTATTTTTTTGAAGTTTTAGTCCTTTTTTAATGTTCAGAATGATCTTTAATTTAATTAGATGATCATAGTATATACATAATACACTGATGTTTTTTTCAAAAATAAAAAAAATTAATATGTGTCATGTGGATTGATGTTTCTAAGCTAGCTCTTCATTTTATATATCTATTTAGATATTAAACGAGGAAAACTTGTCTATTTTTTGGTCAATTAATTATTTTTCAAAGACGTTTTGTTTCGGTACATTAACTTTTAGTTTTAGACTATTTTTGTTCAATTGCTGACGTGATACTTGAAAATGCTGACGTAACACCGAAAAATGATGGCATGTCAAACTATCACGTTGTAGACAATTAAATTTGACCTTCAAATATGACAAGTACAAAATAATTGAATATCAATAAAACAATTAGCTATTTTTGGGAAGATTAAATTTCTAAAAAATAAATAGTTAATTAATTGATATTTTAATATATTTTGTGATCAAATCAAGATTTTTAAATCAAGAGTGCATCTTGCACAAATTGGAAGAGAATACTAATATTTTTAGTATTTGAAATCAAATCTTGAATCAAATGGAAGAAAATACTAATATTTTTAGTATTTAAAATCAAATCTTGTGATTAATGAAAGATAATCACCAAATAAATTAGGAGGAGCCAATCAAATTGCGACACCTCATCAAATCGAAATGGTAAGAATCTGCATCCTTCAGCTATAAATAGGGGCAAATGACCAAGAAGAAAACACAACACAGAAGACTGAAGCAAAGGAATAGAAGAATTCAAGACATTTCTCTCAATTCAAATTCAAAAACTTCAAAGAAATCAAGAGATGTTCAAGGCGTTCTTCTTCAAGTCCATCAAATTCGAGAAGATCGTGTTCTTCATCAAATTCAAGAAGTTCGTGTTCTTCATCAAACAAATCAAATTCAAGAAGATCGTGTTCTTCATCAAATTCAAGAAGATTGTGTTCTTCATCAACAAATCAAATTCAAGAAGATCGTGTTCTTCAACAAATAAATCAAATTCAAAAAGATTGTGCTCTTCATCAAATTCAAGAAGCTCGCATTCTTCATCAAACAAATCATATTCAAGACGATCGTGTTCTTCATCAAATTCAAGAAGTCCGTGTTCTTCAACAAATAAATCAAATTCAAGAAGATTGTGTTCTTCATCAAATTCAAGAAGCTCGCATTCTTCATCAAATAAATCAAATTCAAGAAGATAGTGTTCTTCATCAAATTTAAGATAACAAATTTCAAGGCGCGATTCAAGGAGTTCATCGCGTTCTTCCCAAATTTTGAAGTTTAATTCGATATCAAGGTGTTAACTCATTGAATTAATTTTATCAAGACATCAAATCAAATCTCAAGACATCTAATCTTATTCTAGAAGATCAAATACTCAAGAAATTCAAATTCATCAAGAAATTGTCATTGAAGAGGAAAATCAAGGGATTATTTAGAGATTGCATCAACTAATCTTTATTTAATTTTTCAAATTCACTTTGTATCAATTTTCTATTTCTTGATTTTAAGAAATAAATAATTTTGCGCTACAAATTTTGGCACACCCAGTGGGATCGTCTCTACCCTTCATCATTTCTCTTCATCAAAATTTCTAAGCCATCATGTCCACCTATGAAAAGATCACTAACATGAAGATTTCTACTACAAAGTCAACTGGAAGTCTTGGAGTCATCACAAAAAGCATGTCTAAGAAATTACAAGAATCTTCTGAGCAAACCCATTTTCATGAGACCCATCAGAACTCTCACATAGAAAGCGTGATGATGACAAATGCCACAACTTTAGAAGATCAAATAGCAAATTTGACAAAGGCCATTGAGGAACTCTCGAGACATGTTCAATAACATGATTCCCAAATTATGAAGTTGATAGACAAGATAAATCATACTGATACAAGTTACATTGACAAAAAAGATGAAACTAATGATGGAACTGAGTCATCATTGAAGAAAAAACAAAATGAACAAACTAAAGACTTACTATTTTTCATCTGATGGGTCAGTTTCCATGAACCAGTTAAAAGACTTCATCATGGGTACTATCAAAGAAAAACTCGATGGATGCTCAAAGTCATCTCTCACCTATGCCAAACCATACTCGCAAAGGATCGATGACTTGAGGATGCCCACTGGTTACCAACCTCCAAAGTTTCAGCAATTCGATGGCAAAAAAAATCCAAAGCAACATGTGGCTCATTTCGTCGAGACATGTAATAATGCTGGAACATACGAAGATTACCTAGTCAAGCAATTTGTCCATTCACTAAAAGGAAATTCATTTGATTGGTACACTGATCTAAAGTCATGTTCAATTGATAGTTGGAAACAACTAGAAGAAGAATTTCTCAATCGCTTCTACAGTACTCGACGAGTAGTTAGCATGATTGAGCTAACAAACTCACGACAATGGAAAGAAGAGACCATCATTGACTTTATCAATCGATGGAGAAATTTGAGTCTTAACTGCAAAGATCGATTGTCTGAATCTTCTGCAATTGAGATGTGCATCCAAGGTATGCATTGGGGACTTCGGTACATACTTCAAGGAATCCAGCCAAAGACATTTGAAGAATTAGCTACTCGAGCCCATGACATGGAGTTTAACATAACTACAAATGGAGCGGAAGGGCATCCAACTCAAGAGTATCACAGACCAATAGAAACAGAAATTTTCAGGAAAGAGGATGAGTATTTCACCAATACTCCTGACCCACAAGAGTATAAACTGTGAACGGTATCCACCAAAGGTATTACATGTGGTTAAACTGTTATATACTCCACCAAAGGTATTACACGTGGTTAAACTGTTATGTCCCCACCAATAGTGAATTCATGTGGTTAAACTATATTTCTCCCACTTATGGTATTTTATGTGGCTAAAATATTAAATCCCCACCTAGTCTAGGGTGGTTAAGAAATAGATACTCCTGGCCCGCATGAGTATAAACTGTGCAGGACACCCCCTCTCAAACAATCAAATTTTTGAACTACGTTATGACTTGATCCATGTATTGGGTGCGTAGGCAACTTAGATATATTCTGAGTACAGTCATGAATTTGTTGTTTTTTTTTTCACATAAAATATTAATATGCCTTATATTTTCAGTGAAAGTTAAACACAATAAAAAAAATCCACATGGAAGAAATTTGGAAGATATTGAAATTGAAATTTTGGAATGAGGATTTGTGCATCCTCAGATATCAAATTTCAGCAACTAAATTTTCGTGACTTATTCACTCCCAAAACAATCATGAATAAGTCTCGAGGGGGCATTTGTAGACAATTAAATTTGTCAACCTTCAAATATGGCAAGTACGAAATAATTAAATATCAATAAAACAATTAGCTATTTTTGAGAATATTAAATTCCTAAAAAATAAATAGTTAATTAATTGATATTTTAATATATTTTGTGATCAAATCAAGATTTTTAAATCAAGATTGCATCTTGCACAAATTGGAAGAGAATACTAATATTTTTAGTATTTGAAATCAAATCTTGAATCAAATGGAAGAAAATACTAATATTTTTAGTATTTAAAATCAAATCTTGTGATTAATGAAAGATAATCACTAAATAAATCAGGAGGAGCCAATCAAATTGCGACACCTCATCAAATCAAAATGGTAAGAATCTCCATCCTTCAGCTATAAATAGGGGGCAAAAGACCAAGAAAAAAACACAACACAGAAGAGTGAAGCAAAGGAATAGAAGAATTCAATACATTTCTCTCAATTCAAATTCAAAAACTTCAAAGAAATCAAGAGATGTTCAAGTCGTTTTTGTAACGCCCCGAATTTATCTTAATTGAGTTTAATTGAGATAATTAGAGTTTTCAGAATTTAAGAGTCGACTTGATTTTGATCGGGGTCCTTTTTGCAAATTTCAGAATTTTCAGGGACTAAAACGCAAAAATGAGATTTGTTAGATATTTAAGGGAGCTTTGACTTTTCCTCCTCCACTCCTTCTCCTTCCTCTCCCTCGTCTCTCTCTCTCTCCCTCCATTGAAATGATTCCCAAGCTTTTCAAGCTTTGGGATTTCAGTTTCCGGTCGATCCGTCTGTTGGAATGTAATTATGAAGGTAGATTAACGATCACGGCGACGAGAGCTCCGTTATACCGTAAGTTTCTCTTTGATCGAACACTTTCCATTTTTCGGATGTTGTTAGAATCGATTGGGTTTCGGGTATGTTGTTCTTGGCAGAGTTCTGATCTTTATTCTCTTTCGGTTTTGAATTTGGACGTCGTTTGGAATTGTTTTGATTTTTGAAAGATTATTCGAAATTTGGGTTTTGGAGATTTGTTGGGTTTGAACCATTTCTGGTGGTTTGATGGTTGATTTGAGTTTATTGGATTGATATTATGCTGTCTGTGTTTCTGGTTTGATCAGAGTTTAATCGTTATGCTGCCAGTTTGAGTTTTGGACTATAGTTCGGTTTGAATTGTTGAGCCGATCTTCGATTGAGTTGTATGTTAATCTCGAGCCTTTATTACTTATTTCACAGATTGTTTGAAGGTCGTTGGATTGCGAGAGTGCAAAGTTGAATCGTTCTGGAGATAGGAGCCGGTATAGTATCGAATTCTTATCGTATGAAGTGGATTCGAGGGAGTATTTGAATGAGTTTATTGTTTTTGTTTCCAGGTTTGGAGCATCGACGTCTTGAGAAGAGGTATAAGATGACTTGGATTGGAATGGAACGATTGACTCGAATCCGACTTGATTCGAGTGTTCCGGAAAAATCACATACTTGCATGTTAATTGTTTTATTTGTATTTATTGAATGAGTATTGATTGACATTGCATTCATATTGAGCCTATAGACTTTATTCATTTTTAAGATAGACATTCTGAGAATTATAGTAGGGGCATTGGCAGGCGATTTACTGCAATGACCGACGTAACTCTCTATAGTTGTTGCAGAGTTTAGAGGATTGAAATATGCACTATCCACCTCGAAGGGAGAGTCGGTGTGATTTGTGTATATTTTGTCCTAGGGATCCCAATAAGAGAAAGAGAATAACCAGAGTACCTTTGATTTTCCAGATTTGATAATCTCATATTTTAATGGCATACATTGCATTTATGCATTTGAATCGAGTTTTGAGATGAATTTGGAATTGCTTGTCTTGTATTTATATATATCATGTTTTGATATATTATTTGATATGCATGATTGTCTATTTTACTGGGAATTGTATTCTCACCGGATTATCCGGTTGTTGTCTTGTCTTTGTATGTGTGCTTGGCAACAGGTGGGGCAAGACCGAGTCAGAGATCGAATGGCTAGGTGGTCGAATGAATAGAAGTGATGTCTTGGTTTAGGAGTTGAATTTAGTTTCAAACTCTATTTGTATTTTGGATTGTAAACCTAGATTGAAAGCATGTTCTATTAGTTTGGATTGGATGTATAACTTTAGAACTATCTTGTGTTTTAATATGCATGTTGAAAGTGTTGAGGCATGTTTTAGATTGAAGATTTGATTAGTGTTTGAATTGTTGAAAGCCTGCCCTGTTTTCTGATGTTTTTCTGGGCAGAGGGCGCGCTCGATCGCGCGAGTTCGTCGGATCGAGCGCGGCCCTTAATTGGTGAGGCAGCAAGTTTGCAAAACTTGGTGTGCTCGATCCCACGAGTACGTGCGATCGAGCGCAGCACTATTCACCAGATCTTTGCACTTTTGTGGAGCGCTCGATCGCACGAACTCGTGCGATCAAGCGCGACACTATTCATTCAAAAAAAATTTATTTTTTTTCTTTTGGCTTTTGATTAATGATGTTTAATTATTGATTATTCGTTATTAGCCGATTAGAATCGAGGTCTCACATTAAGTGGTATCAGAGCGATAAGTTCTTGGTTGAACTAGAGTGAGTGGGGTAGTTCGAGTCTACATGAATTGAATTTTTTCATGTGTTTGAATTAGTTAATTGACTTATTTAAATACTATCCGAGCATGCTTTATTATGTGAAGATTATTTGAATTGCATGATTGTGATGTAAATTGTAAAGCATGAATTAACTGGAATATAAACTGTAATTGTTTCTCAATTGCAATTGAATATTTCTGAGATAGAAGAAAATTTTTGAATAGAGATTATGGACACGAGATGATTGAGATTGAGATGTTTGTGTCCTAATGCTCTCGAATTTGAGATATGTATTCCTCGATAAATTTTGAACAGGAAACATTCTGTATCGAAATTCAATTGAACGAGGTTGTTCTACAACTGAAAAATGGACGCTACTCCAACGCCGATGGAAGCCTTGTTGATGAGGTTCCAGACCTTTCAACCCCCAACCCTAAGGAGTTCAGAATTGTACGGAGGAATTCTCTTTGTATGCAGTTGATGTCCTAGAATTTAGCCCGAATTGGTTGATAAATCAGTGGTTAGAGAGTTTGATGGTATTTTCCAGATGAGATTTCGGGATTGCCTCTGATTTATGAGGTTAGTTTCAGCAACGACTTGAAATAAAAAAATCATCATTTGAGAGTTAGTGAGAAAGAGATATGGAAGATTGGATTTGGAATGAGGTATGACCGCTTTGATTTTGTTGTAGTACCGTTTGGATTGTAAATTCCCCTTCAGTGTTATATATCCTTTGAACTGAATCTATCAGAGGTATTGGATGAATTTAGAATTCTTATTGATCTTATCGTGTCTGTACCGGAGAGTTGAAGATTATGAGTTCTATAACAGATTCTCCGAGAATTCTTATCGTCGTGGAGCCGATTTCTCAGCCTCCAGAGAATGCACTTTGGTCTGAATCGAATCTTATGAGATCAGTGTGTTTAATCGGAAGATTTGTTCTTATCTTGTCTACTACAATTATTCTCTTAACCGATGATTCTTCATTTCTGGTTGGAGTGTAGATCCATTCTTGTTTTATCTACTATCGGTGTTTCTCTTTGATTGACGATTTATGCAGTTATGGTTAGAGTTTGGAGCAGATATGAGAATTCGTGGAGGAATTCAGATTGGGATAGCAGTTGGAGTCTCAGGTCAGCGCAAAGATCGTATATTGTGAATAAGTGATTCTGTTATGCCAGATGTTTCGGGGAAAATAGCGTATCTTGAGATTGGCACTTTCCAGTTATTCAGTATTATTTCAGATGACAGACGGATATTCAGAGGATTGATATGTTGTCAGAAGTCTTCGGACGTCATGCTTAGCCGTAGCCAGTCAGTTTAGATAGAGATCCTCGTTGCACTCGTTCTTTCGGAAAAGACTCCGAAGAGACTTTTGTTGTTTTGATTACGACTTATTTCAGTTCAATATCCTCAGAACGACGGACTGCAAGATCAGATGAGTCGACTTTTGACGGACGGACTTAACGGAGTAATTTGAGAAACAGAGTTTGTGTTGAACCGTGTTGATTTCGAGGACGAAATCTATTTTTAGAGGGGGAGAATTGTAACGTCCCGAATTTATCTTAATTGAGTTTAATTGAGATAATTAGATTTTTCAGAATTTAAGAGTCGACTTGATTTTGATCGGGGTCCTTTTTTCAAATTTTGGAATTTTCAGGGACTAAAACGCAAAAATGGAATTTGTTAGATATTTAAGGGAGCTTTGACTTTTCCTCCTCCACTCCTTCTCCTTCCTCTCCCTCGTCTCTCTCTCTCTCTCCCTCCATTGAAACGATTCCCAAGCTTTTCAAGATTTGGGATTTCAGTTTTCGGTCGATCCGTCCGTTGGAATGTAATTCTGAAGGTAGATTAACGATCACGGCGACGAGAGCTCCGTTATACCGTAAGTTTCTCTTTGATCGGACACTTTCCATTTTTCGAATGTTGTTAGAATCGATTGGGTTTCGGATATGTTGTTCTTGGCAGAGTTCTGATCGTTTATTCTCTTTCGGTTTTGAATTTGGACGTCGTTCGGAATTGTTTTGATTTTTGAAAGATTATTCAAAAATTGGGTTTTGGAGATTTGTTGGGTTTGAACCATTTCTGGTGGTTTGATGGTTGATTTGAGTTTATTGGAATGATATTATGTTGTCTGTGTTTTCGGTTTGATCAAAGTTTAGTCGTTATGCCGGCGGTTTGAGTTTTAGACTATAGTTCGGTTTGAATTGTTGAGCCGATCTTCGATTGAGTTGTATGTTAATCTCGAGCCTTTATAACTTATTTCGCAGATTGTTTGAAGGCCGTTGGATTGCGAGAGTGCAAAGTTGGATCGTTCTGGAGATAGGAGCTGGTATAGTATCGAATTCTTATCGTATGAAGTGGATTCGAGTGAGTATTTGAATGAGTTTATTGTTGTTGTTTCCAGGTTTGGAGCATCGACGTCTTGAGAAGAGGTATAAGATGACTTGGATTGGAATGGAACGATTGACTCGAATCCGACTTGATTCGAGTGTTCCGAAAAAATCACATATTTGCATGTTAATTGTTTTATTTGTATTTATTGAATGAGTATTGATTGACATTGCATTCATATTGAGCCTATAGACTTTATTCATTTTTAAGATAGACGTTCTGAGAACTATAGTAGGGGGCATTGGCAGGCGATTTACTGCAATGACCGACGTAACTCTCTATAGTTGCTGCAGAGTCTAGAGGATTGAATTATGCACTATCCACCTCGAAGGGAGAGTCGGTGTGATTTGTGTATATTTTGTCCTAGGGATCCCAATAAGAGAAAAAGAATAACCAGAGTACCTTTGATTTTTCAGATTTGATAATCCCAGATTTTAAAGGCATGCATTGCATTTATGCATTTGAATCGAGTTTTGAGATGAATTTGGAATTGCTTGTCTTGTATTTATATATATATATCATGTTTTGATATATTATTTGATATGCATGATTGTCTATTTTACTGGGAATTGTATTCTCACCGGATTATCCGGCTATTGTCTTGTCTTTGTATGTGTGCTTGGCAACAGGTGGGGCAGGACCGAGTCAGAGATCGCATGGCTAGGTCGTCGAATGAATAGAAGTGAGGCCTTGGTTTAGGAGTTGAATTTAGTTTCAAACTCTATTTGTATTTTGGATTGTAAACCTAGATTGAAAGCATGTTCTATTAGTTTGGATTGGATGTATAACTTTAGAACTATCTTGTGTTTTAATATGCATGTTGGAAGTGTTGAGGCATGTTTTAGATTGAAGATTTGATTAGTGTTTGAATTGTTGAAAGCCTGCCCTGTTTTCTGATGTTTTTCTGGGCAGAAGGCGCGCTCGATCGCGTGAGTTCATCGGATCGAGCGCGGCCCTTAATTGGTGAGGCAGCAAGTTTGCAAAACTTGGTGCGCTCGATCCCACGAGTACGTGCGATTGAGCGCAGCACTATTTACCAGATCTTTGCACTTTTGTGGTGCGCTCGATCGCACGAACTCGTGCGATCGAACGCGGCGCTATTCATTCAAAAAAAAAATATTTTCTTTTCTTTTGGCTTTTGATTAATGATGCTTAATTATTGATTATTCGTTATTAGCCGATTAGAATCGAGGTCTCACAGTTTTTCTTCAAGTCCATCAAATTCGAGAAGATCGTGTTCTTTATCAAATTCAAGAAGTTCGTGTTCTTCATCAAACAAATCAAATTCAAGAAGATCGTGTTCTTCATCAAATTCATGAAGACTGTGTTCTTCATCAAACAAATCAAATTCAAGAAGATCGTGTTCTTCATCAAATTCAAGAAGTTCGTGTTCTTCAACAAATAAATCAAATTTAAAAAGATTGTGCTCTTCATCAAATTCAAGAAGCTCGCATTCTTCATTAAACAAATCAAATTCAAGAAGATCGTGTTCTTCATCAAATTCAAGAAGTTCATGTTCTTCAACAAATAAATCAAATTCAAGAAGATTGTGTTCTTCATCAAATTCAAAAAGCTCGCATTCTTCATCAAATAAATCAAATTCAAGAAGATAGTGTTTTTCATCAAATTCAAGATAACAAATTTCAAGGCGTGATTCAAGAAGTTCATCGCGTTCTTCCCAAATTTTAAAGTTTAATTCGATATCAAGGTGTTAACCCATCGAATTAATTTTATCAAGACATCAAATCAAATCTCAAGACATCAAATCTTCTTCTAGAAGATCAAATACTCAAGAAATTCAAATTCATCAAGAAATTGTCATTGAAGAAGAAAATCAAAGGATTATTTAGAGATTGCATCCACTAATCTTTATTTAATTTCTCAAATTCACTTTGTATCAATTTTCTATTTTTTGATTTTAAGAAATAAATAATTTTGCGCTACACTCGTCATCAATTGGACCAAAATATCCTAAAATTAAATGTTAGGATATTTTTATAAATGACTCAAATAAAATGTCAGTCTTTCAAAATGACATGAAGATAAGATCGTGTTCTTCATCAAATTCAAGAAGTTCGTGTTCTTCATCAAACAAATCAAATTCAAGAAGATCGTGTTCTTCATCAAATTCAAGAAGACTGTGTTCTTCATCAAACAAATCAAATTCAAGAAGATCGTGTTCTTCATCAAATTCAAGAAGTTTGTGTTCTTCAACAAATAAATCAAATTCAAAAAGATTGTGCTCTTCATCAAATTCAAGAAGCTCGCATTCTTCATTAAACAAATCAAATTCAAGAAGATCGTGTTCTTCATCAAATTCAAGAAGTTCGTGTTCTTCAACAAATAAATCAAATTCAAGAAGATTGTGCTCTTCATCAAATTCAAGAAGCTCGCATTCTTCATCAAATCAATCAAATTCAAGAAGATAGTGTTCTTCATCAAATTCAAGATAACAAATTTCAAGGCGTGATTAAAGGAGTTCATCGCGTTCTTCCCAAATTTTGAAGTTTAATTCGATATCAAGGTGTTAACCCATCGAATTAATTTTATCAAGACATCAAATCAAATCTCAAGACATCAAATCTTCTTCTAGAAGATCAAATACTCAAGAAATTCAAATTCATCAAGAAATTGTCATTGAAGAGGAAAATCAAAGGATTATTTAGAGATTGCATCCACTAATCTTTATTTAATTTCTCAAATTCACTTTGTATCAATTTTCTATTTCTTGATTTTAAGAAATAAAGAATTTTGCGCTACACACGTCATCAGTTGGACCAAAATATCCTAAAATTAAATGTTAGTGTGGCAAAACCAAGCAATAAAAAAATAATGAACAAAAACAAAAAAAAATGTACAATTTAATGAAACCAAAAAATTCATTTTCTTTATTAATAATTGTATGATATATTAAATATTAAGTAATATGCTATACACATAATGTATGTATTGTCTGCATGATTTTATACCTGATTGCATTGTGGGGAACCACAAGCGACAGTTCTGAATGTGGATGACATGGTAGAGTCGAAAATTGCGGAGGAGCAGCCAATGCAGCCGCTGCATGGAACCCATGCAGCATTCGTGCCCGTGTCGAGGGCCAAGAGCAAGTTTTGAGCAGGGGTTCCGACACCAACCATTGCAACATAGGTCGGATTGTGAGTAACCGAGATGCCAAAGGCTATGGGTAGGATGGGTCGATCCAAGGCGCGGCTCGACAAGTATTGCAATCTAGATTTGTCATTGGATTGCATTTGGAGAACATCATCTTCCCATGAAAGAGGGATTTTAGGCCTTAATGGAGAGAATAGGTGGTTTGCATGTATGACTTGGAGGGTTGAGTCTTCATGCATTTGTATCCTCTGGCCTTTTGAGGAAACAAAGAATACTATGATGAATGAAATAGAAAAATTCTCATGTTTTTTTTTTAATAATACTTGATGGTAGACTAATGCGTATTTATAGGTGAAAATTGTACTCGGCAAATGCGGGAATATGATAAAGAGTCGGATTTTTTAGGCAAAGTAGATTGACTTCTGGCAGTAGGCATGATTAACGGGCCGGTTCGGCCCGAAACCGAACCAGACCCGACCCAATAAGCCCGAAACCGGACCCGGTATGGAAGAACCGGGCCCGGAACCGAGCCCAATCCATTTACTAATGGATTGAACCGGTTCAGAGTTTTCAGAACCGGTTCATCCGGTTCCGGTTCCGGTTCCTGGACCGAATCTGGATAAGTCCGGATCCGACCCGGAACCGAATCCGGAACCGGTAAAAATAAATAAATAAATAAATAAAAATAAAAAAAAAAATTGGCCAACGGATACATTGTATCTGTTGGCAATTGTGTACCATGCAGTAGCCGTTGCCAACGGCTACTGCATGGTTTAATTGCAAATTGGCCCCCAAATTAGAGGGCCAATTTTTTAAAAAAAATTATAATTTATACCCAAAAAATTTCTATAAATACTAGATAGTTTTCATTATTTTGACACAACCATTTTCTCACAATTATCTACTTTACTTTCTCTATAATTATATCTCAAATATATATTTATTTAAATTTTACTTTCTCTACATTCAATGGCATCATCTTCAAACCGTGGTGGTGGTCGTGGTGGTGAACGTGTCTTCGATCTTGCTCAAGATTTTCCCTATATACCCGACTTTGATGAAGTCGAACCTGGAAACGAGGAGGAAGAAGCAATGCAAATCCCCAATTTAGATGTCGGGACACCATCTTCCGCTCGGGAAAGCAACACGATTTCAACGAGTACGACGACAAGCCGAGCAAAACGAAGTAAAGTTTGGGATCACTTTGATATCGAACAACAAGGTACGAACAACTCTTTTGCCGTATGTAAAATTTGTAAAACCAAATATTCTTACAAAACTGGTGGTGGTTCCGGTGGTACTGGTACTTTGAAAAAACATTTAGTCAAGGTACATAAACTTGACCCGGATACTCTACAACCATTTAGTAGAGAACCAACTCAACAACAAATTAATCCTTCAAGTGGTAGAGCTTTTACGATTACTAAAGATATTTCTCGAAAAGCCATTGTTAAATTTGTTACGAAATGTTGTCAACCTTTCCTACTAGCCGAACAAGAAGGTTTTGTTGAATTTACTAGTACTATTCAACCGGGTTTTCATAATATTTCTAGGCATACACTTAAAAAATATTGTTTCGATATGTATAAGGAATATAAGGAAACACTAAAATCGCATCTTTCAAATATTTCGTGTAGAGTTAGTTTGACGACTGATATTTGGACTAATATTAAATTTGAATCTTATCTTGTTGTTACATGCCATTGGATTGATGAAACTTGGTGTATGCAAAAAAAAATTTTATCACTCGATTATTTAGAATCGTCACACAATGCATACACTATAGCTAGATATGTTTGTAATGTTGCTAAGACTTATGCAATTAGATACATAAAGGATTCATAAAAATCGATTTTAGATGGAAAGTTGCTTCATGTTAGATGTGCTTGTCATGTTATCAACTTATGTGTTAAATGTGCATTGGATGATCGCTTGTGTACTGTAATAGAAAAATTCAAAACATGTGAAAAATTATTACGTGAAAGAAGATATGGACGTGATTGGAAAAAACTAGTAGAATCAAATGTGATTAGATTTAAAAAATTTCCTGCACCAGTTGACACTCGATGGAATTCTTTATATCATTTTCTTCAAACTTTATTACGTTTTAAAGATTTAGTTACTCCATACTATAATAATATTGCTGCAAATGCTTTAGTCTTAACTGACGATGATTGGAATATTTTGAGTCATGTTGTTTCTTTGTTAGAAATTTTTAAAGAAGCAACCGAAAAATTTTCTGGCATTCACTACCCCACTTCTCCCATGTTTTTGCCTTTGATTTTCTATATGATATTTAAATTTATGGAACATCGTGGTGATTCATTTATGCATGATTTTATTTCTAACATGGAAGATAAATTTTTGAAATATTGGGAGAATATCCCAATTTCGCATGGTTTAGCAACACTACTTGATCCTAGTCAAAGCCAAGGTGGATTAGACATATTTTTTGAATATTACGCTAAATATCTTGGGAAGAAAGTTGACGATCAAAAGAAGTCAATAACACATTCTCTCCAAGAATTGTTTGATTTGTATGCAAGAGAACAGGGTGAACCGAGTGCACAGTCGGATGAGAGACCGATGGAGATAGGCAAAACTGGAGCAATCAACTTCTTTCAAAGTTTGAAAAGACAAAAGTTGAAGGGAAAAGCTACAACAACTAATTACAATGAGATCCAAATTTATCTGAGCCAATATATTGAGACTACTGAAAGTTTTGATGTTCTAAATTGGTGGAAAGTAAATTCTCAACTTTATCCAGTGTTAGCGGCAATTGCACAAGGCGTCCTGGCAGTCCATCTTAATTTTAATTTAAAGAAATAAAGATTTTTGAAATCCACAATATAAGGAAAGATTATAAAAATAATCAACTTTATAAACTTTTTCTTCTAAAAGTTCATTTTGATTTATATATATTTTAGAGACGTATTTGACTTCATATAATTAATTTTGTACTACTTTCCTGTACTTTATTATTATTATTATTATTATTATTATTATTATTATTATTATTATTATTATTGTTTGGACTTTATAAAAAAATATCGATTAATGAAAAATCTATCGTAGATTTTCTTGGATTGTGAAAATTATGGTGGTCGTCTGTAGGGGTGGGTTTTCGGTATACCGTATAAAAAATATTGGTATAAAAAAATTATATTGAAATCAATATCGAAATTCCAAAATTTTGGTACAGTAAAAATTCATACTTATACCGTTGAGATACCGAAAAAAATTCGATATACCAAAAAAATGTCTATATATAGAAAACATTTCGGTACGATATCCCGAAAAATCGGTATTTTGGTTCGGTATCCCAGCCCTAGTCGTCTGTATTTCAGAATTGGTAAAAACTGATTGTATTTGTATTTCGATATCAATACGAATTCCTCAAATTAATAAAGTTTATATTTGCTGGCGGGTGTACAATTTTGAGCTTGGGTCCTTTAAGTATTCAATTTTAGGTTTTGCTCAATAACTTTGGTGTTTTGGGTTTTTGTCTAATGGTGATGGATCCAGAAATTAGAGTTAGGGTACGCTTGAACTAAATAAAATAAATTATAATTATTACAAAAAATGTAATATATATTTATATATATAACAAAAATGTCATTGCATTGTATTACTTAAAAAATGGGTAATTTGCTTTTTTTTATATAATAGATTTGTCTCTTTATCATTTTTATCATCTATATTGTCAAATTTAACTTTGGCCCGCTATATTTGTTTTCTTGACAACATAAATCATGTTTCCAACTTGGTATTGGCGTTGAACCAATGCATGTACTGATGTGACACTGACGTGTCATATTAGCACTTCCAATGGAAAAAAAACTAGAATTATAAAAAAATGCAGCACTAAAACAGAAATTTGATAATATAGATGACACAAATCTCTAAATGACAAATTAATGTACATAAACAAAAATGCAATTTTCCCAAAAAAGTTTGAAATTGTGTGCTAGAATTAAGATAATGTTCTGGGATTTGAGTATGGAAATTTAAGCTTTAGTAGACTAAGTATGGATGCGGCTTTCATGAAGAATCTCTATTTAGAAAAAAATATCGATGCGGTTTCAAGTTTATCAAAATATTAGCATAGCTCTATTTTCAAATGTGCATGATTAGGATTCAAATTATAAATATTGAGTAATTTACAATATTGAAAAATTGTATATTATATTTTATTTTCAAATTTCAAATTTTGAGCAATTTATAATATTGGAAATTGTATTTTTTTATTTTATATTTGAAAAAAGACAAGGGTGAAAAACCGTTGTTAAATGGGTTTTTAAAACTGATGTTAAAGGTCCAGTAGTTAAAAGTGCGATAAAAAAGACAACAGTTTTTAACCGTTGTCTTTGTGAGTCAATGACAACTGTTTTTCACCGTTGTAAAACCGTTGTCGTTGGCTCAAAAAGACAACGGTTTGTCTTTGACCGCACTTTTAACAACAGAGCTTTAACATCGGTTTCAGACCTCCTTTTAACAAAGTTTTTTCACTCTTGTCTATTAGTTTTTTTGTTGTAGTGATGTAATTAATAAAAAAAATTAGGGTGGGCTATAGCCTAAAATTGTCTAAGATAAATCCTTAATTCCTTGCTTATATTACATGAGAATACAGTCGTGATACTAGATTTTGCTGACGAGATGTCGAAAAATACCGAATTAATATGTAAAACTATTTGAGCAAATGGACTAGGACCAAAATTGGAGGAAATTAAAAGTTTAATACACTAAAAGTAAAATTTGACAAGTTAATTGAATAAAATGCAAAATTTGACAAGTTACTGGGAAAAAATATTTTCCCCAAAATTTAAGATAAGAAATTAATAGAGTATTACTTGAATTTACTTATTTTTCTAACAAATTCGCAAAATTCATTCTCTAATTATCTATTTGCCCTATATAATTTATGAGTTACATAAATCTATTCACATATTACCTCACGAATTTACTTCAATCTATTCATATTACTAATTACTAATTATGTACAAATTATGTGTGCTTAATATTGAAATTAACTAAAGAAATTTCGAAAAAGAGAAAATAAATAAAGGCTAGGGGCACCAATTTGAGGTGGCCCAGCGCCCCTGCTATTGTTTGGGCATAGGAAAAGAAAGGAAAAATGAAAAGAGGCGCAGGCGCCAATTTGAGGTGCCCCAACTATTGCGTAGGCTAATGCATAAGCATGCACAGGGGCCTAGGTGCCTAAGGTTTTATGGGGGCACTTGTATATAGGCCCGCACTTGTGCGAGAGCATTTTTCTAAGCATGTGGGAGGCCCCTGTGGCAATGTTTCACGAAACATTGCTAATATTTAAGCATACAATTAAACTTAAAGAGAAATCATAATCAGAGATTAACTGTAGTAGTCCGATTACTAATTTAACTAATCTATTTCTTAAAACAATATTAAAGAGTTCTTAAATGAGTTTAAGGATTGGAAAATAGGATTCAGGACGTTCGAAAATGGTCCGAGAGAAGTTCCTAGTGGTTGAGAGTTCGGACGATCCGAACTGTACAGGCCAAGTGATCGGACCATCCGAACAAGTTCGGAAGCTAGGATTGGGGTTCGGACGCTCTGAAGAGATCGGGCGATTTGAAGTCAGGATCGGACGATCCGATCGCGTTCAGATAAGAGATATGAATTTGATTTGACAACACGCAGAAATCGGACGATTCGAAGGTTGGGATCGAATGATCGGATCTCCTGTCGGCAGCTGGCAGGACACGTGTTCGGAGGAGGTTGCTTGAGAAGGATCGGACGATCCGATCTCAGAGATCGGACCATCCAATTTTTGCCTATAAATATGGGCCGAGGGTGGCCATTTTCAGTGCACCAATTCCTCTTCCTCTCTCATTTTAGCTCGATTTTAGGGGCCTTTACGTGTTTTTCTTGAGGACCAAGGGGCGACGGAGCGCTACCGGAGTTTTTGCGGAGTTGTGCCCAAGTTGTGGGGCTATCGCCATCAGTGGGATAATGACGGACGCATGTATACTACTAGACTCAGATTAGTCTAAGTGAGTATCTATTAGTCTAGTTAAAGCTTTTAGAAGATTTATAGTGATACAATGATTATCTGCTTATAGGCTTGGACTATAGAGCTTGTATCGGTAGGTTGCTTACTTTGATGTACGGATGTACTATCCGAGATATCCTGGTTGAATATGCATTTTCTTTGATTGCATGTTTTATGTAGCATTGATTATATGTTTATTTATTATGTCACGGATATTATGATGCATGCATTGGCACGTTGAGCCTGTATTTTATTGATATTACCAGTAGAGGGGTCGCTCAGCCCCATGTTATATTTGTGGTGGATACCATAGTTTTGGATCCGGTTATTCCACGGTTTTATGGTATGAGGGTGCTTCCTGATGCGACGGTCCAGCGTACTACATACCATGGCGCCTTTGACTGAGCAGTGATTTTTGGATAGGTTTTTGGTACCCTTCATTTGCATCAGTATTCATAGCACATGTATACTCATGCTTTCGTACTGGGATTTTTATGCTCACGTCCTCGTTTTGTTCTGGACAGGACTAAGGTTGGACGAATCCGGTGGTAGCGGTAGTTGAGCTACAGCAGGGAGGACTTGTACTGTACCATGTTTCTATTGTATTTGGGATTTTAGTTTTACCTTCCATGGGGTTGTATAACAGTATTGATTATTATTAGTATTTGTTTGGACCGATTGTATCCTGCCGGTAGGCTTTAGTTGTTTAATTATATTTTCGCTGGATTTTTTGATTTCCGCTTTTAAGTTGATTTGCATGATTTAAGCTTTGGTTAATTGGTTATTTCGGGTTGAGTCACTACATTAACCGCGGATCACCTATTATCTAACACTAAGCATGCAATTAAACTTAAACAAAAATCATAATCAGAGATTAACTACATATATTTAATCAATCAAAGCGCACGGCAGAATAAAACTTGTAAAAACAACTGAAAACTCAAATAAAGAAATATAAAACCCAATCGAAATTACTGCTTAAGTACTCTAATATCAACCTCTGCTGCCCAGCCTTGGTCACCAACTACGCACTGGTCCATCTGCTGAGCTACATGAAATTACCTCATCGAATGAGGTGTCCATGGAAAATAAAATTGACGTAAACTCTATTCTCTCAGTACAAAAGCACGAGTATAAAAATAATATGAAGCATGAAAATTACTGGATAATTGGTTAACTGTCAAGTCCTGCTCAATCTAGGCGCCAATGAGTGTGTACTACCATGTAGAGCTGAGTGACCTTACTACGAAGGCTATCTCAAATGAGATACAACTCAACATGAACACACAACATAATATAATAAAGAAGTAAAACATGGATCATGACACATAAAATGTAACATATAATCATGCATAATCAATGGTTATCTCAATCAGTTCTTTACGTACCTCAATTGTAACATTTGAAAAATTCATAAATCTACTCACGAGTATTAAAGAAATTTTTTAAATGAATTGTAAATGATTTTATTTTATATTATTTATTTATTAAAATTTATGTTTTATTAAATGCTTTTATATGATATATTCATGATTTAAAAGTTGTGATTAAAAGATTTTGTGTTATGTATATTACATGAGATTTTATGTTTCAAATTTGAGTTTTAGATATTAAAATATATGTTTAAATGTTGTGTTGCATGATTTAATATTATGTAATTTGTCTGATGTTCAATAGTTTCAAGTTAGTTTTAATATGTTTTAGGTATGAGTTTAATTCCAGTGACGAAAGAATCGAGAGTAGCCTACGAACGGAGTTTAAGGATTTTAATGAGGTAGATGGTTATTATGCAGCTTCTGATTAAAAAGTGGTGTATATTATTTAAGTTTTAAGTTAAAAGTGTTCTTGGTGTAAATTATATAAAGTTGGGCCTTACAGTCAAGTTTTAAAATAAGCGAAAGAGAAATTTTAAAAGTTAGTATTTATTTATTTAATGAGCCAGCTTTCGGCCCATTAGATACAAACATAGTTGATATTCAAAAAGGAGAATTCTCTCTTCCCCTAGCCTCCAACCATTCCCTTCTCCCCCAATATTCAAAATATGCACTTGTGGAGTTTTGAAGAAGAAATCATTCGATGATCCGTTCATGGCAAGGCTAGGTCGAGATCTTGAAGTACCGATCACTTTCTACCTTGGAGAAAAGGAAAGTTTTAAACTTTTTTGAAACCACAAATCGAGAATATATGTATTTTGATAAAAAAAAAAAAAAAACACACATGTATGTTGATGTGTATGTAATGTTTATTACATTGATTTTGAAGATATTTTGAAGAGAATGATGTAGTACTGTGAAACGTGAATCGTTCATGACGTTTTGTGTAAAGATTTTTAATGTTTGATGAGAAAATGATTTCAAGATACTTATATCAGAGATGTTTAGTGTGAGTAAAGTTTTTATGAGAAAAGGGATCAAAAGGCGCATATCCAAGAGTTTTTAGTGTGTGTTACGATGTATGTTTTTTTGGTTGAAAGATTTTGAAGATAGTTGTTTTTGGTTGAATCTTTTTCGAGTCTTTTAAGTTTTTCATGTGTATGATCAAAAGTTTCAATGTGTGAGTAAGTATTTTTGAATCGAAAACAAAAATATCAAATTAGGGATCAAAATCATGAAAATTTCATGTTTTTTGCAGGAGGCAGGGCTGAGGCGCCATCCAGAAGCGCCTAGGCACTGCCCGGGGCCAAAGCCCTGGCACCTAGGTGCCACCTGGGAATGGCCCTAGCTCCAGATGGTGCCTCGGCGCTAGGGGTCACCCCGAAACATATTTGTAAGGTATTTTTGATGTCCTAAAGCTATTTTTAAGGTCTTTTAAGTGTTGGAACTAATTTAAAATATTTTCATGGAAATATGTTCAAGTTTTGAAATTATAACGGAAATAACGACTCACATGGATCGGTTTAGTTATGTAATGTTATTATATGTTAGTATGTACTCACGAAAGCTATGTTTCTTATGAAAAACATGAAATGTTGTGAAATTTTAATGGAAATGTTATCTTTATTTTATTTAGCATGCATGATTTTCAAGCATGAAA
Organism: Henckelia pumila; assembly: GCF_033568475.1. Classification (NCBI taxonomy): domain Eukaryota; kingdom Viridiplantae; phylum Streptophyta; class Magnoliopsida; order Lamiales; family Gesneriaceae; genus Henckelia; species Henckelia pumila. The sequence goes on along the minus strand of NC_133121.1, from coordinate 187,605,072 downwards.
GAATTCAAGAGCATGATATATCAAGTTTCAAGTTATTTTCAAGGTTCATGATGACATAATGATTTTAAGATGTTTTTAAGTATGTTTCATGAAAAATAAGAAATTTTATGATGGAAACGTTTTATAATGAGAATGATGAGGTTATGAGAAAGTTTATGATGATGACATTTATGATGAGAAAGCATGACGAAGTTCATAATTATGATTATGATTTGATGATGCATGAAAAATATTTTGATGTTGTATGTGTTCTTGTGGTAACAGTACGGGATTGGTACTCCGAATTAAGTCTCGGAGGGGCCCTTCCAAAGAATGAAAGTTTACGTGGCCAAGGCCGAGATGAGACGCATATTGACCACGGTCAATATGTTTCATATGCTTGTTGTACAACGACCGTGATCACAGGAACCCAATGTGCTCCTAAATGGTGGTTACCACAATTGCATGTATTTCATCACTCCAAAATGAAGAAGTTGAATTTATGTTTTTATAAACGATGTTTATATTTATGTTTTACACGTCCAAAGCATGCCTATTTTTATTACGTATTTATTATGTATATAAATAATTCTTGTTGAGTCTTTAGACTCATTATACTTAATTGGTGCAGTTGAAAATTAGAAGTAAATGAATTGAAGTTATGGTAGAAAGGCTAAAGAGTTCCAGAGGCGAAAAGATGGAACGACCGTTCGAATCTCTAGCATTTTAAAGCAAAAATTTTTGCCTATATTTATTATTATTTTGTTATTACATTATTTTGATGTGCGGCCATTAAAAATCAGTGGTAAAGAAAAATTTAGATTTAAGTATTTTCAATGACGGTCTCGTGATGATGGTTTTTTATGATTTTATATTTTTAATCTTTTATGTTGTTATTTCATTATGATAATTTGATGCTTTGTTTCACGAATGTTTTATAAAGTATTTTTTGCACTAATTTTATTTTATTGAAACTAATTTTTCGTCTGATTTCTTAAGATTTTAATTGTCGGTGCAGGTTTGCTATGTCAGTAGAGATTTTTGCGTGTCCGTATAAGAACAGGTGTTGATTGTTAGGATTGCATCTTTTGTTTTAAATTTTTTATACACGTTAGAGTCGTGAGAATTTTTAAGTGTTATTTACATAGATTTTAATTTCAAGCATAATTTAATGAACTTTCAAACGTGATGCATGCTCTGCACTGCTGTATTTCAAAATTTTTCCCACACTTTTCCACATCTTAATACTTGAAAATTTCTAAAAATACGGGAAGTCACATCAACAACTTGCCAATATTTACAATCATCTGCAGTCCATCACTGCGTCAGATAATATATATTACTAATACTGATCTAAAGGTCTTAACTAAGCTAATAGATACTCCCACTACTAGGGATCTCGGACTATACCTGCTTTCGTCGTCAAATCGTTGATGTCGAAGGCCCTGACCCAATCACAGCTCCGCTACAAGCTCCGTAGCACTTCGCTATCACTTGACCCTCGAGTATAAGGCTAAAACACTAAGACTTATATTGAATCAAAACTCACACACACTAAAACATGCACTGATTGTTACAAAGTCTTTCCCTATTTATAGACCGAGTTCGAAAGCTCCGAATCCTAGTTTGGAAGGTCCGAACTCGTATGCTTGCCACGTATCAAATAGCTTCTGATCGAAAGCTTCGATCATGATCAAACGTTCTGATCCATAACCTCGGAAGTTCATATCTGCATGAATCTCCATGTGTTTACACACACTTGATGCCTCACAAGTGTGCATAACCTAACCTTCGAAAGCTCCGATACAATGTTCGGAAGTTTCAAACTCGACCCTTAGCTTCCGAACTCACTTGGTCCCTTCCATCAGTTCGGATCTTCCGATTGTACTATTGAAAATTCGGTGGTTCTTTAACCACTCGAACCCAAATTTTCCTAGGGGTCTAATATGATGAACATTCTGAGGTCGATTTTTCACTTGATTTAATCATAATTAGCCCTTAATCATGTTCTCTTTATAATAAACATGTTTAACCATTTAACTATGTAAAACAGAAATTTTTGGTTACTACTATAATGAACTTATTTTTTGAGTTTCTAATGTCATTTCATTAGAAATATGTCTTTTTCGTGGTTAATTTTTCGTTTTTTGAGTGAAGAGACACCCCTACTTCTGAAAGAACATGTTTCTTAAAAAAACCAAAATAAATAGGAGAATTAAACTCATTTTAAACCACTTTTCTGATTGTCTTTTTCTCACGTTATGCATTCATATTGCTCGTTGCTTTTCTTCAACAAAAGAAGAGAGATTATATCATTTTTGGTTTGAGAAATTTGTGATTTACTATGATATAATCACAAGCATAGTTATATCTTAAGAGAAGAGTGTCAAATACTAAAGCACCAAGAACGGAACATAATCTTTAGAAGAAAATCATGTCCAACACGAGCCTCAACTAGCCATAATATTTAGAAGAAAATCAAGGCAACAAAAGATGCTATTCTATATCACAACCTTTAGCTTGGAAAGATTCCTTAAACAAGAAATTCCAAGAATTTTTTAAATGAACTGACCTCGTATGAGGGTTGTGATTAATGCATGGAATCAAAATTATTTTCTATTCAAAATAATTTTTCCCAAAGTTCATCCTCTCTTTTGTGAGGAGGATTGTACCTTTCACCGTGATGACCAAATCTGAAGTTTCTAGGGCAGCGGTAATTACCAGCCGGGGAACCTCCACTAGATCCTCCACTTTTGTAATATTTGTGGCTCTCGTCAGCATTTTTCTTCGGATTAATTATCTGCTCTTGAGATTTCTCGGTGATTTTTGACAAAGATTCTCCACTTGTTTTGATTCTGCTCATCGCACCTCTCATGTATCTCATGGCAATAATCATCAGTTTATGTGCTTCCATGCGATCCATGGTATTAGCAACCATCAAATCCATGTCCTTGAACTTTTTTGAGACGATAGAATCAAGATGTTTAGATAGAACCACCAAAATTTCTGGGTTGCCACCAGATCCTCTATCATTAGTTTGCTTGTTATTTTCAATATGCTCAACCATTTGCTTAACAATATTTTCAGTAGCATCAATTTCAGGAACATATTCTCCAGACTTGTCATCTTGCGACGATTGTTTTTTGTCGTCCTTCTCGATATTTCCTCTTTCCTTCGGTGGCACGAGGTCCCACCGGGCATGTCAAAATTATGTTTGCACTAAAAAATGACGAACGTGGTGTTGCGGACATGCTAGACACGAGCGTACCAAAATACAAAAAGGGAAAACTGTAATTTTTTTGACTTGTATATTTATCACTTTGTGATTGCGGTCCTCTATGTTTTCATATTTCAGTTTTAGTCTTGCATACTCTGGTTTTTGATAATTTTAGTCTTTTTTCTTCGAAAATGCTCACGTGACACTTTAAACAGCAGCTCCACATCAGTGCCACATCGAAAAAAGGACTAAAATCGTCAAAATAATAAATATAGCGGACTAAAACTGAAATCTAAAAAATATAAAGGACCAAAATCGCAAAGTGACAAACATACAGGAACAAAAAAAAAACAATTTTTCCTACAAAAAATAAAGAAAAATATATCTAACTTCTAAATCAAACGATTATGATCTCCAGTTTGACCATTGGTCTCAGTTTCGCTAGTTGAACAACGAAGAACACAAGAAATGGATCAAAGAAAATTTCATAATAGCAATCGAAAAATTAACTTTGTTTCTAAGAAACTAAAAATGGACAAGTACTTGCCATAAAATACAAAATACAGTGCTGAAATTGCTTGAGGAACTAAGGACATATGCTGAAAATATACATTGAAATTTAGAAGATAAAATCCGAGGCCTGAACGCCTAGAATTTTGCAGAAATTGCTTGCTATAATTTTGAGAGAATTTTTTGCAGTTGTATGCTTTTTGGATGATTGTTCAATGGATGTCCAACTGTCCAAGTGTCGCTGCCGTCTCCTTTTTCCTCTATTTCTTGGGCAACTTCCCTCCACTTTGCATCATGGGCCATGTTTTTCCTTCTATTACTTGACTTGCTCTCCTCTCTTTGAATTGAGTTGTGCCGCCTTACTTGCACGGCCCTGGGCTTCTCTTCTCGGCCCTTTTCTTTTGCTGCATTATATGGTTCTTCAGAAATTGGGTCGAATGCATTTTATTAGTCTAGGTCGAAAGATAAATTTATTTTTGGACTAAACACTACTTTAAGCGTATTAACCTAACAATACATCTAATTTTTCATGATTTGTCACATCAGCAATGTAACTTCAATTATATCCATGTACAGAGACACGAACTATCGAATACATGATTCGAGTATTACCGTTATTACTCACATTAAAACAAAAACCATAATCTGTCGTACCTGAGTTTGAGGAGGTCTGAGGCGAAAGATAAAATATAGGCCCTCTTATTACAATAACGGTAAAGTTCGATTCGTAATAAACACTACATAAATTCACCATAAATAATATATTACATCAATAATATGTCCACAAAGATTTGAAATAATAACATAAATAATAATCATATAGATATTTTAGATGCGCTAATATTTTTCAAATTTATTTAATCTAATTGTCAATAATTTATTTGTCAATATACAACATATAGCTAGCACTTTTTTTTTATCAAAGTTCATTCTTGATTACTTCAACTAAAGAAGTTACTTTAATTTGCTCATATAACTGTTCCTGATATGTTTAACAAATTTTATGGGCAATATTAGTATTAAAAATAAATTATTCAGTTTTGTCAAATATTATAGTATATCAGTTACTTTTTCTCATTTGTTTAATAGCATTTTACGATAATTAACTCCAAACACAACTCCTCACTATTAATGTCTGAACGTCTGTTGTTACTAAAAAAAATAGTTGAAGCTTCATACAAGAGTCCTTCAATCTTAAGGTTTATTTATTAATTTCTCCACTTTTTTTAAAAAAAAATACTCAAAAGTTTATTGTTTAAATTATTCAAACCGAATTTGAAAAAAAAAAATTATTCTTGAACAATTATATAAAAAAAAATTTAAAATTGGTATTATTTTTATTTAACATTAATTAGATTTTTTAAAATTTCACTGAATGTCAACTCAACATATATATAATTTTTTTAAAAAAAAAAAAAAATTGAGCCCTTTCAAGATCGGGCCTTGAGGCGGAGGCCTCTTTAGCTTTATAAAAGATCCGGCCCTTTAACTATAACAAGAACCATATGTTCCAAAACTGACCCATGACGACATGATCGGCTAAGCTCAATATGATTAAGCATCGGCATTGACCTTCGATCTCATCTAACGTCCGTCGATAGCGACCTAGAAAGACTATTCATGAACAGTGATCTGTGTCCGTTGGGATCCTATAAAGCCACATGTGACATGACAACAATTTAATTATGAATCCATTAAAAAGATAATTTGAACATACGTCACGATTGTCGATTGTCTGTGCAAACAACATTTGTCCATGTGATAAAAGTCATACATGGAATCAAATAAGAGAATCTACGTACTTTAATTTAAATAATTTTTTTATTTATGCGTAGAAATGGACCGCCAAATTTAATTGAATAGAGTGTATATCACACGATAGAGATGAAAATGGGGTTTTTCGACCCAGGGGCTAATAATTGCATGGTCATGATTGGGCCACATGCGGTAGATTTCAACTTAGCATATGGATAATATCCCAATAATAGATCTTATGACTCATAATTTATCACGTCAACAACATATAATTAATTACGTCTATGTGTAAAAATATGAACTGTTGGATGCATAATTTGGATATTAACCATATGCTAGGATCTCATCTACCGCCACAAGTAATTTACATGTGGAGCCCACATGAAAATTGTGGGCTCCACATGTAAATTGGCCAATCATGGCCATGGAAATGCAAAGGAGGTATTGCCCCCGGTTCGAAGCACCCATGAAAATGAAAGAGTTGTCTGTACCGTACTTTCAAGTACTAACTAAACGATATAACTTCTATATTTGTGCATTAGTCCTTCTCATGGGATACCGACAATCTCTTCTTCTTCTTTTTTTTTTTTTTCCCCCTTCTCCAATTTCATATTTTCCAAAATACACCTTACCAATTTTAAATTTTTTTCCATTATTTTAAAAAAATTATTTTTTACGCTTTTTTCGAATTAAAGAAACATAATGTACAAGCATGTAATGCATACAAAAATATAGATTGTATAATAATTATATAATGAGTCAGTTTGAAAACAAAAGTTATATATAACTTAAAAAAGCTTTTAAATAATTTCTCTTTTTTAAGTACTTTTATTTTATTTTTTAAAAAAAATCAAAAACATTTTGTCGTTTGGATAAATATTGAAAAATAATTATATTTAAATTTTAAAATATAGTTAGAAACAAAAACCTAAAAAGATAAAAATTAGCTTTTAAAAAAATATTTTTTTAACTGTTTTTTTAATGGTTTTTGTAATGAAACGCAATAATTTTTAATTAAAGTGTTTTTTTTAAAAAAAAATTATCCTCCTAGCTTCTCTAGTCAACTGGGCTCAATGTGTACCTCAAGATATTAGTAATTATAATCTCTCGAGCTTCACCAATTTTTTTTATATATAAAAATAAATTAATTAATTAAAGACACGAAACATATCCAAACTCTAATGAATATAATAGATCAAATTTGTCACAATATGAAAGAGTAAGTTTTTCGTAATATGATTTTAGATCTAGATTTGTGAGACGATCAATTTTATCTATACTTGCAATGAAAAATAATATTTTTGAATGAATTACATAACGGAAAACAATCATAAAGTTGTCAAAAAGATCAGACCGTACAACCTCGACTTGACAAGTAGGAAAAACTCCAACGGTCCAACCTAACCCGCGAGTTAGACACCCAAATATTAAAGAAGTTACCAATTTTTCTTTAAAATAACCATTCATACATTTTTCAAAATTCACTAACCGATAACCATGTATAAATTATTATTATAAGCAATATAAATATTTCAAAATTCATCAATCATATACAAAATGTTATAAATTATATAAATCTTTCAAATTTAATCAAATAAAATAAACCATTATAAATAATATAAATCATTCAAAATTTATCAAAGCTCCATAAATCATTTCAAAACTTATCAACTATACATAAATCATTGAAAAAATATAACATAGGAATGTAACATATAATATTATTGGCGTACTCCGTCTTGACCCATGGACCAAATGGGCTGGCACACCTTCAAATGAGCCACTAAATTAGTAACTCAACTTGTTTATTTTTCGTGGTGAAACGAATTGACCCGAAAAATTTGACATGTTTTGATGACTCTAGATAGAGAGATCTTTGATTTGCGCCAGTAAATCATGCTCGTTATGCCATATACGATTACGAGAGCCCAAAAGAATGCTGGAATTCTTTCTTTGACAAGAGATACCGCGTTTATTTTCCTAAACCTTTATTGTATAAAAACAAATAGGGAAATTTGTATATTAATCTCGTACGTTTGTCTTTTTGTGATTTTGGTTCGCTATATATGTTATTTTTGCAATTTTAGTTTCTTTTTAGCGTGACGTTGGTGTGGAACTTGTGCAATGCTTATATGCACTGATGTGTGTAGTGACATCACCACTTCTGATAAAAAGTACTAAAAATTTCCAAAAAAAAAAAAATCAAAATATGCAAGACTGAGAGTGAAATTGGACAAAATAGAGCACTAAAATCGCAAAACAATAGACATATGAGACCAAAACTGTGGTTTTCCCTAATTATATATTTTCGGAATCGAATATATGTGTAGAGGGAGGTGAATACACACTTTAAAATATTTTTGAACTTTTTTTACAATGAGCTGAGTTACCAGCTCGATTGTTAAATTTTGCTTGCGAGAACTGCTATGTTCAAGGGGAAAGATTCTCGCTCATTAAATTGAACTAGATAGCAATAGGCAGACATAATTAAATTATGCAGAAAATAAAATTAAAGAACAAGAGATTTTTTATGGAAGTTCAAATTTTAAAACTTTTACGTCTCATCTTCTTCTTTTTCTAAAAGGATTTTCACTAGAAGAATTTGTTTTATTCAATGATTTGCACAATCCAATCAACCCTTAAAAGAAATTTCTAGCAATACACTCTCAATTCTGATCACTTTCTGATTGAATTACAAAGTATAATGAAACTACGTACAAGAATGCTTCTTCAACGATTGACTTAGTATCACAGACTGATTACTACAATTGATCTGATATAACAGCATGCATGTGATAGAATCTCGAAGAATTGATCTGGTTCTTGCTTGAATATTTTTGATAACACTTGTAAGCTTGATGATCTTAGAAAAGTAAAGCGCGAGAGAGATCAACTCTGTATATCATCAAGTATTTATAGGAGATTCATCCAACGTTCAAAAATTTAACCGATGAGAATTTAATCCAAAAATAACTGACAATCAAGCAGAATGTGCAACGTGTTCTCGTCTTCTTTCCAAAAATAGTACTTGAAGTAGTGGAACAATTGAATGTTGTCGAATACGAATTTCCCATCGTCTTTATCTCCAACAACTTGTTTTGATTTTATCTCCAACAACTTAGACTGATTTATCTTGATGCTCGGAAGACAAGATTGATCTGTTCTGGTTCCATTCGATTTGGTTAAGCTCATATGATTTGAACTGGTTAAGTTGAATTTTTCTGATCTAGATCACTTCTTAATCTAATTGTTTTGAAACAATTTTCACCTTAAATTCAGATCGAGTTTGTATAATGTACTGATTGATCTGCTTAAGTGTTCATTATATAGATCATCACCAAGTGAATGCAACTCATATCCCAAAAGTCAAAACGTACTAAAAGAATACCACTTCTTGTTTTGTAACATATCAATAATATAAAAATTCATGTGAGATTGTCTCGTGAGTTAATTTTGTAATACGTGCTGATCTTCATTCGGATCTGATCTATGAAAAGTTTTAATTTTTTATGTCAGAGTATTAGTTTTCAATGCATATATGATGACTCAAATAAACCCGTCTCGTAATAAATTCATGAAACACTCTCACATTATATACCAATTCATCAACTAAATGCCATCGTGCATGCCTATGCCAAAGCCTGAATAATCAAGGGACCAGGTGTGGGAGGAGACATGTTTTATATGTACTAAATTATAATTATAATCCAAAGAACAATAAAAGTACAAGCTCAAGTGAACACATCAGTTATCACGTTATATTCAAATTAAGTCCCGATCCATGCTCTTTTGAGTTTTGCTAAAATCGTTTCTAAAGCTTTCACAACTGCAAATACAACGTTATGTAAAAAATTTGGTGGCTGAGCACAACATCTGATGAGAAAAAAACAATAAAACAAAACAAAACAAACTTGGTTGGTAGGTATTATATTCTAAGCGAAGTAGTGTTCGTATGAATAAGTTCTAATGAGTTAAATAACTAAAGTATGTTTTGGATAAAATATTTATTAATTTTTTTTGAAAAATAATTTTAAAAACAAATTAATATAGATATGTTTTTTTGATATTTTAAAAATAACATACTACTTTTTAATAACGTCTTAAAACAATTTTTAAATGAATGTATAATGTTTTTTTAAAAAATACTTTTATATAACATTATATTTTATAAATAATTGTGTTCAAATAAAACCTTAATGATTTTTAGGTTTCGTTTAGAGGAAATGATTTCAAATGGATTTTGATTATAATTTTATTTTCAACAAAGAAAATAATAGATCAACTCTTAATTTATATGTCTACTTATTTAGACATTAATTATATAAAATAGAATTAATTTGAAATAACACTATTGTTTGCTTAACTTGAAATCCATCTAAATTAAGATGAAATAAGATATAAGCATAAAAGTAGTGGATTTGAAGTTGATGATTTACTTCTCTAAAAAACAAAATATTTTGAATACACAGCCTTAATATTTTTTTTTTTAGAATTTAGTACAAAGCATTAGGATAAAAATTATATACATCATGCAATGGATTTGCTATCTACGACTCTAGTTAATTTGCATTACCATTCATCCTATATCTATTACTATCTACCACTATCTCTTCCTATATCATATTCCTATATTCCTATATCTATTACTATTTATTAAACTTGAGCAAAGGATACTAACTACTTTTGGCACGTAATTGACACATCAAAATTTTATTCCAAGTTTGCCCCCACCTTCATTTCTGCCACGAATGAATAACCGCATTCATCAATCTCAAATGTTCCACGATCCAAAATTCCCTCAATCTTCTCCCAGTTTTCCTAACTCTATCCCATCATGTTTATTTCTTCACTCTCTTGGCTCTTCTGTCAACATGGGCATCCACCAACCATGGCATTGGGCTTCGAAAACCGAATCCTTGTCTCGAGATTTGTTGGAATCTGTGATGGATGCCGAGTTCTCCGGCTGGGTGAAAAGGGTTTGGCGTAGGACCCACGCCCATCACGAATTACCTTTTGAAGAGCATTTAACGAGTCAATTGATCAGGACCAAACTGGATTCGATTGGCGTTGAGTATGAATGGCCTGTGGCGGAAACGGTGGTTGTGGCGACAATTATCCATGGTTTGGTCTCAGAACAGACATGGATGCCCTTCCTATTTAGGTTTTGTTACTGTTTCATGCGTGTCAATGAATCAGTGTGTTAGATTTTTTTATTGGTTGTTTCAATGTTTAATTCCCCCTTTTCTTTTGTTAGTTTCTGTGTATTGGTGATTCAAAAACTTTTGTTGTAGTATTAAAACATGAGTGAAGGCCGACGGGACACATTGATACTTTTTTTGCCGGATTCTTTATGTTGTTGTCTTTGAATTTAGACTGTTCATGGTCTATTTTTCCTCTGAAATTTAACACAAAATTCCAAGACTGAAAAATATGAGTGGCGGGTTATTATCATGAGCCGTATAGTTGCTTCTATGAGTCTTAATTTGAATATCCTTTTTAACTGTTAAGTTGACCTAATAAACTGAATATCAAATTCTTGCACTTTAACAAATTGTTGTTTAATAAACTACATAATACACGGACTCATGATAATTGTGATTCACTGATTTATTTTTCAATTCGGAGCTGCTTTCTCTTGCAAAATAAATATTGATATCACTTGAGACATTGTGTTTTATGCAGCATCTTCTCCATCCAAACACAATGTAGCATCTTCGCCATCCATTTGCAATTTTATACGTGATGTATGATTATTTGATGTTTTCAAGGATATGAGTAGGTGAAGGGAAAACATGTGTATTTTTTTCTATCTTATATTTTGACATATTATTGGACATTATAAAAATAACTTGGAAAATGAATTTCTAGATCTGGAGAAAACTGAACATGGGTCTATTTTACTATATATGATATTTGCTCTTACTTTTAATCTTTTCATATCACTAAATTTTATATGTTTAACTAATTATATCGGGATGTGATCAATAAAAAAAATTTAAAATAAACTTTATTGAACAAATAAATCATAACACTGAAAATGGTTTTAAAAAAATGGTGAAAGGGCATTAGTATTTGTCTTCTATATCTATATGCTTTTCAATAGGTAAAACTAGGAATTTTGAGATAGGATGACAATTAAGTTGAGTTAGATTTATTGTATATGATTTTATTAATACACTATATTTGTCAGCAGATATATTTTTTTTGTGTGTGAATTGCATATAAGAAAATTTATGCATATATATGACATTATATTTACATACATTTTACCCATCTTATTTGTTGAAGACTCGGAAATGGAGATATCCAAACTTCTTCCTTTCATGTTCGTGATTTTTTTATGGATTTAGTTGTGTTCTTTATTTTTTATTTTTTAATTTATTTTTTATTGCTTTGCCCTTTTCTAATTTTTTAAATTAAATAAGAATTGTATTGCTTTATTTCATTTTAGATTTATATATTCATTATTCACTGCATCTTTTGGTCATTTTGTTTTTCTAAAATTGATATTCATTAATTTCATTTATCGAACATATGTTCATCATCCTGTTACCTTGTTAGCCAATTGAAGGAGTGATAAAATTATTTTGGGAAAATACTACTTCTTTGATATTATATATACATATTTTTGTAGATAAAAGCTTAAATTGACTTGATGTGAGCTCACTAGCTATCTGTATCCTGGCAAAGACCGAATTCCAAATCTCGTCACATTCTCTGGTTAGAAGTCAATTTTATTCTATACTTTTTATTATATATATTCATTCTGTGTTTTTTTTCTCAAAAAAATATATCTGCGATACTACTATATTATGAGAGAACCATATTATGTGTAAATATACATATATATTATGAATAATATTGACTTTAAAGTAGTGATATCTAAATATAGAAGTGTTGGATATTTGATTATTCAAGTCTCACACATGATTAATTCAATGTAATTTGGGATATTTGATTTTGAATTCTTACATATGGACATATCTCCTTTTCCCATTATATGTTACTAAATTTGATGAAATTTTAATTTATTGGCTAATGAGTAGAGCATAACGTGAAAGTAAATTCCCAATACAAGTTACAAAATATTTCTCTTAATTAAACACGAATAAAATAAACATCCTACTCTAACCAAACAAACAGATAATTCATGAAATTTAAAATCATGAAGTAAATTCCCAAAAATTTCTTAAAAAAAGAAGTTTAGGAAATACCGGTGATTAAGGAGGTATCTGGGTCTGCCTCCTCAGCCTGCATGACGAACACCCGCCCAGTGGTGTTCTTCCTCTTCGGGCAGTTATATGAAACATGCCCTGGCTCCTTGTAAACATAGCATACATTGGAACCCACTAGACACTTCCCGGTGTGCGGCTTCTGACACTACGGGCAGATCGGAACTCCTCTAGTATTAGGGGCCCCGCCCCTCTGCTGCTGCTGTGGCTGACGCCCCTGAGGCCTCTGCTGCTGTCCCTGCTGATTCGGGCCCTTAGACGGCCCAGTATACGGCTTCTTCGCAGGAGGCTGCGAAGTCGCCCTCTGATATCCTGGCTGAAACTGCCTCTTACTCTGCTGCTCTCGCTGCATCTCTCGCCTCCCTTCCTCAGAACGTAATGCTCTGCTAACTGCCGCCTCATAAGTAGTGACATCTAACATGCGAACGTCATGCTTGATGTCAGCCCGCAAACCATCCACAAATTGCCTCAACTTATCCGGCGCACTGTCAGCAATAAGAGGCACGAAACAACACCCTCTCTCGAATTGGGTGATGTAATCCACCACAGACTTGTCTCCCTGGCGGAGACTCATAAACTCCCGGATCATGCGATTGCGCACATCCTCAGTAAAATACTTGGCATAGAACATGCGTCTGAACTCTATCCAAGTCAATGTAGGTAGATTCACACCTCGAACCGCACCTTCCCACCAAGAGGCTGCATCACCTCTCATCATATACACTGCACACTTCACCCTGTCAGCATCAGTGATCCCCATGTAGTCAAATATGGACTCCAGTGATCGAATCCACCCCTCAGCAATGAGTGGATCAGTGGTGCCGACAAACTCCTTAGGTCCCTTCTTCTGAAACCGCTCGACAACATCCTCATCATGTGTGAGCCTAGGACGTGCCGCCTGCTGCTCCAACAGAGCAGTAATCCCAGCCATCATATTCGCATTGGCCTGCTCCAATGACGAAAGCGGATTCTGCGGAGGTGGAGGTGGAGGTCCCCCGCGTCTGTTAACCTGTCTCGGAGGCATTCTGCACCACCATATATTTCTTTACGTAAATCGCAATGCATAACTTAAGGGTTCTAAAACTTTTCTAACATGAAAATCTTAAATCATTACATGTGCTCCTTATAATTCATAAGAAAACATTTAAAACTTACAGACCGGTAGTAGGATTTCTGAGCTTCACGTGGCAGTAGGACACCCTCCAAGAACCTGGCTCTGATACCAAATGAAACGCCTACTACTAATAAATGCGGAATTTTTTTTTTTTTAAAATAATATTACTATACATACATGCCCATACATATATGTATATAAAAATAACATACTTTTTCTTAAATAACCTAAAAAATATTAAATAAATAAATCCTTAAAAATATTTCATGCATCAATTTAAAATAATAAACAATGCTGCTGAAAAATCTCAAATGCGGAAACAATAATAAAATAAAACATGTTTCAAAATTCAACATAATAAACTAAATAGCTGCGACGGTCACGGGGTCCACTGCTCCGTGAGATCATAAGTCCTCACCACCGGTAGGAACTACATAAACGTCATCATGCTCACCTGCACCATATAAGCGTAGTGAGCCTAGGGGCTCAACATGTCTAATCCTTTTATAACAAGGTTAAAAATAATGCATCACATAATTACTAATACATATACATGTACATGAGCATGCATGGAAATATTTTCATCACATAATAAAACTGCTGAATCATAAACTGAATCATAACCATAATCATAAACATATTATTTCTTCATCATATATAACATAATTGAGCAATGCTTTTGAAACCTGAAGATGGTCCTATCCATAAGTGTGACGCTCATGTGTCGACTGATCAGTCTCCTGAACCAACGTACGATGGCAGTGATAAATCACCTCCTATGGTAGTAAACTACCGAATCATATGGTGGATAACCACCCCTATGGTAGTAAAACTACCGAATCATATGGTGGAAAACCACCCATATGTCACACATACTTCAATTTCCACCAAAATATTTTAATGCTCATCATTTACATAATTATATACATAAAAAATTTCATGAATGCATGCACTGAAAATATGTCCGTAATATATATTTAATTTATTTTCATAATAAATATACTTATACTTAAAATATAAACTTTATGCATAAAATAATTAAATATATATTCCGCACTCATTTATTTTTCATGGGTTGGTCCAGACTGCTGGTTTCACTACTAAGCCCCTTAACTGACTTAAAGCCCATTAAATAACTTAAAATCCATAACTAAATAACTAATTTTAAAAATTATAATTTTTTTACTAAAATAAAATACTTAATTATTATTGGGCTTAAATAAAAATATTTAGGCTCATTAACTAATTAATTCCTAAAAATTCATTGGGCTGACCCATAAAATCACTGACTGGCCCAAAAATTCTTATGGGCCCACGAGCCCATAAAAATCATTGGGCTAACTTAAAAATAATTTTGAAAGCCTAAATAAAATTATTTGGAAGCCCAAATAATTTTATTTCTAATTACCTAGACTAGCACGACCCCAAAGCCCCCTAGGACACCTCTTGACCGAAACCTAGCCTCTGGACCAAGCCATGCTAACCAAAACGTGAACTATGAACATGAATGCATCAAAACATGACTCAATATCATCCAAAGTTGCACAAACTCGAAAAACATCTGATAAAATCTACAAGAAAACATCATGCACGTTTAGTAGCTCATATGGTGGCCAAGAAAAGGATTTAGACATGCCTTGAATTTATTTGACGAGAGTTGATGCGTTTACGGGTCTCCGGGACGACGAACGGACCAAAAACCTTCAAAACTAGAGCTTGATCGGCTATGGGGCTTGAAGTTTTCTATCAAAAATGGTGGAGGAGGCTGATGAACGTGAGAATGGGGGTGGGAAGAGGTGGTGTCGGCTAAGGAGATGGTGGTGGGGTTTGGGGTAGGTTTAGGTTTAATAATAGGTTAATAATTAAAAAAATAATATGTATCTAGATAATATACCTAAAAAAATATAATTAAAACTCTCTTATAATAATAATAATCTGATGTAAAAGCATAAATCCCGAAATTATAAATTAAGGGATTTTTTTAAAATTAATAAAAGTCAATAAAATGACTTATTTTGGCTAAAAACCAATCCTTAAATAAATATATAAATAAATACTAAAATTTTCTTGACAAAATACCTTAAAATATTATTTTAAGGCTCATAAAACTCATAAAATATTTTTGGCTAAATATTTTGGCATTTCGTCCGTCCACGGTCCCAACTACGCGATCAAAACCAATAATTCCTTAAAAAATCTAAAAATACAATAACTGCGGGTTAAATGATAAAATACATTTAAATCATGCATATATTTCACATAATATCACATAAATACATTTAACCCCAAATATAAATTTTAAATAATTATTTTCCTTAATTATGCATGCAAATTTACGTATTAAAATTTTCGGGTGTTACACATAGTAGCAAAAATTTGCGGTCAAAGCGATGTATATGTATCTGTCTAATTATGTATACCTTTAAATTTATTTGATTACGTATTGCTGAAGCTAGCTTATAAATATAAATTTTATTCGTATGATTTCACAATTGAAAAACACTATAAATGTTATTTATTTAAGAATGAAATTATTATATTACTTTGTCGTTTGCCACAATTTTATTACATTTACATATTTTAATGTTTTTTGTGTGTTTCTTTTTTGTAGGTGCCTTAATTCCAAGTTTTCGAATACTATTCATGACTACTTGATTTAATGTTGTTTTACTCTTAGTAGACTAAAATTTTATGTTCTCAAGTTTCTTTTTGATTAGTCAGAATTACTTTATATGAACAATTTTTCTTGCAATTTTATTGTTGGTGCATGAGTATGTTAATGATTTTCATCTATTATTTTGTTAGAAATCATGTTGACATTGGATTTTATGCAGCAACGATTCTTCGGTTCGTTCAATTACTACAAGTCCACACATCAAAAATCAAATTGGAGTTGAAGGAAGTTTACGAATTGAAATGCAAAAATCTCTTTCAAGTGTAACTAAAAAAATTGCTTATTTCGTGGAACATGTATATATTAAGATCGTATTTTCAACTTTTTTTAGTTCAACCTCTTTTTAGAAGTTACATGATGTGTGTGTATATATGTGTTTTAAATATTTTAGTTATCTTTATCTTATATTATTGCATTAAATTTATTTTGAGAAAATGTATTAAGTTACACATGAACATGTTTGCCACATTTTTTCATTACACATGCAACGCATGTGCCATGATTGCTAGTTATTAAGAGTGAGACCCCTATAAAACTATCTTGGTATGTTTGGTATGACAACCATCTTATTACCAAAAATACCCTGGAAACATACTTTTATTAGAATTATTCTATGCTACATTTGGAGTACTTCTCCCCTATGATGTGGTCAAATATCAACAATTGGATCATCAAGACATATGCCAATTTCCATAAAAATATATGGGTCTCACGTGATCTAATAATATTGAAATAGAGGGAGAAACACTCCACATGTAGCATAGACTAACCCCTTTTATTAATCCACAAATCATCCTAATATACGGAATATGTAACTGTTTTCTTCAAAAAAAAAATTTGAAACCAACACTTACAATTACTAGACCGAACATGGAATAAACCACCGCTTGCAAAATTCATTCATTTGATTATTGGCAGCGTGGCTATGTAAGAATTCCAAATACACAGTATTTTTTTTTTTAACTTTTCTAGATGACTAGGGGAGGATTTTCATAATGTTTCATGCTTCATTTAACAATTTATTTATTTTTATCACATTTTAATTTGTGATTATTTGATACTATTTGAATAATTACACAAAATCCTCCATCTTTGAGAAAGAAAGTGCATCAAAGTTTAGAAAAAATTTCAGGTAATCGAAGAGCGACATCTAGAAATAAATATATGCGTATTTAATTGTAAGAATATATTTGGTTTTTATCAGTTTTTTTCTAAATTATTTTGTTAAATAATATATTTTCATTTACTCATTATTTGATAATAATATAGATCTGCTCTCTATTTTTAGCCGTGTTATGTAACAACCCGTCATAATGGTTCTTATCAACACCGGAGAATATTAGTATTTATTGATTTTCATAAATGATTTAACTTGATAGTATGTATAAAATTCCAATGAGAAAACTAATATGGAAAAATATTTCTTAATAAAACATATATATATATTTTTATATGAACTAATTGTTACTATTTTTGTTCACACGAAATGCATGTATAGACGGCTAGTATAATAAAGTGAAAGACTCTTAAAATAACTATTTTGGTGTATACGTATACTTGAATATTGCATTTCATTTTCAATTAATTAAAATTTATCCAAAAATAAATAAATATCAACAGAAATTACAGGACACATCCCACTTATTCAAATATATTTAAAATATATAATAAAATCATTATATTTAAATATAATGAATATTCATATTTTGTGTTATACACATAAAGCATGTATCACAAACACTATATCATATATATAAACCGCGGATAGCGACATAAAACACGACGTGATCGAGTCCGTTTGGGAATGTAGAGAGCCACATAAACATATATATTATTAATCTAATTAGGTATCCACCAAAATTTTGGCGATCGAGTCTATTTGGAATCTTGGGAAGCCACACAATTATAATTTATAATATAATTATAAACCCATTAAAATAAAGAGAAATTTCGTGACGTGTGCTTAACAATTGTAGGGCATAGAAATTATTCGAGTCGATTCTCTTCAAACATATTTGTCCGTACAAAAAGTCATACATGGCATCAAATAAGAGAATCCACGTACTCTAATTTAAAATGGCTGCCCGCATATTTAATATTTATATATATTTATATATATAATATATATAATAATAATAATAATAACATGAAAATTAAAAAAAAATCAAATTACTTATTTGTTCAACAAGACAGAAAAGTTTAATAATATATAAATAGGATAAAGATGACAGATCAGATTGTTTTGTTTTTTTTTTTTACGGTATGACAGATCATATTGTTAATTTGACAACCACCTCTCATTACTCAAATAGATATCGAGTTTTTTTTTTTTTTTTTATAAATTCTTTTAAGTCAGGTCGAATTTTCTATAAATCGAAATCTAACTTAAAGTTAAGTACCCCTCGACCTATACTCAAAATTTAATTTAATGGGTTCGACCCGTTAAACAATCAAAAAGTTTACATTTACATTAGTTTTTTTGTATGTTTTTCAACTAGTGTATTTATAATAAAATTTGGATTAAAAAGGTCAAATTTAAGGTTTTGTTTGAACATTTAGTTTAAAAACATTTTTAGCGTTTATGAATGAAAATATTTTAAAGTATGAATTTGGATATAATTTTTATAAGATGTTTTTTAAAAAATATTTTTTAAAACGTATCTCCAAATATTATTTTTAAAGAACACTTGACAAATATTTTTAAATATTTTTAAAATGAAATTATGGAAATGAAAAACAAAAAGGATCAATATTACTTTTAAAATATTAAAATATTTTTATAAAATAGTTGTTCAAACACTTATTTATACTTAAAACATCTTTTAAAACATTTTATAAAAAGTTTTTAAAAAATATTTTTACAAAAACATTTTATAAATACATGTCCAAACGAAACATGAAGTTTTTGTTATCATACGGTGAGCATGTTCATTTAACCAGGTGGTAATTATTGTCAAGAAATATTTTTCGTAAATTATCAATATTTAAACAAATACTCGGAACTAAACAAAAAAAAATACATAGGCTTGAAACGAGGCACATGCTTCACATAAGGCGTTCCAAGTTGTGCTAAAAGTGTCTCTAGAGCATTTGACACAGGTCGAACCACGAGCCGCATTCAAACGTCGCAAAAAAGACCACTGATCCATGGTAGACCATCTCAAGTGTGGCTAAGTTCGATATCGCGTAATATTTATAGTTTCGACATTAATATTTGATAAAAATAAAATATGATAACTTTCAGATTAACTTTAAACAACCAAAAATTCGAACCATGCTTTTCAACTTCAAGAGAAAACAAAGAATGTTGGTGAAAATTTGATGGCTTAGCAAAAGGTAAACTAGAGAAAACAGAGAAACTGAGTACAAAATAATAAGATCTAAACATAAACCAAATGACGAGCAAGTCTAGTTTTATTCATGCGAAGAAACAGACGTAGTCTCACGTATGAGAGACCAGACAAATGCGAACGTACTGAAAATCAGCAAACACATACAAAAAACAACACCAGAATCCTTAACAAAGACACAAGTGTTTCCCACTTGCTTGGCTCGATTTAGTTTTAATGAGAAGAAATCTTAGGATTGAGAGATTTATTGAACCATGTCCTCCAGCTTCCTGCCGCCTTCCGAGTCATCGGAGAAGACTTCTCCCCACCAATGGAATTCACGGTTTCCGGCTTCTTGCAAAGCACGAAATTGCGGACACCAAGCGAACCGATCATCTCCCATGCATTCAGAGCTACAAGCAAAAGATAAATTTCAAAGAACAATCATGGTAATCGAAATCCCCATCACCACACTCATCAAAGTCTAGGAAACAAATCCAAAAAAAACAACTCAAAGTTTGGTTTAACATCTGGGGTTTCATGAAATCAACAATTCATCGTGAATATCAAATAACAACAGTCAACCAAAAAGACTAAGTGAATAATCACACAACCGAGAAACAGAGCATACAAATTCGAAATCTTTTCAGCAAACAGCTAAAGGGTGATCCATGATTGACACTACTACATTGGATATTTAACAATAAAACACAATAATTTAACGAACAAACAAACATGAATACGAAATTTGCTACCTTCAGTTCCAGCAACAGGGCAGTAGAGTATGAAATTGTTGAAGTTGGAGCCAAGAACAGGGAGCCTGCCTTCACGAGCATACGATTTCAGCACAGTATCAATAACATGAGCCACAAGATCCTCCTCATTCACCACAAATCGAATCGGGCCGGAGCTCCCGTGCACCGTGACGCTAATCAAGAACCGGTTTCCCTTCAAGGGCTGGTTCTTCTTAGGCTTACAGATCAACATCCTTTATTAAGAAATTCTTTCCGACAATATTTTATATGACCGGATAAACAAAAAAACAGAAACAAAAAAAAAGGGGCCGCAAAGATGGAATCGAGATTGGGACACAACAAATTCGCGTTCTTGATTCAGGGGTCGAGGCCGAGGCAGCGGTAGTACCAGCCTTCCATGCACGATCCGAAGCAGAAGAGATTGGCGGCGGAAATCAAAGCCCCTCTTCTTGAGGAATCGGGGTTGATCATCAATTGTGCGCTCGAGATTTCCACCATTCACAACGGAGAATCGGGATTACGAAAAGGGGACGGAAGGTATAAAGAACAAAGGGATTTCGAGGAGAAAAAATGGGAAAATTGGATAACGATCGAAGGAGATGGGTCGGTATTTATGGCCGATCACAATGTAGAACGCCTGTTAGGGTTAGGATCCTATTTCCTTTTCCTTTTATGATTCAAATTCATCCTTGTGTTTTTTAAAAAATCTTTTTATCAAATGATAAATTCCCCAAAAAAAATAGATAAAATCTTATGTTGTCTTACCGAAATATCTTTTAAATTGATTTGTTTAATTTAATAAAAAATCAAATACACGTTATATTTAAAATAAATTATCAGATTATTTTGTTGGGCTATTTATATTAAAAATATATTATAAGTTATATATTTGAAAGCATTGTATTTGAAGCGTTACTGTTATTTTTTTCATTTAGAAGATCTGAATTACAATATGAACTTATTTCAGAGTATATATATATATATATATGAAAAATGATATTTACATTTTAAAAATTTATAATTAAACTCCACTTTCGATATTTAATGTACTTTCTTACAAAATTATCCTCAATTAATCATTCCATAATTTTTAAGACTAATATACCCTTACTTATATATCTATATTTTTCCAATCGATCTCACCATATTTATACGGTTACATAGAGAATCTTACCTTCCTTTTCAAAAATATTTCTTCAAAAAAAATATGAGTGATAAGAACATTAATAAAATATAATATTTGCATAACTAGAGGAAAAAAGAAGTGTAACACGTCATTTGGGAAAAAATATTTTAAATTTTGATTAAAATTTTGTATAACTTTGGAATGCAAAACAATTTAATTGGAGTATAAACTGTAAAGATCATAGTACGTTTTCACAGCCACGAATCCTATTATTACATATTTTATTTTCATAGTTATACTCTAACTATCTAAAAATTATTCTTTGATCTCAGACAATATATTACCAGTGATATAATTTTTTACTATATCTTAGAACTATCAAAGCATCATAAAAATGTAAAAATTATTCTTTGATCTCATACAATATATTACCAGTGATATAGTTTTTCACTACTACCTCAGAACTATCAAAGCATCATAAAAAATAACTATAAAAGCACATAACCAAATTAGAAATATTCTGAAATAACAAAAGGCACCAATCAAACAGCATAAACCAAACAACTACTCAAAATGAAAGTTTACGATCTCTAAAGACACTGATTTACTTGAACTAAAATTTTAGTAATTCAAATGGCTTCGGTTCACATTTGAATTTTCAGCGATTAAAATAACAAGATAGTTGTCAATACGTAATATTTAAAAATAAATTTTAACATTGTCTTCTCTATTGTTAAGGAAGGAAAAGAAGATTTAAAAAAAAAGCGTGAAATTTCTAAATAAAGCTAATGAAATATAATAGGAAATGTGAATAAATTGTAGGATTGATGAGAGCATACTAGTCTTATAAAAATATGAAAAAATTTAAGAAGGGGTAATTTTGTAAGAAAACACATAACTATTAAAAGTGGAGTGTAATTATAAATTTTTGGAGTGTAAATATCATTCTCCTATATATATATAATATATATATAAAACCTTTAATTAACTAACTTTTAATTAATTGGTGAAGCTTGAGATGCAATTACGATTATATCATAACTTAATTAACAACAGAACCAAAATTATTAGACAAATTAGTCATTTTATATGGTCTCATATTTTTTTAGCCATTAGATATTATCTTATTTATCAAAATCACGCTCGCTTTCTTTGGTCATATTTTTAAATGTTTACATTAGATAATTATCACTCTTAAACTTTGAATATCTAATTTATCATGTGAGTTCTAAAAATAAATGAAAATTAATTAACATAAAAAATTTATGTATATGCACGCATCACGTGCAAGAGACGCTAGTATATATTAACTTGTAATTGGAACATAATAATTGTCCTTGTTTGATAGAGGTTTAAACCATATCGTATGAACTGACACGTACGGTTTTAAAAATTTTAGTTTACACAATTATCATCATCAACTATATCTTTTGCATTTCGATTATATATTTTGGAATTTCAATTTTAATACCTCTATTATTTTTTCCTTTGTTTTTCTTAAAGTACTAGCGAGCACAGATATGTTAAGATTCCCTAAAAAAAATATCAAAAATTGAAAAATACAAAATGAACACATATTTTCAACAACACAGAAAACCGGAAATGGTAAACTTGAAAATTTTGCCAATAAATATTTTAATCCACGAGTAACGTTATGGTTGTATAATAATAAATGCACAACGTTGCCTTTTATATCGGGTGTGACTGTGTGAGATTTAATTAAATCATTACTACGTGGTATTTAGGGCAAATATAGTATTGTCCTTTCGATATGTCATTTATTTTTTTTTTTCAAATTATTAAACTTTATATATATATATATATATATATATATATATTATATGACAAAATGAATTAATATGTAGTATTAGGTCCTTTCGATGTCATAGAATAATAATTTGTCCTTTCGATGTCATAGAATAATAATTTCATATATATATATATATATATATATATATAGTTTTACTATGCTGTCCACCTATCATGCCCATCAATGCTGTGACATTATTCTATTGGATGTGATAAAGATGTGATAAATTGTAGGTCTAATAGAATAATGCCACATGATAGGTGAACAACATTGTAAAACTATATATATATATATATATATATATATATATATATATGAGTTTTGATCACATGAGCAACTACCATGGACAATTACGTGAGCAACAGCTGACGTGGCAATCACTCATTGGATGTTATATATATATATATATATATATATATATATATATATATATATTTGATCTTATATATCTATAAGATCCTAAAATTTTGATGTTGATTGTAATTAAGTTTTATTAATCTCATGAAATTATTATTCTATGACAACGAAAGGACCTAATACTACATATTAATTCATTTTGTCATATAATATATATATATATATATATATAGAGTTTCTTTCAAGTGCCCACCTACCATGCCCACCAATGATGTGGCACTATTCTATTGGATGTGATAAAGATGTGATAAATTTTAGGTCCAATAGAATAGTGCCACATCATTGGTGGGCATGGTAGGTGGTCACTTGAAAGAAACTATATATATATATATATATATATATATATATATAAGTTTAGAATCTTAATTTTAGTTAACATTTTTAATATGGATTAGTCATGTGAACGTTATTTTATGTATTGCGAGATAGATTGAAATGAGACAGACTTAATTAAGGTAAACTCAAATGAGGCAGACTGAACTCAAATGAATCAGACTGAATTGAGGTAAACTGAACTGAGTTAGACTGAAATGAGGTAGGTAGACTGGACAATGCAATCAGTTGGGGCGAGCTATCTGCAAATCCGTAACAGACAACAAAAAATCTGGGATTTTGTAATCGGCGTAATCACTCCAAATCAGGCCAAACGAAAGGAAATAAATAGGGATCCTAAAAGTCTGATTTATCCCTATAAATAACACTCAGATTTCTGATTAAAGGTTACACAATATTCTGAGAAAAATCACAAGCAAAAGTGAGTTCGAGCGTTCAATTGAGCAGTTCAGTCGAGGAGTCAGCCGAGGGGTCAGTTGAGCAATCAAGAGCAACCAAAAATTCTTTTTATCAATCTACAGTCAGTGGGCTTACTGTTTTAAAACATGATATTATGCTTTAAATGATTCCAGCATATATGTTTTGTATTAAATTTATGAATTTTGAAATATGGTGTATGATGCACTACTAATGCTTGTGAACTAGTGGTAAGAATATATATTCTAAATACTTTGTTCTGTTTCTATTATGTTATGATTTCTCACTCTTTAGAAGATAAAAATATAAGGGGCTTATATCAGTTAGCCATGAAAATCATGAGTAAACAAGTGCATTATTTGATTATGTAATTCTGTGAATATATATATGATTTCAGTTCTGATATGATACTGTATATGCATAAGATTTATGTTAAAATAAATTTTAAAAGCTGAGAAAATTTCTCCATTTACTGAGTGACATTCATATCACTCACCCACCAAAACCATCTCAGATAATAACGAAAAAGAACTCGAGGATGATGAGCAAAATCAGTTTTGGGGCTGGTGAAGATGGATC
The DNA here is from genome assembly GCF_033568475.1 of Henckelia pumila. Classification (NCBI taxonomy): domain Eukaryota; kingdom Viridiplantae; phylum Streptophyta; class Magnoliopsida; order Lamiales; family Gesneriaceae; genus Henckelia; species Henckelia pumila. The sequence continues at coordinate 187,579,825 of NC_133121.1, read as the reverse complement.
GATGTCTGCTATTTAGTTTCTATCGTTGTTTCATTTTATAAGCCGTTGTGTTTCAGTTTAGTTGATCCCAGTTAAGTTTTGTAAAGACATTTGAATTCAGTTTATGGAAATACGATGTAAATTTAGTTTTATGAATCAGTCAATAATAGATCGATTTCACTCGTAGTGATGCCAAAAATGGGAAAGAATTGATAAAATTAAGTGAGGATCGTCACAGGAAAGAAACATCGCAGCACAGGCAAAGTGCATCAGATGTCAAAAAGAGCAAAGGTGGTCATATCAAAGGTAGTAGTTGGTTCGAAAGGTAAAATTTATGCTCGTCTATCTTAGTAGGTGTAATTGGATTTACATTGCATTATTTTGTTGCCTTGTAATAGTTCTGTAACAATGCAATTCATTTTCGCAATGAATTCATTATCCTGTGTTTATTGATTTTCTTTTGGGCATAGGTTTTGTCTTCACCAAAAAGGGAAAAATTGTTGAATCCTAACTTTTGGTGATAACAAAACAATACATCATTGTTATAAGGTTTCCGCCATTAAAATGTACTAATAGGAACACATCTACCGATCTGAGCACAACTACCGATATGAGGACATCTACCGATCTATGTATGTCAACCGATCGCAGGAATGCCAAATGGCTTTATGAGAAGATATCAACTACTCAGACAATAACCGATCAAAGTCAAGTATCGAGTACTGATGTCAACCGAGTATAAGATTATATCTATTGTTTCAAGATGTCTACCGATCTCATAAGCCACAAAGCATTGACTAACGGCCTTTTGACATGACAACATTAAATGCATGTAACGCCCCATTTTTATCTTAATTGATGTTATTTGAGATAATCAGTGATTTCAGAATTCGAGATCGGACTTGTTATTGATCAGGGTCCTTTTTGCAAAATTTGGAAATTTCAGGGACAAAAACGTAATTATTGGATTTTATATATTATCCACACTTAGAATGATTGCAAAAGTCTTCCTCATCTTCCTCCCAACCGAGAAGACTCCATTGAAGCGCCCTTTTTGCGTTTCAAGCTTTCTGATTTCAGTCCGAGCTCGATCCGGCCGTTGGAATTTATTTCTGAAGGCAGATTATCGATCACTACAACGAGAGCTCCGTTATATCGTAAGTTTTTCTACGATCGGATACATTCTAGTTTTTGGATGTTGTTAGAATCGTTCGAGATTCAAGTATGTTGTTTTTGACAGAGTTCTGATCGTTTATTATCTGTCGGTTTTGAATTAGAGCGACGTTCGGATTTGTTTTGATTTTTGGAAACTATTTTCGAAAGTTTGAGTTTTGAGATTGGTTGGGTTTGAGATTTTGTTGTTGTATTAGCATTGATTCGTATTGATATCGATATTGAAATGCTGTCTGCGTTTCCAGTTTGTTTAGTTTATAGCCGTTATGCCGTCAGTTTGAGTTTTGGATGTCGTTTTGATGTTTTGAGTTATACCGAGCTTAGTATGAGTTGTGATATCGATTTTGATCGCTATGACTTCTTCTGATAGATTGATTTGAAGTCTTTGGAGTTGCGAGCCTTGCAGCTTGGATCAGTTTGGAAGAGTTGAGCCGATATAGTATTGATGTCCTTCTTTATCGATTGATGAAATAGAATGAATAGTTTTGATTTGGGTTTGTTGTTTTCAGATTGAAGTTTTGGAACGACAAAGAAGAGGTATAAGATGACTTTGGAATGGAATAGGACGATTAACTCGAATCTGGATTGATTCGAGTATCCTAGAAAAAATCACATACTGCATGTTTTGACTGCTTATTTGATTATATGATTGAATTTATATTGAGTGCATGAGATTACATATGCATTCATATTGAGCTTGAATTATTCAATTTGAATTAGACGATCTAGGGATTGTGGTTGAGTGGCTTGGTAGTCGATTTACTACTTGTCGAGTAGCTCACTGTAATGCCCTGGAGTCTAGAGGATTAAAACATGCCACGTCCATCTCGAGAGGGGAGTCGGTTTGATAGTTGGATGTTTTAACCTCGGGATCCCAAACCAAAGAAAGAAAGAAAGAATAGAAGAATTGCATTCGATTATCTGAGTATGATAATCCCGAAGTTTTAAAGACATGCATATAATTTTAATTCAGTACTTGAATGGATTAATTGATTATTTGAAGAATGAGTTCATATTATGATTTGATATGTGTACTTGATAGCATGTTAGTCTCTTTTACTGGAAATATTATTCTCACCGGATTATTCGACTGTTGTCTTTGTTTGTATGTGTACTTGGCAACAGGTGGGGCAGGACCGAGTCAGAGGCAGCATGGCTAGATGGTTGAGAGAATAGAAGTGAGGCCTTTGGTTTTAGGAGTTGATCTGAATTCAAACTCTTTTGTATTGTTGTATTGTAATCGATTATCGAAGCATGTTCTAATAGTTGGATGAATGTATGACTTTAGAACTACCTGGTATTGTTATTGCATGTTGAATGAATTACATGTTGTTGGTGTATGTTTTGGAAGAGTTAAGGATTGATTTTTGAAGAAGAAAAACCAACATTTCTGGGCAGAGTGTCTCGCTCGATCGGCAGACTCTTACCGATCGAGCGAGCACCCCTTTCAGCGAGGCAGAGGTTGGGACTTTTTTGTGCCGCTCGATCGGTAAGATTTTATCGATCGAGCGGGGGTCCTGAATTTTTTTGGGCAGAAAGTTGGATTGTTTTGGCCGCTCGATCGGTAAGATTTTACTGATCGAGCGAGCACCCTTTTAAAAAAAAAATTATTTCAATTCTTTTGTTTGATGCTTGGATCTTGTATGCTCTTGTTTGGTTTACCATTAATTAGATGTTTAGAATCGAGGCCTCACATTAAGTGGTATCAGAGAGATAAGTTCCTGGATTTTGGTTCTAGAAATGAGCGGGGTAGATCGAGTCCGCTTGAACTTAATTCCTCGCATGCGATTGATTAATTCTATGATTACAGAATATGCGAGCATGCTTTATTGATTGAAAATTTGTTTGAATTACGTGACTTGATGAATCAAATTAATAAAGCATGACTTGATTGAAATATGAACTGTATTCATGCATTGATCTGAGTTCCACCTATCGAATTGGGAAGACGATCAGAGGTTTTGTGTCACTGAAACGGTGAGATGTGAATTGAATTATCCGTGTTCTAACCCCTGTCAATTTAGATGGGTACTCGAAGAAGGCTAGACATGAATACTCCAGCGATTATTCCTACGACAGAAACTCCTCCGGTTATGACTCCTCCCGTGGTACAGATGGATGACACGATCATGCCTATGGAAGCCTTACTAAAAAGATTCAAATCCTTCAGACCACCGTATTTGAATGGGAAGGAGAATCCGATAGATTGTGAGAGTTGGTTTGATGATATAGATCAGCTCTTTGATTCGCTCGACTACTCTGACGACCGCAGGGTTAGATTGATTATTCATCAACTTCAGGGAGTGGCAAAGAGTTTGTGGATGACTACCAAAAGAGCCAAAGAGAATAAAGGTACGACAATTACTTGGGCACTTTTCAGAGCAGAGTTCTATAAGAGATTCTTTCCGGTTTTCTATCGAAAGGATAAAATGCCGAGTTTGCAAATTTGAGGCAAGGTAACATGAGCATTGAAGATTATGTTACAAAGTTTGACAGTTTATTGAGGTTCGCTCCGCATATTGCCGACAATGAGGAGGCAAAAGCAGACCAGTTCATTAACGGTTTGCACCCTGACATCTTCATTCTGGTAAATACTGGGAGGCCAGATAATTTTTCTGATGCGATGGATCAAGCTAAGGGAGCGGAAGCGGGAATGATGAGGAAGAGGGAGAATCAGTACCAGCCTCAACAGCAACAACAGAGGCAGTATCAGAATCAATCGCAGATGAATGAGGGTAGTAGCAGTGGTGGTAGCAAGAAGAACTATTTCCGTCCCAAGGGAAGCAGTTCAAGAAGTCGGGAAGCACTTCTTCGAGCTCGAGTGGCTCGAGACAGTTCAGTTCTGGACAGGGTTCAGGATCATCTGGAGCTTTGTGTAGCAAGTGTGGAGGACGACACTCCAGTGAGCAATGCAGAGGAATATTTGGGAACTGCTACATCTGTCAACAGACAGGACATTATGCCAGACAGTGTCCACATAAAGGTTCTGACCAGACTCAGAGTGGGAATACCTCTCGACAGTCATCTCAGCCTGGGAGACAGGCTACTACAGTTCACTCCTTCCAAACTCAACAACAGAACCATCAGGGAGGTAATCAAAGTTTGAACCAACCTCCTAGACAGCAGGCGAGAGTGTATGCTCTGAATGAGGATCAGGCTCAGGCTGCACCTGATGATATGATTGCAGGTAATTGTATGATCTTTGATTATCCTGCTAATATTTTGATAGATACAGGTGCTTCTCACTCTTTCATATCTGAGAAATTTGTGTCGATGCATGCCTTGCCTTTTGAGCCTTTACCTGCTGTAGTTTCTGTTACTTCACCTTTGGGTGGAGGAATTGTTTCGAAGAATTTTGTTAGAAATTGTGAATTGAGTTTTGAAGGAAATTTGATCGAGTTCGACTGTATTGTACTTGGTTTGTCTGACTTTGACTGCATAGTTGGCATAGATGTTTTGACTAAGTACAGGGCTACAGTAGATTGTTTTCAGAAGATAGTCCGTTTCAGACCAGAGATGTCAGAAGAGTGGAGATTCTTTGGTAAGGGTTCTCGTTCCAAAATTCCTTTGATATGTGTCTTATCTATGACTAGATTATTATAGAGAGGAGCCGAAGGATTCCTTGTTTATGCGATCGATATTCTGAAGTCTAGTCCTGAACTGAATGATATACAAGTGGTTAGGGATTTTCCTGATGTGTTTGCAGATGAGATTCCGGGATTACCGCCTACTCGTGAGATTGAATTTGGCATCGAACTGACGTCAGGTACTCAGCCAATTTCTAAAGCTCCGTACCGAATGGCTCCGATCGAATTGAAGGAAATGAAGGAGCAGTTGCAAGACTTGATTTCCAAGGGATACATTCGACCCAGTGTATCGCCTTGGGGTGCTCCTGTCCTGTTTGTTAGAAAGAAAGATGACTCTATGCGTCTCTGCATTGACTATCGCCAACTGAATCAGGCGACAGTTAAGAACAGGTATCCTTTACCTCGTATAGATGATCTTTTTGACCAGTTGCAGGGTTCGTGTATTTATTCCAAGATAGATTTGAGATCGGGTTATCACCAGTTGAGAGTTCGTGAAGAGGATGTTCCTAAGACTGCGTTTAGGACAAGGTATGGACATTTTGAATTTCTTGTCATGCCTTTCGGTTTGACGAACGCCCCAGCGGTCTTTATGGGGTTGATGAACCGAATCTTTCAATGCTTCCTTGATGAATTCGTAATTATCTTTATTGACGATATCTTGATCTATTCTAAGAGCCGTTCCGAGCATGCAGATCATTTGAGAACTGTTTTACAGATTTTGAGAACCGAACAGTTATTCGCCAAGCTTTCGAAGTGTGAGTTTTGGCTTGACAGAGTTGTCTTTCTGGGGCATATTATTTCTGGAGATGGAATTTCTGTCGATCTCAGTAAGATAGAAGTAGTGATGAATTGGCGCAGGCCGACTTCTGTGCCTGAGATTCGAAGTTTTATGGGCTTAGCGGGGTACTATCGCAGATTTATTCAGGGTTTATCTTCTATTGTGAAGCCTATTACCCAGCTGACTCAGAAGAATGCTCCTTTTCTTTGGAAAAATGATTGTGAAGCCATTTTTGTTGAATTGAAGAAGAGATTAACCAGTGCTCCGATTCTTTCTATTCCATCTGGTACTGGAGGTTTCACAGTTTATTGCGATGCTTCTCATCTTGGTCTTGGTTGTGTTCTTATGCAGAGGAAGCACGTGATAGCTTATGCTCGAGAAAGTTGAAACCGCACGAGACTCGCTATCCAGTTCATGATCTTGAACTAGCTGCTATCGTTTTTGCCTTGAAGATCTGGCGTCACTACTTGTACGGTGAGTCTTTTGAGATCTTTTCGGATCATAAGAGTCTTAAATACTTATTTTCACAGTCTGAGTTGAATATAAGGCAGAGGAGATGGCTAGATTTATTGAAGGACTTCGACTGCGAGATTAAGTATTATCCGGGGAAGTCGAATGCAGCTGCCGATGCTTTGAGTCGTAAGCTTTGCTCTTTATCTCTCTCGACGATCGGTGTTTCTCGGTTGATCGACGATTGTTGCACTTCTGGGTTGGAGTTTGAATCAGATAGAAATCCGATCAGGGTTTGTGCGATTCAGGCCGAGCCAGAGTTGTTTGTGTCGATCAGAGAAGCACAGAAATCAGATAAGAGTATTCAGAATTCGTTAGAGAAGGTGAGATCTAGACACCAGTCTGAGTTTCATGTCAGGGATGATGTTTTATTTGTGAATATCCGTATTGTTGTGCCTGAGATTGATGAGTTAAGACAGCGTATTCTGAGAGATGCGCATTGCAGTCGGTTCAGTGTTCATCCAGGAGGCCGAAAGATGTATAATGACTTGAAGAGTCAGTTCTGGTGGAAGAAGTTAAAGAAGGATGTGGTGAGGTTTGTATCTCATTGTTTGAACTGTCAGCAGGTTAAAGCCGAGAGAAAGAGACCAGGTGGGCTTCTGCACAATCTGTCCGTTCCGGAATGGAAGTGGGATCATATTTCGATGGATTTTGTGACAAAACTACCCCGATCTGTTCGAGGATGCGATGCCATTTGGGTATTGATTGACCGTTTGACGAAGTCTGCTTGTTTCATTCCATATCGGATGACATACCGACACAATCAGATGGCAGAGTTGTATGTCAGAGAGATCGTCAGATTTCACGGTGTGCCGAGATCCATTGTTTCTGACCGAGATCCTCGGTTTACTTCTCACTTCTGGCACAGTCTGCAAGAGGCGCTTGGTACTAGTTTGCACTTGAGTACAGCATACCATCCTCAGACCGACGGTCAATCAGAGCGGACGATTCAGACTCTGGAGGATATGTTACGAGCAGTGGTGCTTGACTTTGGCACTACTTGGCAAGATTCATTGCCTCTCGTTGAGTTTTCGTACAACAATAGCTTCCAAATGAGTATAGGTATGGCACCATTTGAAGCGTTGTACGGAAAGAAGTGCAGATCTCCTCTGTACTGGGATGAGGTGTTTGAGTCCCCAGACTTGGGACCAGATATGATTCGTGATATGGCTGAGCAGGTGAAGATTATTTGATTGAGAATGAAGACTGCTCAGGACCGACAAGAGAAGTATGCGAATATCCGTCGCAGACCTCTATCTTTTGATCAGGGAGACCGTGTATTCTTGAAGATTTCTCCGTTAAGAGGTACTGTTAGATTTGGGAAGAGAGGGAAGTTGTCACCGAGATTCATCGGTCCGTATGAGATTTTACAGAAGATAGGCGATCTAGCCTACCGTTTAGCACTTCTTCCTTCTTTATCTGGAATTCACGACGTCTTTCACGTCTCGATGCTGAGGAAATATCACCCCGATCCTTCTCATGTTCTTCAGCCTGACGAAGCTGAACTTGATGAAACTCTGAGTTATTTCGAGAGACCGATTCAGATCCTTGACAGAAAGGAGAAACAGCTCAGAACCAAAACGATTCCTTTAGTGAAAGTTCAGTGGAGTCGTCACGGAGTCGAAGAAGCGACTTGGGAGATAGAATCTGACATGAGACAGAGATTTCCTGATTTATTCATCTGATGTGAGTTCTTAATTCTGTTCTTGAATTCTTAAATATCTTCTTATGAGTTGATATCGATGATTTCGAGGACGAAATCTTTTCTTAGAGGGGGAGAATTGTAACGCCCCGTTTTTATCTTAATTGATGTTATTTGAGATAATCAGTGATTTCAGAATTCGAGACCGGACTTGTTATTGATCAGGGTCCTTTTTGCAAAATTTGGAAATTTTAGGGACTAAAACGCAATTATTGGATTTTATATATTATCTACACTTAGAATGATTGCAAAAGTCTTCCTCATCTTCCTCCCAACCGAGAAGACTCCATTGAAGCGCCCCTTTTGTGTTTCAAGCTTTCTGATTTCAGTCCGAGCTCGATCCGGCCGTTGGAATTTATTTCTAAAGGCAGATTATCGATCACTACAACGAGAGCTCCGTTATATCGTAAGTTTTTCTACGATCGGATACATTCTAGTTTTTGGATGTTGTTAGAATTGTTCGAGATTCGAGTATGTTGTTCTTGACAGAGTTTTGATCGTTTATTATCTGTCGGTTTTGAATTAGAGCGACGTTCGGATTTGTTTTGATTTTTGGAAACTATTTTCGAAAGTTTGAGTTTTGAGATTGGTTGGGTTTGAGCTTTTGTTGTTGTATTAGCATTGATTCGTATTGATATCGATATTGAAATGCTGTCTGCGTTTTCGGTTTGTTCAGTTTATAGCCGTTATGCCGCCAGTTTGAGTTTTGGATGTCGTTTCGATGTTTTGAGTTATACCGAGCTTAGTATGAGTTATGATATCGATTTTGATCGCTATTGTGAAGACCGTAATTTTCCTTAAGGTTAAAATTTTTAATTTACTAATTATTTTGTTTATTAATGTATTTGTGATAATTAGTATTAGATATTGTTGGAGATATAATTATAATATTGGGTATCTTGTTAAATATATTATTAAGATAGGTGATCAAGATCTAGGTGTGATCAAATCTTGGGAGATAGATTTTTTTTCAAACTTTGAAAGTCTTAATCCTACTTTATCATTATTATTTTTTTGTGCCTATAAATACAGACTCAACACGTTCAGAAATCTGTCAAATCCTTCTCTCTATTTTCGGCACTAGAGCCTACTTTTTCCTCAATATTATTTTCGTCAGATAGCCTGCACCTTTGACCCATATTTTCGTCCAATCATTTAGCCCTTTTCTTTGCTTTTCTCGAAGCCTTCATAGTCAAAAGGAAAAAGTGTTGTACAAACTCACGTGGGAGGATTAGAAATTGGGAAGGAAAAAGGTTAGTGTTTCATTTTGTGTCAGAGGGTTTTCCAATAGCAATTTAAAATTTGGGTCATTCTTCTTACACCTTCACGTGGCTTTCAAAGGAATTGTTGGGAATTTGGTGGTAGAGTGCATCCAATCAAATCGGCTTATCTCGAGAGTTTGCTTCGGATTTATTTTCGGTTCAAGCTTTGTCCAATTCAAGCATTTGATTCCGTACAAGTTATTCTGTAAGTGGGCTTACGTTTTAAAATAATATGTATGCTTTAAAATTTCGATCGTTTATGTTAATCGTTGGAAGTTGTTATTTAATATTGTTCATGATGGTGTTTCTTTCGAAATATGTTTTGACACTGTTAGGACTCAAATTATAAGTGGAAAGGGAATTTCCGAACCATGTTATGTTATGGCCCTGATACGGTGGTTATAATAACCGTTCTATGACCTCACCCCTTAGAGGGATTACATATAGGGGACTGATCAGTTAGCCACGAGTAATGAGAGAAATTTCAGTGTCTTGTCAAAAATTATGTTATGTCATGTACAATATGTTATGATATTGTTTATGCTATGCTATGTCGAGACATGATATAAAATGTTTATGATTTGAATTTATTTATGAGTTTTGATATAAATATATATATGTATATATTTTGGTATGAACGATCGGCCCCCACTTGCTGAGTGTTTCCCAAAACACTCACCCCTTACTTTTCCCTCCTAGATTATGAAGATGATGATGTAGAAGTTCGTGAGCAAGATATGTTTTGGGGATGGTGATTGATGACCAATAAAACTAAAATCTTCCGCATTGGTTTTGTTATTGTTGGATTTATCGAGTTGTAAAGACAATGTTTTGAAGTTTATTTATGATAATAGACTGGTTTGGTTTAAACTGTACTACGAGGCTGGTTGTTTTATAATTTGTGTGAATTTGAAACAACACCGGTGGCACGTCTCGGTCTCGGGGCGTGACATTTTAGTGGTATCAGAGCCAGGTTCATAAATCCGGATGGGATTCCGTACCGAAAAATTTGACGTTGTCGAATTTTGACCAAATCTCTACGTATCCTGACCCGAAACGATCTTCTGAGTTAAACTCATACGAAGTATGACTAATGACGCTTTTAACCCGAATTCAATCGTTTAAGCCTCCGAAATTGCATTTTTGCCGTTTTAGGAAAGTTTTCGGACGCTTATAACTTCACCTAGAAAATTCGAAATCCAATTCCGCGAATTGTCTCACGACACCCTCGACTTGTAGTTTCTGGCCATAAAGAAATCTCAAAATTTTCCATTTTTGGAAATATTGCCCGAAAATCTTGTTCTATATAAATTCTGCCTGAAATTTCATCAATTTGAATTCTAACTTGAACCTATCCCTCTTTATTCTAGGAAGATGGCTCGCACCAAAGTCACGGCTCGCAAAAACGTTGTTCGAAGCAAGGAGCAAGTTATCGAGTCATTGAGGACTTCACTATATGTGGAGCAATACGAGAAGGAGGAGATGATGGAAGACATGAAGAAGCTAAAGGCGAACAAGAGTGAGATGGAGGAGCATCGGGACCACCTCGAAGCCGACGTCGAAAGACTCGCATATTATCTTGATAAGGAAGAGAAAGAACATGAGGAGACGAAAAAGAATTTGGAGTCATCCCTAGCTACCATCACTTTACTCGAAGACCTAAGCAACCAAAGAATGATGGAAACGTTAGAACTCCAACACCAAGTGCAAGTATTGCAAAACTCTGTGCAAGCTCGTGATGAATTTAACGCAGCCTTGCTCGAGCATATAAATCATCTACAACAAGTAGACATGGTGGCAGAAGAGAACCCCGAAATTATTCCTGCGGAAAATGAAGCCATGGGCGATGGAGAGATTATAGATTAGGCTTTCATCTAGCTTAGTCCTTTTATTCAGCATTGTTTTGTTTGATTCAGCATGATACCTTAATATTTTGAGACTTGGTTTGATTTTTGCTTCATTTATCTTCATGACATTTTTGAGAATCAATAAAATAACTTTTATTCTTGGGATTATTTATTGATTCATTTATTCTGCTATTTCCCTTCTTTTTAAGTATCATGTTTCGACAAACTCTTAGAACTCCCTTACTGTAGGAAATGGCCGGAAGACACCCAAGAACATACAACAACAATCGTGGAGATGATGCGAATCCACCTCCAGGAATCAATCTGAGCCGAGAAGACCTTGCGGCTATCGCAGCAATAGTAGCAACGACCCTCCAAGGGATGGGAAATACCAATGGCAACGGTAATCCGCCACCTCCCCCACCTGCTCAGAACGGAGTAAAATTCCATTATGAATCGCTCCGTAAGAACCGAACTGAAATGTTTAAGGGAGATGCTGACCCAGAGGTGGGAAGAAATTGGATGAAGAAAATGGATGACCAATTACGTTTACTTCAAGTCCCTGAAGCACTTAAAGTGGAGGTAACAATCCCTTTTCTGGAGGATAAAGCAAGGAAATGGTGGGAAGCTGTCTCGCCTGCTATGTTAGCTGCTGGAGCAATCACATGGCAACAGTTTCGCACTGCGTTCCTGAAGCAGTATTTTCCAGCTGAGGTTCGAATTCAGAAGCTAAGTGAATTTGAAAATCTCATACAAACTTCAGATATGACAGTGGTGGAGTACACTTCTAAGTTTAATGAGCTCGGATCTTATGCCCCTACCATTATGGGAGATGATGAACTGAAACTGCACCGTTTCAAAAAGGGATTGAATAGCCGAATCCAGTCGGCATTAGCAGTTTTTCAACCTGCCAACTTTGTAGACTTGATGGGAGCAGCTATCCGAGCTGAATCGGATATCAAACGTCGGGAAGACGACTTCAAGAGCAAACGACCTCTGTCTGGTCAATCTTCTGCTATCGGGCCAACACCCAAGCGCCCGAACCAATCTGGTGGATCGTTCAAGGGAACTGCCCCTGCGCCTAATCGACCAATGATCAAACCATGCCCTACCTGTAATTTCCGACACGAAGGGGAGTTTCGTCGAAAGACTGGCACTTGTTTTAACTGTGGCAAATTGGGACACCGAATGTCTGATTGTCCTGATCCTGTGAAGCCAAGGACCGGGCCAAATGGTAGTGCTACACAGGCCCAACCTAAAGAGACAAAGCCCAACGCTCGTATGTTTGCTATCACACAAGAAGAGGCAGATGAGGCGAATGAAGTCATGGCAGGTACCATTTTAATCAATACTAAGCCTGCATATGTTTTATTTGATTGTGGTGCCACTCATTCGTTTTTATCTAAGAGATTTGCTAAAAAGATAGGGCTTATCTCTGAGGAACTAACTGAACCGCTGAGAGTAGCAACCCCTACTAACAAGATAATTGAGACACTCAAGATACATAGAAAATATAAAGTGTGTGTCTGTGAACAAATCTTTGATGCTGATTTGGTTGAACTCAACATGGTAGAATTTGATGTCATCCTTGGGATGGATTGGTTGTCTAGACATCATGCAGTGGTTAACTGTCGGGATAAGAATGTTAAACTTCGAACCACAAACCTCGAAGAAATTATATTCCAAGGCAAGACCAAGACACGAAAACCCCTCTTGTCGGCCTCCCAAGCATGGAAGGCGATAAAAGGTCGCGAAGAAGTTTACCTAGCTATGGTGAGCGAGGTAAAAGAAGAGCCAGTGCTCAAACTAGAAGACCTTCCGATGGTACGAGAGTTTCCAGATGTCTTTCCGGAGGAACTACCCGGAATGGTTCCAGACCGAGAGGTAGAATTTGAGATTCAGCTAGAGCTTGGTGCTGCTCCGATTTCGAAAGCTCCTTACCGAATGGCACCAGCGGAACTCAAGGAATTGAAAGAGCAACTACAAGAGCTGCTAGACAAGAAGCAAATTAGACCGAGTGCATCCCCGTGGGGAGCCCCAGTCTTATTTGTCAAGAAAAAAGATGGAAGCATGAGAATGTGTATAGATTACAGAGAGCTCAACAAGATCACAATCAAGAACAAATATCCTCTTCCAAGGATAGATGACTTATTTGATCAACTTAAAGGAGCTACTGTTTTCTCCAAACTAGATCTGCGATCGGGCTATCACCAGTTGAAGGTCAAGACAGGAGATGTTCAAAAAACGGCTTTCCGAACAAGATATGGGCACTACGAATTTTTAGTAATGCCGTTCGGCTTGACAAATGCCCCTGCAGCATTTATGGACCTCATGAACCGAGTGTTCAAACAGTTTCTTAATAGGTTCGTGGTGGTTTTTATTGATGATATCCTCGTATACTCACCTAGTGAAGAGGATCACAAAGAACATCTTCGTATTACACTGCAAACCTTAAGGGAGAATAAACTCTATGCCAAATTCAAGAAGTGTGAATTTTGGTTAAGGAGTGTGGCATTCTTGGGACACATTATCTCAGCAGCCGGAGTCTCAGTGGATCCCAAGAAAGTTGAAGCAATAACAGACTGGCCCAGACCCAAGTCAGTGACCGAAATTCGAAGCTTCCTGGGGTTGGCTGGCTATTATCGAAAATTTGTAGAAGGATTTTTCTCAATAGCTATACCTCTTACAAAACTCACCCAGAAGAACGTAAAGTTCGATTGGAATGAAGACTGTGAAAAGAGTTTCGGGACCTTGAAAGAAAGGTTAGAATCTACACCAGTACTAGTGCTACCTGAGGAAGGAATAGATTTTGCAATTTATAGTGATGCATCAAAGGAAGGTTTGGGATGCGTGCTAATGCAAGAAGGGAGAGTGATCTCCTACGCATCTAGACAATTGAAACCTCATGAGAAAAACTACCCCACTCATGATCTTGAGTTAGCAGCAGTGGTGTTCGCCCTGAAAATTTGGAGACATTACCTCTACGGTGCCAAGTGTGAAATTTTCACTGATCACCAAAGTCTCAAATATTTATTCACGCAGAAGGAGCTGAATATGAGACAAAGAAGATGGATCGAACTCTTAAAAGATTATGATCTAATCATAAGCTACCATCCAGGTAAGGCCAATAAAGTGGCTGACGCCTTGAGTCAAAAGAACATGAGCAAGAATATTTTAGCTTCATTAACGGCACAACCTTGTCTTCGTGAAACAGTCAAGTTGAGCCAAGACCTAGATCCGTCGTTGGCTAAGTTCAAGGAGCAAATCAAGGAGGGAAAATTACCAGACTTTCAAGTGAATGACAAAGGAGTCCTTTGGATGAAAGGACGTTTGTGGGTACCAGACGTCAATGATCTTCGGAATGAAGTCATGTCTGAAGCACACAAGTCAAAGTTTTCAGTACATCCGGGGAGTACAAAGATGTATAAAGATCTAAAAGGAAATTTTTGGTGGAATGGAATGAAGAAGGATGTCGCAGAATTCGTCTCTAAGTGTCAAGTATGCCAACAGGTTAAAGCAGAACATCAGCGACCTGGAGGGCTACTACAACCATTAAAAATCCCGGAATGGAAATGGGAGCACATTTCCATGGATTTTGTGGTGGGACTCCCTGAATCAAAACAGAGGCATGATGGTATTTGGGTTATCGTAGATAGACTCACAAAATCTGCGCATTTCCTACCGGTACGCATGAAATATAGTTTGGACAAATTAGCTACGCTATATATGGATAATATAGTACGACTACATGGAGTTCCTGTCAGTATCTTGTCTGACCGAGATCCAAGATTTGTATCGCGCTTTTGGAAGAGCTTTCAGCAAGCTATGGGGAGTAAAGTCACACTCAGTACGGCTTATCACCCTCAAACTGATGGCCAAACTGAGAGGACAATCCAAACCCTCGAAGATATGTTGCGGGCATGTGCCCTGGATTTCAGCAGCAATTGGAGCGAACATTTACCTTTAATTGAGTTTGCTTACAACAACAGCTACCATAGCAGCATTGGAATGGCTCCGTATGAAGCACTGTATGGGAAAAAATGTCGTTCTCCTCTTTATTGGGATGAAGTCGGAGAAAAGGCTGTCATCGGACCCGAAATTATTCAAGAGACAGTAGAAAAGGTTGCAATAATCAAGGAGAAACTTAAAACTGCACAAGATCGTCAGAAAAGTTGGGCAGACTTGAAAAGAAGACCTGTCGCATTTGAAGTGGGTGAAAAAGCTTATGTCAAACTTTCACCTATGAAGGGAGTCGTACGTTTTTGCAGAGCTGGAAAATTAAATCCGCGATATGTGGGACCATTTGAAATTCTCGACAAAGTGGGAACATTGGCATATCGACTAGCTTTACCACCTTCTATGTCAAGGGTCCACAATGTATTTCATGTTTCTCAACTAAGAAAATACATTCCCAACCCAAGTCATATTTTGGAAGCCGAACCATTAGTGACGGATGGTAATCTGAATGAGGAGCTGAAGTACAACGAAGTTCCTATACGAATCGTGGATACCATGGACCAAGTTCTTAGGCGAAGGACTATCCCTTATGTAAAAATTCAATGGTCAAATCACACTGAAAGAGAAGCTACATGTGAGTTGGAGGAGAAGATGCGGGAGAAGTATCCATACTTATTCGAAGAACAAAGTTAATTTAAGTTTCGAAGACGAAACTTCCAATAAGGAGGGAAGGATGTGAAGACCGTAATTTTCCTTAAGGTTAACATTTTTAATTTACTAATTATTTTGTTTATTAATGTATTTGTGATAATTAGTATTAGATATTGTTGGAGATATAATTATAATATTGGGTATCTTGTTAAATATATTATTAAGATAGGTGATCAAGATCTAGGTGTGATCAAATCTTGGGAGATAGATTTTTTTTCAAACTTTGAAAGTCTTAATCCTACTTTATCATTATTATTTTTTTGTGCCTATAAATACAGACTCAACACGTTCAGAAATCTGTCAAATCCTTCTCTCTGTTTTCGGCACTAGAGCCTACTTTTTTCTCAATATTATTTTCGTCAGATAGCCTGCACCTTTGACCCATATTTTCGTCCAATCATTTAGCCCTTTTCTTTGCTTTTCTCGAAGCCTTCATAGTCAAAAGGAAAAAGTGTTGTACAAACTCACGTGGGAGGATTAGAAATTGGGAAGGAAAAAGGTTAGTGTTTCATTTTGTGTCAGAGGGTTTTCCAATAGCAATTTAAAATTTGGGTCATTCTTCTTACACCTTCACGTGGCTTTCAAAGGAATTGTTGGGAATTTGGTGGTAGAGTGCATCCAATCAAATCGGCTTATCTCGAGAGTTTGCTTCGGATTTATTTTCGGTTCAAGCTTTGTCCAATTCAAGCATTTGATTCCGTACAAGTTATTCTGTAAGTGGGCTTACGTTTTAAAATAATATGTATGCTTTAAAATTTCGATCGTTTATGTTAATCGTTGGAAGTTGTTATTTAATATTGTTCATGATGGTGTTTCTTTCGAAATATGTTTTGACACTGTTAGGACTCAAATTATAAGTGGAAAGGGAATTTCCGAACCATGTTATGTTATGGCCCTGATACGGTGGGTATAATAACCGTTCTATGACCTCACCCCTTAGAGGGATTACATATAGGGGACTGATCAGTTAGCCACGAGTAATGAGAGAAATTTCAGTGTCTTGTCAAAAATTATGTTATGTCATGTACAATATGTTATGATATTGTTTATGCTATGCTATGCTATGTCGAGACATGATATAAAATGTTTATGATTTGAATTTATTTATGAGTTTTGATATAAATATATATATGTATATATTTTGGTATGAACGATCGGCCCCCACTTGCTGAGTGTTTTCCAAAATACTCACCCCTTACTTTTCCCTCCTAGATTATGAAGATGATGATGTAGAAGTTCGTGAGCAAGATATGTTTTGGGGATGGTGATTGATGACCAATAAAACTAAATGTCGTTATGTTTATTTTTGGGATTTTTAATATTAATGTTTTATTATTAAGTTTTTAGACGCTTCCGCATTGGTTTTGTTATTGTTGGATTTATCGAGTTGTAAAGACAATGTTTTGAAGTTTATTTATGATAATAGACTGGTTTGGTTTAAACTGTACTACGAGGCTGGTTGTTTTATAATTTGTGTGAATTTGAAACAACGCCGGTGGCACGTCTCGGTCTCGGGGCGTGACAGCTATGAATTCTTCTGATAGATTGATTTGAAGTCTTTGGAGTTGCGAGCCTTGCAGCTTGGATCAGTTTGGAAGAGTTGAGCTGGTATAGTATTGATGTCCTTCTTTATCGATTGATGAAATAGAATGAATAGTTTTGATTTGAGTTTGTTGTTTTCAGATTGAAGTTTAGGACGACAAAGAAGAGGTATAAGATGACTTCGGAATGGAATAGGACGATTAACTCGAATCTGGATTGATTCGAGTGTCCTAGAAGAAATCACATACTGCATGTTTTGACTGCTTATTTGATTATATGATTGAATTTATATTGAGTGCATGAGATTACATATGCATTCATATTGAGCTTGAATTATTCAATTTGAATTAGAAGATCTAGGGATTGTGGTTGAGTGGCTTGGTAGTTGATTTACTACCTTGTCGAGTAGCTCACTCTAATGCCCTGGAGTCTAGAGGATTAAAACATGCCACGTCCATCTTGAGAGGGGAGTCGATGTGATAGTTGGATGTTTTAACCTCGGGATCCCAAACCAAAGAAAGAAAGAAAGAAAGAAAGAATAGAAGAATTGCATTCGATTATCTGAGTATGATAATCCCGAAGTTTTAAAGACATGCATATCATTTTAATTCAGTACTTGAATGGATTAATTGATTATTTGAAGAATGAGTTCATATTATGATTTGATATGTTTACTTGATAGCATGTTAGTCTCTTTTACTGGGAATATTATTCTCACCGGATTATCCGGCTGTTGTCTTTGTTTGTATGTGTACTTGGCAACAGGTGGGGCAGGACCGAGTTAGAGGCAGCATGGCTAGATGGTTGAGAGAATTGAAGTGAGGCCTTTGGTTTTAGGAGTTGATCTGAATTCAAACTCTTTTGTATTGTTGTATTGTAATCGATTATCGAAGCATGTTCTAATAGTTGGATGAATGTATGACTTTAGAACTACCTGGTATTGTTATTGCATGTTGAATGAATTACATGTTGTTGGTGTACGTTTTGGAAGAGTTGAGGATTGATTTTTGAAGAAGAAAAACCAACATTTCTGGGCAGAGTGTCTCGCTCGATCGGCAGACTCTTACCCATCGAGCGAGCACCCCTTTCAGCGAGGCAGAGGTTGGAACTTTTTTGTGCCGCTCGATCGGTAAGATTTTACCGATCGAGCGGGGGTCCTGAATTTTTTTGGGTAGAAAGTTGGATTGTTTTGGCCGCTCGATCGGTAAGATTTTACCGATCGAGCGAGCACCCTTTTAAAAAAAAAAAATTATTTCAATTCTTTTGTTTGATGCTTGGATCTTGTATGCTCTTGTTTGGTTTACGATTAATTAGATGTTTAGAATCGAGGCCTCACAATGCAAAAGGACAAGCATTTAATGAGCCGTTTGATAAAGGTTTGCTAGATTTATATAGCATTTATTGTGAAGACACATTGAATAGACAAAACGGCAACTCCAGTACATATATTCAAAAGTCCAGCAGAATTTACTCCACTTAAAGAAGTAATAATCTGCTGAAGTATCTGCTTAAAAAGACACTTCGAACATTGCTAACAAAGTAACTAAGATAGAAGTGCAGATATCAAAGAAAATGAGGCGTTAGAAGATTGAACTATATATATCAATAGAATATGAGAAGAAGACAAAGAAGTGAACCAACGCATTATCAAAGTTATCGATCCAGAGCACTAAGAAGTTTCAACACTATATTGCTCTCTCAACCCTCTCTAAATAGAAGCAAATATGATTTTCAAGAGATCGTTTCAAGGGTTACAAATCCAAGCTGCTAATTGAAGAGAACTAACCTTACTTCAAGGATTTGAGAATCTAAGCTTCTAAAGCTTAGTCTTATACATCATCATCCGAAGAAGTTTGTTAAGAACTTTCGATCTTATCAATTTTAATCTAGGAGTTCCATTTTAGGCAGTGATAAGTCCTAATTTGAACTGGGTGTATTGCAAGACATTGTAATAACCAAAGTCTTTTAGTGTAACCTTCCCGTGAGGAAGAAGGGGTGACGTAGGAGTTTGAGCTTCGAACATCCATAAACAAACCTGTGCACATTTGCGTTACTGCATTGCATCATATTTCCATTATTATCACCTAGATTAGTGAGAACTGTTTTTGCACTATCATTTAGTAACTCTTATTCATCTAGGAAGTTGAGAAAAATTGGTTAAGTAGACTAACATTTACTTGACCTCATATCTTTAAAGCATAAAATTTTTTGATTGTGTATTCACCCCCTCTACACACACACCCGATCCCTAATAGAGCCGAATATTGATAAAATTTTAAGGCTTGAATTTGGCTCGTTATAAGTATATTCTAGTTCGAGCTCGATTTGAAAATCGATAATTTCAAATATTTTGGCTCGAGCTTGGCTCGAAATGAAATTCGAGTTCGAGTTCGGCTCGAAATATTCGAACCTATTCGTGAACTATTGCTTGAATATTATTGTTAAAAAAGTTTAAAATGTTCGAAAAGGTTCAAAATGTAAATATATTTATTATATAATTATATTACATTAATTAAATATTAAGGCTCATGAACTATTCGCGAACTATGGAACAAAATAATTTTGGCTTGAGCTCGACTCGAAAAAGAGTTCGAATATGTTCTAATTCGGCTCGAGTTTGATAAGTTGGAATACGAATCAAATATTTATCGAGTAGGCTCGAAAAGCTCGTGAACCTGTTCGATTCGATTGCACCCCTAGATTTGATATAACTAGATGTAATCCTTTCAAAAATGAAAAGAGTACCATGAGATTTAGGTTATATAGACAAAATTAACTTATTTTTTTTCTTTTCAAAACTAATTAATTATCATTTTGCAAAAAAAAAAAACATTTAATGCACAAATACTTTATCGTACAATTGAAAAAAATAATTTTAAATCATTTAAAAAATTTTTATATTTTAAAAATTATGTAAATTCTTTCTTTTTACAATGGATTTCAATTATTTTAATACTAACACTAAATATATCATAATTTGGTGAATCTCAATTTCCTTTTGATGATTTTTTTTTTCATTCTTAAAAATATATTTAATAAAAAATATGTATTTTTCTTATATTTATAAATTATTTTTAATGTACCATTTATAAACAATATGTGAGTATTAAATATTATTAATAATAAATATATTTAAAAAATAATAAGTAAAACACAAATTTTTAAAAATCAAATAATATTAATTTTAACTATCATTTCCAATTCTTAAACAACATTATCCAAATACCATAGTGGAATTCTAATCTATGAATTTGAGGGATAATGCCCACTTTCGTCCCTCTTATTTGTGACTTATCTGAAAATAGTCCCTCGACTTATCGAGCCGCTTAAATGGTCCTTCGTGTTTCATTAGTTTTCCGCATTTGGTCCCTCCCGTCAACTGGACGTTAAATTTTCACGGTGATAAAAGCCCACATCCATATCTCTATCATTTTCCCCAAATTCCAACACTTATTCACATTTTGCCCCAAATCAAAACCCTAGAACACACCATTTCTTCCAGCTGAGTTAGAAGATTGGGTTATCTCTTTGAAATCCAGATCTCTCTTAAGGTAAATGCTTGCATATATAATTATTTGGTAAAAGCTGCAGGATTAAATTTGACTGAGATGAAAATTCTAGCTAAAGTCGATAGGCCTCTTTGTGGGTGTATCTTTCTCTGTAAGAGTGTAAGACCCGAAAATATTAAGTTCTTAATGACAAGATTTAAGATTTAAATTCCGAATAAGAGTGAAAAGATGAATTTAAGAATTTATGGAAATTAGAGATTTTAATTTCGGGTAAAAAATATTTAATTTGAGGATTTTCGGATTTTAAGATTTTAATATCCGAAATACTTAAATTAAAAGATTAAAAATATTTGTATTGATATTTATGGAATTTAATATGTGAATTCCAAGATTATAAATACCAAGGATTTAATTTGAGGATGAAATCCGAGCAAGGGCCAATTTGCAAATATTGAGAAATTCAAGGACTAAAATGCTAAGGTTCAAAATGATTTAATTTTAATTCGAGAATATTTAATTTGAAAATTTTTAGAGTTTAGAATTAAATTCTAATATTCTTAAATTATTTAGGATTGAAATTGAATTAAATCGATTGTTCGGGGACTAATTTGCAATTATGCCATAGTTCAGGGACTAAACATCAAATAGGTCAATATATATCTATTTTGACTTAGAATTCACGTGAGAAATCATAAAGGTGGCATCCAAGAACCAAGAGAGGAGGGAGAAGGCTTCCAAGCCATTTTTGATATTTCAAGCTCCGATAAAAATCGATCCGCCCGGTAGAATTTCCGATTGAGCATATATTTGCGATCACAGCTCCGAGTGCTACGTTTTGAAGTAAGTTTTAAGAATTTCTGCCATGTTTGAATTTTATGATGTTGTTAGAATTAAAATTTGATTGTATAAATGTGTTCTAGCATATACGACGATAGCATATCTAAGACGGATCGAGAAAAGATCGTCGTTTGAACATGTTTCCGATTTTTGAAAGATTTGTCAGAAACTGATTTTTAGGGTCTGATGTTCACATTTTATGCTGCTGGAATTGGTGATGATATTTGATTGATATGATTGTATTATTGATGTTAATGCCTTTGGGATTTTCGAATTCAAACCGTTACGCCGTCGGTTTTGTTTTTGACCGAACAATCAAGTCTTGTAGTTGTTTCAGAATTTATGAGATTTTAGTGATATTGAGAGCTGATATTGAATTGAAAATCAATGCATTTCAGATTTGAATGCAAAAGATCGAATTCGAATCGACGAACTCGAGAAGTTAGCCTTTGAACCAAGAAAGATGGAAGAAGGTTTGAAGCTAGTTTGCCTTGAATGATTGTACTGATTTGAGCAGATTGTGATGGAAGTTCTTTGATGTTATTTGTCCAGAATTGGAGCTTCTCATATTCAGAAGGAAAGGTATGAATAGACATTAATAAGATGAACAGAATAACTCGAGATTGTTTCTGATTATCAAGTTGCCTAAAATCACATACATGCATGATTAATATATGTTATTGTTTACGTTTACATAAATGGGATATATTACTCAAGATAGCTATCTTCTTGACTTTCTAGAATATTTATGTAAATGTTTACTTGTTTTCTTTGATTTATATTATGTTCTGTCTTGAACATGTTTACGTATTCTATGTGATGCTTACAGATTTGTCGGTATTCTTGAGTGATTATATGATCATATGATTATATGATTGATGCGTTCAAGATGTTGTTTTTAGCTTATGTATATTTGATGCATCCAGATTATGTTGCATTCATCTTAAACTCCAGCCTGAAAAGCACAGAGGGTTGAATGGCCTAGAGTGCAGATGACGTTTGGAGAAATGTAGTTGAGTGGCATGGAATGTAGATTTACTTCCAGAGTCAGATGACTCATGACACGGAATATAGATTTATTTCCAGAGCTAGATGACTCACTATAGTTGCACCAAAGTCAGGGGAATTGAGATATTTAACACCACCTCGAGTGGGAGAGTTGGTGGTTGGTTAAAGATTTTATTTCCCCGGGATCCCAGAGCTACGATTTATTGATATCAGATTTGATAGCCTATTCCTTGGCACATGCATTGCATTTATGCATTAACCTAGAGATTTCTATGGTTTAGATTATGCGTTTATAAATGCTAGCATGTTAGTATTTGACATTCACGATTTGAATGAGTTTATATGCTTGGTTTTACTTTATCATAGATGAACGAATATACTATCATGTTTTACCTGTTATTACATGATTTGAGATTTAAGATTCATTTGGCATATAGATTTAATAGGCTTAAATGATGTATATGCATGTTGTTCATACTGAGATTTATTCTCACCGGAGTTATTCGGCTGTTGCTTTGTTTGTATGTGTGCATTGCATCAGGTTTGGGGCATGAGCGAGTCAGATGTGGCTTGGATAGCTCGAGATTGAGAAAGATTAGCATGTGGTGACTTCGGGCTAATAATAGATTGCTCTCAAATGCATGTTAGAAGGTGTTGGTTTAGTTTGAGCTGTGAAAACTTAGAATTGAGTTTATTGTATTGCACCTTAGAAACATGTATGAGATTATTGTTATGTCTAGATATGCATGTGTTTATGCTTGGGACATGTTGAGATTATGTATGCAATTTTTCAGATTTGAAATAGCCCTAGCAACTTTGATCTTTGTTGTAACCTTTGGTAATTTTTGTAAATTTCTACACCGACCCTTCTTGGTAGAATGGGCATAACGTTTTACTAAAAACTCCGATTAGGGTGAGGTAGGCGGCATTGGAAAGCTAAGACAAAGATCTACAATTGTTATGTTTATCATTTTTCCAGATTCTGTCCGAAACCCATGCGCGGGCGTGCGTGAAGGGGCGCGGGCGCGCATGGGGTTCTGAAAAAAAAAAAAAAATTTGGTTCTTTTCGCGACGTGATTTTGCGTCGCCAAATGTATAGTTTTGCGTCGCCAAATGTTATGGTTAATTTTATTCAGATTGAGTTATTATTGTCTAATTAATGATGCTTATTCATTAATTGCCCCTTAAGATGAGATTAGCACCCGAGGTCCCCACAAAGAGCATCACATACATGATTATATTAAGAAATTGAGATGGACATGAAATATATTTTAAGAAATATTACTTTTGCCGTATAAATTTGGTCATTGAAATTCTTAACCATCCATTGGTAGAATGCCCCATTCTCTGTATAACACCTCACGAGTCAGAAATTACTTGATGGACATTTGAGTTAGGATTTCTTTGGTTTTTGTGAAAATGAAAATTGAAGCCTAGAACTACCATAGGTATCCATCTTGAAGGAAAATGGTGATGAGGTGGTTGCTGAATTGAGTCCCTTGATTTGGTACCAACTTTTTCACTGTTCTACTCTGTTTTTCTATCAAATCCTGTATTTTTGGCTCTATGTTGGATCTAGTACAGCAGTTATTGTAATAAGTGAGAATAATATCAAACATGAAAATTTAATGAATTAAATTGTGGCTTAGTATTAGTTTATGCCAAAAAAAATGTTCTAGGCAGCCTGTTATATGATATAAAATTTAATGAATTAAATTGTTGTTATAGGATATAAAATAATAGTTTGTTTACAGTGTAGGTGATTTTCCTTATTTGCAACATGAGAGGAAACAATCTGCTATTGAATATCATGGAGGCAAATAGCTCTCAATAGTTTATAAACAGCATTTGCAAAATTATGGCTAGACGGAGCACCCATTCTCTGAGTTTCACGCCACATTATGGTAATTTTTTCTGCAAAATATTAATTTTTGTATTACTTTATTATACACAGTATTAATTTAGTTAGCAAAAAAGGTTTATCCGTTGTATTATGGTTTGAAATTCAGTACCTATATTTTTTCCAGGTGTGATGGGAGAACCTACATGTTTCACACTAAACTTATATTACAGTGGTACGATGGAAACAATTCGCAAAAAAAAAGTGTACAAAGGTGGTTATATTGAATACTTCGACTTCGTTGATTTGGATAAGTTGGGGATAATTGAACTTCGTGGGTATGCAAAAGAGTTGGGATTTAAAGAAGAAAATAGTTTCAAGCTCTGGCACAAGCTCGGGAAAAGTTTAACCAAAGGGAGATATTTGGAAAATGATGTTGGGGTGCTTGAAATTAAGGATCATATCCCAAATAACTATGAAGTTGAATTTTACATGGAACATGCTGAAGTAGCTACAAATAATCAGAAAGATGCAACCACTCAAGACGGTGCAAATGGTTTTCATGATAGTGATTTCGAATTTGAGGAAGAAGTTCAGTTAGCGGAGAATCTGAAGAATCATGCTGCTGAAAATTTTAAAGGGAAAAATGTAGCGGAAGATGCTGAAATTTTGAATGACTTGCTGTCTAGGATGGGGCAAGATGAAGGGGATTATGACTGTCTAGAAAGTGATGGTTTTGGGAGTGCTCTTGAATCTGATGAGGACGATGCACCAACCTTTCAAATGTATGACCCTACTGAAGATTCAATAAAATCCTGATTTGAAGCTCGGTATGATATTCAGTTCAAAGAATGAGGCCAAATTTGCAATAGAGAGCCACTGTATCAGACGAGGATGTACAATGAAGTTTGTAAAGAATGACAACAAAAGACTTCGTGGTATATGCATCAATGAAGGTTGTAATTGGTGTATTATTTGTTCACCAATGAATAAAGACACATGTTGGCAAATAAAAACATTTATCCCCGAGCATATAATTTCTATTGGCACAGCAAGAACATAAGCATCAAAGCAGGCTGGTTGGGTTCTACTTTTGAGAAAAAATTCAAGTCAAATACTAAGTTAGGTACCAGCGAGTTGAAAGCCGAGGTAGAAAACACTTTGAGCACAACTATTTCATATTACCAAGCTTATTTGGCTAAGAAAAAAACAATGAAACTGTAAGGCCCTGAAAATATTAAGTTATTAATTACGAAATTAGAGATTTAAATTTTGTATTTGGAAAATATTCAATTTAGAGAATATGGAAATGATAGATTTATTTTTCGAGCCGAAAATATTTAATTTGATAATTTACGGATATTTGGGAATTAAATTTCGGTATTCTTAAATTAAAGGAATAAAATATTTGGGTTGAATATTTATGAGATTTAATATTTTATTATGATTTTGGATATAAAAATGATTTATTTAGAAGCAAATAATTGAGGAAAAATTGATTTGCAAATAACCAAACTCTCAGGGACCAAAGTGTAATTTTGGCCATGATAATGGATTACACGTGTGATGTGTATGGAATTGCATGAAATATCAAATCTCCATCAGATTTCCAACGAGAGAAAAGGCAGAAAGATTAGAGAATTAATTCCATGGCCGATTCTTGTCTTCCAATTTCGGTAAAAATCGATTCGGCAGGTAGAATTTCAAATTGATTGTATATTTGCGATCACGGCTTCGAGTGATACACTTTGACGTAAGTTTGGCTAAATTCTACCGTGTTTGAATTTTAATATTTTTTTAGAATTAAGATTTGATTGTATAAACGTGTTCTAGTATATACGACGATAGCATATCTAAGACGGATTGAGAAAAGATCGTCGTTTGGACATGTTTACAATTTTTGCAAGATTTTCGAGAATTCTGATATACTGGAGATGGTATTTTAGAAATTGGGCTGATGGATTGAATATATTATGAGTTGTATATGATAGAAATATTGATGTTAATGTTTTTGGAATTACCGGTTTTGGTCCGTTATGCCGCCGGTTGATGATTGTGAATTGATATGAAATTCTGAAAATAAGGGGCAGCCATTTTCGAGATTTAGCTGCTAAGTTGATGATGATATGTGAATTAGAATGTTGTATGAATGATGTTTAAGCCTTTGGAATTGTCAAATTCGAACAGTTACGTCGCCGATTTAAATTATGGTTGATTGATCAAGTCTTGAAGTTGTTTACGCTTTTATGAGATTGAAAGCTTATGATATGAATTATATAACTTCATTTCAGTTGGGAGTTGACGATTATCGACGTCGAACTCGATGAGTTCAAGTTGATTTGAATATTTGGATCAAAGTGGCATCAACTTGGAGCTTGGACTATCAAGAGGGATATGAGCAGATTTTGATTTAAGTGAAGATTTTTGTGACAAATTGTATGTGATCAAGAAGTGCCAGAGTTCAGAGATTTGAGTTCAAAATAAAGGTATGATTCGACCTTAACCTCGACAGGTAGAATAACTCGAGAACGTGGTGGTTTTCGAGTTTATTAAATCACATACATGCATGATTAGGTGTTTTACTTACTCTTAAATGATCTATATGAATTACTTGACTTAGTTGATATATGAGTTGTTTGATTTAAATATGATTACTTGTTGAGATTGATGGTTGATAATTTATTTGAGTTGTTGAGTTGTGGTAGATTGGTGATAGAGTAGGGAGTAAACCTCTTGAGCCACAATTCTTTCGAAACCTTGAAAACAGAATCGAAAAGAAAATATTGGACGTGGTGAACTTATATATGAGAGGCTAGAGATCTGACTTGATTTCTTTTTTCCACGGTTCTCAGTATAGTGTTCACAGTCCAGGGGAATACGAGATTGTTACCACCTCTAGCGGGAGCGTAGGTGGGAGGCTTGATTTTGGGCCTTATTATATTCCCGGGATCCCAACGAGATGATTTTTGAAAATATCTATTCTGTGAGACTTGAATCCTTTAAACCTCGACTTGTCTTTGAGTTTTTATGTTATTGAATGAATTTTCTTTGAAAGATATTTGACAGGTAAGGGTATAAGAAAATGATGATTGTGATAGTAGATTACTTGTTTGAGTTATATCTACTTGATTTATATAGATGTCTTTCAAATTGAGATTTATTCTCACTGGAGTTATCCGGCTATTGTTTTGCTTATATGTGTGCATTGCATCAGGTTGAAGGGTAAGCGAGTTAGACTTGACATGGAAGTGAGAGATTGAGAGATTAGAGTGGAGACTCGGGTGATAGAAGAAGTCTATGTTCTTTTGTAATGTCAAGAATGTTAGATTAGAATCCAATGTTGATATGTTAAATTCATTAGTTTAGTTTATCCTTTCATGTTTGATGTTTGTATTAAAGGCTTGAGATAAGACTTTAATCTAGATGTTGATGTTGTTGCTACAATTGAAATTTAGTTGAGTCACTTTTGTAGATTCTACATGTAAACTTGAGTTGGTTTATATGAAAAAATGAAACTTATCTTGTTGTAGCATCATGCTCTCTTGATTATGAAGATGATTGTATTAATTATGCCATTAGCTTTGATATTATCATAGAGGAGTTAGCATGAACTTGTTCTAATTCTTTTGGATATGATTATGTAGCATTGGCATAACTTGTTAGTTGATCTTATGGCTTGGAAGGCATGGACAGCACAAACCAAAGGCTGTATTTATTTTTTGTTATGCAGACCCGCGCAGGGACGAGCCCTTGGCTCGCGCGCGCGTGAGCCAGCCTGTGGGGCTGCTGGCCCGTTGGCCTGCGCTCGCGCGCGCGCAAGGTAACCTTTTAAAAAAAAATAAAAAATTTAGGCCTTTGGATGCTTGCTTGATTTCTTGATATTAATTCATGTTTTTGGATTAAATGTTCTTATTTGATCTTGGATTAACCGTTATGATTTGAGAGATTAGTGCCCGAGTCCTCACAAAAACTAGTTGAGGGCAGCATACGAGAACAATTCAGCCGAATAAGAGATTATTGCTCTGAATTGAAGATGACTGACGAAGGTGCTTCTGTAGTTCTAAAATTGACAGAATATGATGATGGACCAAGATTTCAAAGACTTTATGTTTGTTTCTCGGCATGCAAAGATGGTTTCAAGGATGCATGTACGCCCGTGATTGGTGTGGATGGTTGTTTTTTGAAAACAAAGACAGGGGGCAGTTATTAGCGGCAGTTGGCCTAGATCATAACAATAATATTTTTCCTATTGCTTATGCCTTGATTGAAGGAGAGACTAAGGACAATTGGGTGTGGTTTCTTCGGTTGTTAGATAATGATATCGGCTTTGAAAATCAGCATGGTTGGACATTTATGTCTGACAAACAAAAAGGGTTGATTCCTGCCTTCGAGAGTTTGTATCCCGATGCTGAAAACAGATTTTGTGTTAGGCATCTCTTGAGCAACATGAAAGCTACTAGTTTTAGAGGTGTGGCGATCAAAAATTCTCTTTGGGCTGCAGCAAGAGCGACAAGAGTTGAAGAGTTCAAAATACGCATGGAAGATTTGAAAAAGATCGATGAAAATGCATATGCATGGTTGGCCAAAAAACCTGAACATCACTGGTGCAAGGCATTCTTTAGCACCATTCCCAAATGTGACATACTTTTGAACAATATGTGTGAATGTTTCAACAGTATGATTTTAGAGGCTAGGGAGAAGGCAATAATTCCAATGTTCGAATCGATTAGAAATATGTTGATGGTCAGATTTCAGTTGAATAGGTCAAAGGCAAAGAAGTGGGATGGTGCAATATGCCCAAAGATTAAAGCAGTGATGGAAAAGAATTGCAAGGATACGGCTACATTTAGACCGATGATGGCTGATGAGATGCATTTTCAGATCTTGGGTTCACGCAATCAGCATTCTGTTGACCTAAGTGAAATGAGTTGCAGCTGTAGAAGATGGGAAATGAATGGGATTCCATGCCCACATGCTATATGTGCTATGTGGTGCAAAAGAGAAAATCCATAGGCTTATGTGCATCGTTATTATAGCATTGAAGAGTACAAACGATGTTATGAAAGGTCAATCATACCAGTAAATGGACCAGAGTTGTGGCCTTCGTCTGCCTTAATCCCCCCTTACCACCAGTTTATAAGGAAAGAGTTGGTAGGCCAGCGAAGTTGCGAAGACGGGAACCTGATGAAGTACCAGCTTCAAACCAAACAAAGCTAAAAGAGATAAGAAGAAAAAACAAATGCAAGCGGTGTGGTGGATTTGGCCATAACCAGAGAAATTGTACCAGACCTAGATCGCCACAAAGTAAATTTGTGGAATAGGAACAATCAATCCCACAAGAATGCAATGAAATGGAGCAACACGAGAATGAAACAACATTGGAAGAATACAATGAAATGGATATTGGTGAGATGCAGTCAGCTCCACAAGGATGCAATGAAATGGAGAGCTGGGATGAATCTTTAGAAGGAGATGGTGATGAATGATTCGTATCTGATAAGGCAGCAATGCGTGATGAACTGGAGTCGAAGAAACAAAAGAAATTATAGTTTTTTATGTTGATGTGTTTTTGAATTTTTATTTTTATATGACACTAATATTTTATTTCCTTTCTGTTTTTACTTTATGGATCGATGATAACAGGTTATACGACAACAAGCAAATGAGATCAATATTTATGGTAATTCGAAGGCCGTATTTTCAATCAATGTAAGTGTTTTATATATTGAATTTTATGAAAAAATTGGAAATGCATTTGCGTATTTATCCTTACGCAATCAACAAGGAGCATTCTTGCTGTTTTGGAAAAACTCCAATTTGTATTTATTTGCTAGTTTTGTTTGCGGACAGTAGGCTATGGTTTTTCAAGTAACCAAATGGGTGTATTGACCACAAATTTATGTACAAGTAACCAAATGGCAGTATGCACATGATATTTTGTTGTTTTTTTTGGCTAGAAATTCTTCGGTTTTATGTATATCTTCATTGGTTATATTTCATTTTTTTAAAAAACAATTTATGTGCCAGGTGAATTCAGTGGTGAAGAATGATTTCATTGTGAAAAATGGAAAGAATTTCGTGACATTATCTCATTTAAGAGCTTCATTGAATGATAAAAAGAAGACACCACCAACAGAGTCAAGCGGATCTCGATTAGATCACCCTGTTACGAAGGAGAAAACAAGAGCATCAATCCAGTGAATGTGATGACATCGTTCCAAGATTATTGATGGATTACGAAGAGGGTCTTTAGCTTGGGACTAGTATTTTTTGTCAAAATTTTATTTAGATTTACATCGTTTGTGAAGATGTTTGCATAAGTTAATGTATGAACTTGATACTAGTACTTTTTTGTGAAACTTGGATTTCAGTTTCCCAGAAGACAGTTTCATCTCCAATTGTTTTGGTTGCGATTTTGCGATTTCTTTGTTTTGGTAATTGTTATTGAAGTCACATCCTCATTTATATGTATTTCAGAAAAAACATTCGCACACAACATATTTTTTTCGTTGGAGCAGAAAAATATGTCACAATGATAACCATATTCATCAAGCATAATACATAAATGTCTGCCTTTGACAAGTTGCAGACGAACAACAACTGGAAAGACAAGAATGAGATGTGAATCACCAAGCTTATCGATACCAATTGTTGGATCTCGGATCTCTATCGTGCCCAAGACGCAGTGGAAGTTTAAAATTTTATTTTGACATCCAAAATATTCTTGGACACTCGTATTGTTTAAAAATAACATTCATAGGGAGTATATGAAATTTATACCTATAATCTTAAAAGATTGACGATGACTCCAACTATTTCGAAACAATTTCAAAAATAGCTTTTGTTGTAAATTCCTATGAACGATCAACTGGATTATCTCCTTTCTTTAATATCCAAATCAGTTCCACGACCGGATTTTCTGTTCCTCTTCTAAATTGCACTTAAAAGAAGAAGAAATTTAACGAAGAGAAAAACGAAGAAGATGAATGGAGAAGAGAGCTTGCAGAGAGCTTCGAACAGAAACAATTCGAGCATCCAATTGTTCTGATTCAACCCCCAATCAATTGAAATATTGATTGGGGTGAGTAAATGAGTTGTCGGGAGACAACTCATTTTGATTGGGGTGAGTAAATGAGGTCGGGAGACAACTCATTTACTCCTCAATTTTTTTTAATAATAATAATATAATATATATCATATATATATATTATTATAAACATAAGGTCCCATATCCATAAATATATATTATATATATCCATATATATATATATATCGTGTATATATATATCTATATATTTGCATTTATATATATTGTATGAACCCTAAAAATCCAAGTCCAACTTGGAAAAATTAATTAAATTCTTTTAATTAATTTTGATCTCAAAATTTCTATAAGCTATTATAAACAATTTATAAGCTTATCTATCAATCCAGTCAACTTTGTTCATCATAAATTCAACTCTTTGAATTTATTATCTCAACGGAAACAGGAAAACCAGTACTTGTTTAACCCTTAATGGTTCAGGGATACAGCTAGCTGTGGGTTCACAACTCTTTGTGATTCAAAAAATATTCCTTTATATGAGCTTACCATAATTAGCCTCATTCTATGCATCAACTCTTTGATCATTAGAATGTCAGAACTCATTTCTGATTTGACCCATCGAATCATGGTAAGAGCGTTAAGTAGCACCGTTCCATGATTCCCTAGGTATCTCTGTTAGTGCTTGCAAGAACCATTCGATTATGGTTAACGTACAGTACAGTCCCTTCATCTCATATATCCCGATCGAAACTGCAACCATTGGTACATCGAGTGTTGCATGTGAATTTTGATAAAAATGTGATGTCTTTGAGAATACATAGTGGTATCGCATGTGTAACTTGGTAAACACTTTACTCCACTACACATCTTATACTCTGGCTAGAGATTCCATGCACTATTATCTCATTTTATCACATAGGATATCCACACCCGTAGGTGAGCAGTGAATCCCCGACTACAATGCACTGGCTCCTACATGTGTCGCAACTGTATCCAACCTCGCCACCTGATGACCCTCATGGAGTCGGTAAACGAGTCAAAGTAAAGTCCTAGCATGTAGAGCCTCAATGTTGTCCCAGGTCGTAAGGACTAATGGTGTACAACCATAACCACGAACTTATCCACTCGATGAATGATAACCACTTGGGAAGTCCGAGGGAGGGTAGTTCAGTGAACTCATCTATGAGCACCAATCTGTATGATTGAACATCTCTTTGTCCATTCCAATGAAACGTGGTATACATCATCACAGATTCTAGTCTCGAGCTCGAGCGATGCTTATCCTTATTTTGGACGGCTCAATCGACTAGGAACTTGATTTAGAATATACAGTAATTAATAATATGTGTTTCATGATTGCCATCACATGTACAACCTCATATCTTACTATAGTATATTCAAGGTCTTTATCTATGCAGCTTGCATGAGTATACA
The DNA here is from genome assembly GCF_033568475.1 of Henckelia pumila. NCBI lineage: Eukaryota > Viridiplantae > Streptophyta > Magnoliopsida > Lamiales > Gesneriaceae > Henckelia > Henckelia pumila. Next base: position 187,547,104 of record NC_133121.1, on the reverse strand, counting down.
GATAAAGAAAATGCCAAATAAAAGATTAATTTTATTAAAATAAAGATTGTTATTACAATTGAGTCAATAAATCTTTGGCCAACATTTGGCTTGCAGGGCATCTACTCTAACACCAATAACAACATATTTTCTTAAACTTTATAAAATCATCTCAATACAAATTGAAAATTTCAAAGTATCAAGTCAACACATAAACACATGCTCGAGCAACTACATATAATTTAAAATTCCCAAACACCAAGTCAATAAATAACCACATATGCTCGAGCAACTACCAAGTACCTTGTCAAAACATAACCATACAACTACTTCAACCATCATAAACACATAAACTAGAAGGATTCCGAAATCTGCCGCATCTTTTCAGTTATCTCCGAAATTCGAGAAGCATGCCTACGATTCTCCTGTTCTAATTCCATTCGAGCAATTTGTAGCTGAGAAACTTTTTCATCATGTCTTGAAGTTGAACTTGCATATTTCTTCTCATAATTGGTACCACAGGCAGAGGAAGAGGCTTCGTCATGTCTCAAATTTGAACTAGAATATTTCTTCTTATTATCGGTACTAGAGGAAGAGACGGCGGCGGCGGCGGTAGCGGTAGCAGTAGCAGATGCGGCAGCGGTATCAGTAGCGGCTGCGGCAACCTGTCTTTTCAAAAATGCGTCATATGCTTCCACAGCTTCTCTTCTACTATAGTATGATATGTGAGCATTGTCTTCAAATTTAATAACTTGTGCGTATGCTTCATCCCAACACTCGTAGATGCCACCAACAAAAACAACATATGTTTTTCTCTTAATATCCAATAAATAAAAAACCAAAATTTCAGATTAGATAATTACCTTTGTGTGATTCGACGTTGGGAGCTAGCTTCAAATTTGTGTTTTGTGTTCTAGGGTTTTGATTGGGAAAAAACGCGAGGAACAAAAATTTGGATAAATGAGAAGGAAATATGCTAAAATGTGATTTATGGATGTGGGCTTTTATCACCGTGAAAATTTAACGTCCAGTTCACGGGAGGAACCAAATGCGGAAAACTAATGAAACACGAAGGACCATTTAAGCGGCCCAATAAGTCGAGGGACTATTTTTGGATAAGTCACAAACAAAAGGGACGAAAATGAGCATTATCCCATGAATTTGAAATACAAATTCAATTCCAATTCCAATTTCAATTCAAATTTGAAATCTCATTTTTTTTATAAATCCAAACACACCGTGAGGCAAAATCATTGGACTTATGTGGCGGTGCATTCACTCACCTAATACATGCACATTCTATATCTTTAAGCATTTTGAGCATGTAAATTAATTATTACCGGGTGACTAGAAAATTTGAGCATGCCGTCTGATGGGATGAAAGCCCAATTTGTTAATTAATAAAATAATCCCAAATTTATGACCCCAAGACACAAGAGCCCAAGCCCGCGAAACACTCCTAAAACATCTATAAATATATGTGTCTCTCTTATATCCAAGGTGCATTCTCATTTTTCTCTTGAACTTGAGCTTTCTTATTTTGGGAGATTATCATTGTGCTCTTTGCTGACTTGAGCGTCGGAGTGCCTACGCCGAGAAATCACCCGGCGCCTCTAACGTTTGTTTGTGATGCAGGTGACGATCCACGAAGTTTCAGCTTACGCTGAAAGGTCCACCTTACACTATGTGTTTACCTTACGCTGCAAGGTTCACCTTACACTACGTGTTCACCTTACGCTACAAGGTTCACCTTACGCTACGCATTACCTTATGTTGCAAGGTTTATCTTACGCTACGTAAGTACCCTACGTTGCAAGGTTCAGTCTACAAACCTTACGTATCAGTACTTGTATTTTTTGGCTACATTAGCTTGGCGCCGTCTGTTGGAAAACTGTTTACCTCGTCACTGAGAATGGATAATCAGCCTCACACCTCTCAAGATACTAAAAATGATGGACTACCACATCAACCGACAATGCAGATTTAACAAGCAAAATTGAGAACCATGTTAGAGGAGACCGTCGCCCGCGCTGCAAGTAAAGCGTTGGCAAGATTCTGTAGTCCCAACAAAATGACAAGGCCTAGAAGATAGCCGAAAAAAATGTTTTATCCACCGCTAACCCAAAATAGGATGTACAAAAGTAAACAACAAATGAAGCAAAAACTCCACCACATAATTCCAAGAAGAAGACAACTCAAAGAGAGGATGAGGCCCGAAGTCAAGCTCAGAGCACCGCAATGAATGAAGAAGAAAAATCTTTTGCAGTTTTACCTGCCAGATGCAGCCCATTCTGTAGTGACCCTTACCTGGATCACCTACTAAGCAGAACTTAGGCATGCAATTAACTTAATTAAACAAAAATCAGAATTAAACTGAGGAAACCAAAAACATTATACAATCCCAAGGAAAGGAATCTGTAAATATCCGAATAATTTATACAACCAAATCGAAAGCTGTATCAACCCAATAACAACAATAAAAGAAAACTAAACGAAGCTCCAGCTGATTGACTACTGCCTAGCCCCTCTTGGATCCACCTGCCTCGTCCAGTCGCAAACCTGTCCCAAGGAATAGGGTATCCAGAAACACAGAGTACGAGACGTGAGCATAAAATTCTCAGCATGAGAGTATGAGTATACATGCATGTAAGTGAACTCCCTAAAACTCGAGGTCAAGGATCAGATAACAAAGACAGACCGGGCCCTGGTATGTAGCACGCTGTGCCATCGCTTCAGAAGGTGGCTTACATACCGAAAATACCAGTGGATACGCGGGACCCAAATCGATGGAAGTCCATCCACTAACAGGATAGGGTAAACCCTACTAACAGACATCTCAATAGAGATAGCTCAAGATGTAAATGTATGCAGCATAAAATCATGGCATATAAATCATGCAGTCACATAATACATGCATACTCAGTCAGGATATCTCGAACAGTAATTTCGTACCTCAAATACTAGGCGCGCTCTACCAGCTCTAGGTCTACGCCTATAATCCGCAATACACTGCCAAATGATACTAATATCATTAAAGTGCTCTAAAAGCCTTAACTAGGCTATTGCATACTCCTAAATATTTTTAGGAAGCAAAAGCTATACCTTCGTCCGTCGTTAGCCCTTTGCTGTCGATTGCCTCAAAACTAGGCCATAGCTCCGCTACGACGCCTGGATCGCTATGCCACTTCCGGATTCCCAATGGGACGCCTATAATTCCCTAGATCTGAGTTAGAAGGCTAAGGAATCGAGAGAGAAGAGATGAAAGGTGTGCTCAAATGTGAGCCTCGACACCCCTATTTATAGACCACGAACGGAATGTCCGTTTCTCAACGTTATGTCCGTTTTGCCTGACGAACGTTGCGTCCGTTCACCATCGTTGCTTCCGATGGTGCCCATGTCACATCAAGTACGTAAGAAGTGACGCATTTTTGATGGCACGAACGTTGCATCCGTTCCTAGAACATTTCTTCCGTTCTGCCTGACCCTCCGGACCATTTATGATCATTTTGGGTCTAATCCTGGGCTCCGTTAATCCATTAGAAGTCTTCTTAATCATGTTTATTGGATTAAATAACGGTTAATCACTAAAACTGGGTTCGGGCTACTACACATTCACTACAGCTATCCTAGCTGAATCATTGCCCAAGGGAATGAAAATCATCAATCTTCCAGAATATGAGGGAACAGGTTATCCACAAGATCACCTTGACAAATTTTATGTGAAAGAGGATTTATATGACATAAGCGATGCTGCTTACTGCAAGATATTCCAAACCACTCTATTAGGACGTGCACTTTCTTGGTTTAACAAACTACCTTCCGGAACCATTGAAAACTTGGAATAGTTAACCCATCATTTTCTCCGTCAATTTTCGATCAACAAAAAGTATCCGAAAACCGCAGCATATCTGTTTACAATCATTCAAAATAAAGGAGAAGGTTTACGAGACTATGTACACGGTTTACACAAGCCGTCCATGAAGTTCCTCATGTTAACCAAGACTTGCTAGCAGGAATAATTCAACAGAACCTCCGACATAGAAATTTCAAAGAGTCGATTGCAGGGAAGCCCTCAACCACTCTAGAAGAATTACTGGCAAGGGCAGAAAAATACATCCACATAGAAGAGTCTATCGAGCCACGATACCCGGGGAAGAGAAAAAAGGGAGGAAGAGAAACCGAAAAATAAGAGGAAAGATGATAGGAGAACGCCTCAAACCCCCAACTCCAGTTCACCCCCCTAAATGCACGTCTGATAGACGTAATGATTTTGGCTGAACAACAGGGGTTATTGCAGCCCCCACGCCCGATGAACGAGAACCCTAAACGACAACGATCGGAGAAGTATTGTAGTTTCTACAAGGATAAAGGGCACACCACTGAAGAATGTTTCAACCTCCGTGCTGAGATAGAAAGGGCCATCAAGAGAGGATACTTGGCCGATTATGTGGATAAGTCTCGCAGTCAACAATGAGATAACAAGAACCATGACAACAACCGTCAGCGCGAACAACATAAAGAGCGAGGGGATACAAGTAAAAAAACCCGACCAGAGAGAAGTGAATATGCCCATAGTAGGCACAATATCTGTCATACCCGGAGGGCCTGCTTACGGTGATAAAAATCATGCTTGGAAAAATTTGGCATGTGCAATTTGAGGAGATCATCCATATTCACGCCCAGTCTTCACCCAAACAGTACATGAGATTTCAAGACCAAGTGAAGAGGTGTCATTTGGAAATTCAAACTTGGAAACCTCTCGAGATGAGCACAACGATGCCCTAATAATTTCTACCACAATTTTTAACTTTTGGGTGAAAAAGATACTAGTGGACTACGGAAGTTGAGCAGAGATCATTCCTACGGGGAATTCCAGAAAATGGGAATAAGCAACACACAACTAATGCAAGTGAAAACTCCTCTCGCCAGTTTTGAGGGAGAGAAGGTTGAAGCAGCAGAAGAACTCACACTACCACTTTATCTAGGATTATATCCTCAACGAGCCACCAAAATGGTGAAATTCTCAGTTTTTAAGGCTCCTTCGCCTTACAATGTCATACTTGAACGTCCAATTCTGAATCTGTTTCAAGCAATAGCATCTACGTATCACATGAAATTGAAATTTCAAATTTTTGACGGAATCGATGAGGTGATCGGAGATAGTCGGCTTGCGATAATGCCATGCATCTATCCTAAGGAACTCTACGGGAAGTCGTATATAGTCAGGTCCTTATGACAACTCATTGAAAAGAAAAAAAGCAATAGCTTGACTATGATAAGGATGGAAAAAACATACAACTTGTCTTGGGAGAATCGGAAGAGAAAGAGAGAATGAAAGCCACAGAAACCCTCAAATACATAGAGATAGTGCAAGAACATCAAAAAAAAATCCTAAAGATCGGATCAAATTTTCCAGCCAAAGAGGAAAAGGCTTTGACAAACTTTTTGCAGCATAATGTCGATGTCTTTGATTGGGGTGATGAGGCTTTACCAGGTATACCTCCAGAATTAGCACTTCATCATATTTAATGCGGATCGGCGAATGAAACCAGTCGAGCAGAGGAAAAGATCTTTCGGTCTAGAAAAAAGAAAACATATTGTTGCAGAGGTTGAAAAGCTTTTAATAATGAAATATATCAGACTGGATTCGTACCCAGAATGGCTAGAAAATGTCGTATTGTTTCCAAAACCCGGAGGAAAGTGGCGTCTTTGCATATATTATACCGATTTAACAATGCTTTTCCAATAGATCTTTTTCGTTGCCTCGCATAGATATCTTGGTCCATTCAACTGCAGGCTGCAAGCTTCTTAGCTTCTTTGATGTGTACCAAGGGTACAATCAAATATACCTAGCCCACAATGATCAAGAAAAATCAAGTTTCATCACTGATCGTGGAATCTATTGCTATGATGTAATGCCCTTTGGACTCAAGAATGCCGAAGCTACATATCAGCGATGTGAATAAAATATTTGCAAACTTAATTGGATGAAACATGGAGGTATACATAGATGACATGCTAGTTAAGAGAATCCAAGCAAAAAAACACGTGGAGGACGTTTTTTAGTGTTTTGAAATATTGGGTAAATATCAGATAAAGTTGAGCCCCGAAAAGTGCTCTTTCGGCGTGTGAGGTGAAATTTTTTTTGGTTACATGGTTTCACAAAGAGGAATAGAGACGAATATAGAAAAGATTAAAGTTGTTCTAGGCATGCAACCCCCACGAAGGGCTAAAGGAATACAAGAGTTGAATGAAAGAATAACAACCTTAAACTGCTTCATTTCTCGTTCTGCAAACAAAGGTTTGCCATTCTTCAAAATATTACGACACTTAAAGAGATTCCAATGGACCGAAACATGTCAACAAGCATTTGAATATTTGAAGAGATATCTATCAACACTATCACTCCTAACCAATTCTCGCGAAGGAGATATTTTGCTACTTTATTTAGCAATATCATCTGAAGCAGTTAGTGTTGTACTGGTAGTTGAGGAAGGAAGAAAGAACAAACCCGTGTATTACACAAGCCAAACATTGCAGGGAGCAAAACTTTGTCACACCAACCTATAAAATCTAGCATTAGATTTAGTGACTACAGCAAGAAAGTTACGTCCATACTTCCAATCTCATTAAATGGTGGTACTGACCAATCTTTCACTCAAGCAAGTGCTCGCCGGACCGGAGGCGTCTGGTAGAATGGTAGAATGGGTCGTCGAATGAGTGAGTATAGAATTGAGTTCCAGCGTCACCCGGCTATTAAAGTGAAAGTTCTTGCAAACTTTCCCGTTGAAATGATAACTGCTGACGCAGAATCCTCAGCCTCAACTTGGACACTATATGTAAATAGATCCTCCATATAGCATGGAAGTGGAGCCGGAATTGAGCTAAAAAGCCCTCAGCAAGACAAGTTTCAATATGCTGTCAGATTTCAATTCCCTGTATCAAACAATAAAGCTGAATACGAAGCGCTCATCATTGGCATCAAGTTGGCTCTCTCGATAGGAGCAACAACGTTGATAGTTCACAGTGATTCCCAGCTAATAGTGAATCAAGTCCATGGCACTTATGAAACCAAAAAAGAAAAGTTGCGCACATACTTGACTCGAGTTAACGAGTTCCTTTCCCGGATAGAGAACTACGAGATAAAACAAGTATCCAAGAATGAAAATGAAGAGGCTGATTGTTTAGCAAAACTAACAAGCTCCTTAGCCAACATCGTTAGTCGAAAGATAACATTCCTGATGCTCAGTAAGGAAGAAACCGAGAAGTTGGTTTTAATGTTTTTGCCATAGAAGAACATAAATATAGCTGGAAAGATGAAATTGTTAACTACCTGACACGTGAAAACCTCCCTTTAGACCCTACCACTGTACGAAAGCTAAAAGTATGAGCCGCTAGATTAGCCATCATAGATGGAGAATTATACAAGCGAGGTTACTCTCAGCCATTCCTGAAATGTCTCACTCCAAGTAAACCAGATTGCGTTCTCCATGATATTCACAAAGGAATATGTAGAAATTATTTAGGGGGAAAATCACTTGCTGCTAAAGTATTACGTCATGGATACTTTTGGCCCACCATAAAGAAAGATGCTTTGGAACTCGTCCAACGTTGTAGGCCATGCCAAGAACACGCCAATCTTCAACCCTAGACCGCAAAATTGCTACAACCATTGGATAGCCCACTACCTTTTGTCCAGTGGGGAATGGACCTTGTAGGCCCTTTTTCTCTTGCTATATGGCAAAGAAAATTCTTTATTGTTGCAGTAGATAATTTAACCAAATGGGTCGAGGCGGAGCCAATGGCAAAAATCACCGAAAAAGATGTCATCGATTTTCTTTGGAAAAACATAGTGTGCAGGTTTGGAATTCCCCGAGCCATGATCTCAGACAATGGAACCCAATTTTCCGGAGCAATTATAAAAGGATGGTGCAAGGGCCTGTCTATCCATCAGTTTTTCAAATTATTCGGCAACCCATAGGCTAACGTCCAAACAGAAGTTACTAACCGAACAATCTTGCAGCATCTTAAAACCCGCTTGGGTAATGCTAAAGAAAAGTGGGTAGAAGAGTTACCAAGCGTACTATAGGCTTACTGAACGACACCCCGTGCATCAACAGGAGAATCACCATTCAATCTAACTTACAAAGTTGAGGTTGTAGCTCCAGCAAAAATAGGAGAGACCTCTTGGCAGGTCAAACAATATGAATCGTCCCAAAATGATCAAGCACTTCGACACTCTTTGGATTTAATCGATGAACTGCGAGAAAAAGCATCAGTCCACGTAGAAAGTTATAAGGCTCGCATGCCTAAAGTTTACAATAATCGAGTCAAACTTCGATCTTTCCAAGTAGGAGATCTCGTTATGAGAAGAGCTGATGTTCTGCACCCGATCGGAAAATCTCGATCCAAATTGGAAAGGCCCATATAAAGTGATTGAAATCATCAAGATGGGCACTTATCGTCTCCAACATATCGATGGAAGAATACTCCACCGACAGTGGAATGTGGCGATTTTGAAAAGATTTTATTCTTAAGATCTGTTTTATGCAAGTCGCAACTTTGTCAACTCCTCACCTTACGTTGCGCAGTTTCATCAATACCATTTTCGATAAAGTTGACAGTTCTATTATCAAACACACCTTGGTTTACTATGCGCCATACAATTTCTCTCGTTCTCCATTCTTAACGAAAACGTCACCGATGCAGGTAGTCGTTAAATGTTAATAAACCCAAAAACAACGACTCCGTAAGAGGTCAATGATGAACACGAGTCCCGAGATACCTCACCACCTATAAGGTGGGTTTAGGACTTTTCCTTAAGACAAAATCTTGAGAAATTGATCTCCTCTAAAGTACACACCAGTTAAGCATTACAAAGCGCAATATACATCAACAAATACGTGAAAGATAATAATCATGCGAACGTCAGTTTCACGAGTATGTCATCCAACACCTCACGTAGATACCCGACATCATGCCAAGTCAAAGACCTATTATGGCTACACTTTACTCGATTCAAGATCGTCATCTAATGAGGGACTCTTAAGATAAATTCTACTATTTTCCCACAAAATCTACTCTCAAACGTCTTCGTTACATGAATTCACCCAAGAGTGGAGGGCTTATGATGGGATGGAAGCCCAATTTGTTAATGAATAAAATAAGCCCAAATTTATGAGCCCAAGACACAAGGGCCCAAGCCCTCGAAGCACTCATAAAACATCTATAAATAGACGTGTCTCTCTTATATCCAAGTTACATTCTCATTTTTCTCTGGAACTTGAGCTTTCTTATTTTGGGAGATTATCATTGTGCTCTTTGCTGACTTGAGCGTCAGAGTGCCTACGTCGGGAAACCACCCGGCGCCTCTGACGTTTGTTTGTGATGCAGGTGACGATCCACAAAATTTCAGCTTACGCTGTAAGTTTCACCTTATGCTACGTGTTCACCTTATGCTGCAAGGTTCACCTTACGCTACGCATTTACCTTACGCTGCAAGGTTCTCCTTACGCTACGTAAGTACCCTACGTTACAAGGTTCAACCTACAGACCTTGCGTATCAGTACTTGTATTTTTTGGCTACATCACCGTCATTTTTAACTTTAGTTTCATAAACTAAGAACGAACAAAATATTTTAATTTACATGCCGTAATTTTTAACTTTAGTTTCATAATAAATATTTATATAAATAATATAATAATAATTATGCATATATACGTATATTATATTGGATTTCTTGACCACCACTCCACCTCCCCTATTGTCCAACCGATGATCGGAATGTGTCATCTATGGATGAGATAAAATGTTTGGTTCCTTCCTATATATAGAGACCCTTCATCTGCTCCATTTTATCAGTTTCATTTCAAAAATTTCGTGACCATTTCTGGTCTAGAGTAGAAAGATTAAGGGGTGTGAGAAGTGTGTTCTAAAGGATTGAAAAAGAGGGAAAATACTTATACCTCAAATACCTTTCAAAAATTTCCAAAAAAATTACACAAATACTTAGGATGCTCAGAAAGTGATCGGTGAAGGGGGTGTCAAAAAAGGATCAATCAATTTTCCGTTAAAATTCATAAACTAGCGCTGTCCAGGAAGAAAAATAGTGTCCAAAAATCCATTTTCAGGTACTTTTTCACCCTCGTTTTTCATACATTTATTCGCAGTATATGACCCTAGTCCAAACATAAAAGTTTAATGTGTCATAGTTTACTTAAGTACCAATAGTTTCCCAAAAATGTTATCGGAATTAGTATTTTTTTCTTCAGTCGAGTAGAGTGTAAGTCACAGTAGGTTATTCCAATTCTGGAACATTTCGGCTAGGGATTTGAGGAAATTATGAAGAAAAAAGTTATAAAATGAAAAAAATGCATCTAATTTAAAAATATGGGCCGTACGTGGTAGCCGGAGACATTCCACGCGCCGGCTGAAGTGGCACGTGAATTACACACGTGCCGGCAGAAAGGGGAAATTTTCATTTTCGTGAGTTTTTCAGGATTATTCTAGGCTACTGTACAAGTTTCATAAATTGATGAATATTTTAATTTCTGTGAATTTTTAAAATCTAATACTATGATGGTTTTTATGGTTCTATAGACATTGTGATCCCATAAGCTTTTAGATGAGTGCATATGTAACTCCTATCATTAAAAAAATTGTTAAGGCAATGAAGTTTTATGACTTTTGCACTTGCATCTTTTTATTTATATACCCCTCTTTTCATAGGATAATAGTTTGTTTAAGTAAAAGAATATTAATTTTTAGCTAGATATTTTTAAAGATATATTTTTAGGTTTAAACATTTTTTTAAGGATTATTTATAATCTCCAAAAGATTTCGAAGGTATTTAGGAAATCAAACAAAGATTTATAAAGTTATGAGTTTATGCTACGTACTTTGGTAAATTTTAAGGAGAATTTTTTACTTTATACTAATGATAATTACCATGATCAATATGATTTGCTTAATTTCGGATTTCCACATCCAACTACAGTAAGTTACTAAGGTGAGAGATATTACCTTTTTGTACAGCCCTTTTTGGCATTTGGCCTAAGAATTATAATAAGATATTATCACAAAAAAAAATTATTCAACCTATTTTGTTGATTCTTTTCTGCATTACATGATTATTGTATTTCTCTGATACAAATAATGTCTTGGTTCATCATCGAACAAATTAATGTATGATTGAATGATTAAGATGATTAACAAATAAGGAGCTCTGGACTACGGACTTCGGTCTAGATATTGAGTCCAATGAAAAACGGGTTAAACCCAGGTATATGGTTCATCTGAAAAACGTGACTTCGGTCCATATATATTTTTTCACCTTGGCTCATCATCATCATCATCATCATCATCATCATCGGAACGGTTATTACTAAACCATTGAATTCTTTTACACATATATGAGCATTTCACTTCTAATGTTTATTACTGTTTCTAATGAATATATCATCCTATGAGTTATTATTTATTCTCACTAAGTCCTTACAGACCTAACAGCTATACTTTCTATCTATTGTAATTTTCAGAGCCAGGACTCACCAAAAACGAAAAGGAAGGAAATGTCAGTGAATGATTCATCAATTTTCGAATAAGTTCTGGTCTTGTGTTTATGTAGTCAATGTTATGTTCTTCAGAGTCTGTCGTGTAAAATAAAGTACTGTCTTTTCAGTTGGTTTGCCATACATGATGGAAATAATCCACATGTATTGGTCGAATAAATTTTTTTTTTTTTGTAATTTTGTGTTTTTTAAGTCGCTTTCGCATATATTATTAATTGAAGTTTCATTCGATCTGTTAGTACCTACAACACAAGAAGTAGAGACACTAACTCTAGGATGATTGTGCATCTTTGTGAGATACATGGATATTATGACCGAGAGCTGAGAAGCCTCACGAGGGAGGAATATTATACAACCGGCCAGATTGATCATATTATTGCTAAGGGTCGTGTATGATTGAGTATGTCATCTATGGGTTAGAACTAGGGGTCGTAGGCATCTCCAGCCTTCCTGATGTTGCAAGGCATATTATCATTCCAGTTGATCCACCAGTCCCTCCGACAATTATTCCGGTAGAGAGTTTCACCATTGATCTAACTTCCGAAGCAATGCCCAAGTCTAAGGCCCCGTATTGAATGGCACATATAAAACTGAAGGAATTGAAAACCAATTACAAGAGCTTATTGAAAGAAAATATATTCGACCAAGCTCTTCACCGTGGGGAGCCCCAGTTCTATTTGTAAATAATAAACGACACTTTAAGGTTTTGCATCGACTATTGAGAGCTAAATAAAGTCACTGTCGCTACAAGAAAAATGGTCAAAGACAACGCTTTTTCCGCATTGTTAATGTCCCCGAAAAAGCGTTGTCGTAGCCAGTGTTGTAAAAGACCACGCTCAAAGACAACGCGAAAAAAACGTTGTCGTTTCTGGAAAAGACAACGTTTTTTTAAGCGTTGTCATATCTAAAAATGACAATGCTTTTTTCTCGTTGTCTTTGTCACAAAAAAGCGTTGTCGTAGCCAGTATTGTGAAAGGTCGCGGTCAAAGACAACGCTTAAAAATCGTTGTCGTTTTGAGCAAAGACAACGCAGTGATATTTGAAAAAGACAATGCTTAGTAACGACAACTCTTTTTTCACCTACGACAACGTTTAAAAAGCGTTGTCTTTTCTCAAATAAAAAACAAAAAAAATTTAATTCACAAATTTTCAATATTATCACTCAATATTCAAAATTTTTGAAAATTAAATCTAATATACAATATTTCAATATTATAAATCATTCAAATATAACAAAAATCATTCAAATATAACAAATAATCGAATTCTTCATGTTCATCTCGGCCATGTCAAAGTTCATGTCTTATCACTGCAAATGGTAGTTGCTGATCCCATAGTTTCACAAGCTGAAATCCTACGCACCTGTAGATCAATTTGTATCAGCAATTTCTTGAAGAATACAATATCAACACTGAACAAAGCCTGACAGAAAACCATAATTAATGACATACCAAGGCCTTGTCAGCCACCATTTTCTTCATTGAGTACGCTAGACTGTAGGAAATTAAAGAGAAATCAAGCTCATGAATAACAAGATTGGAGATGGGAAAATGGTAGGTGGCTGATAACAGACAACTTAATGACACACTTACGTCAAGGTTACTGCCAATGGAAGCCCTCCAAGAACCGCAACAACAACAATCGTGACCTATACCAAACTTCAGTCAGTGGACAGAAATGGCACCAAATGAACTATTTATTCAGAAATTAAAACTCACAGCAGCAGTTATGATGTGTATAAATCTGTAAATATTAGAGTCTGTTGGGAATGTAAGAAGTACAGGTGAAGAAGGTACCTGCAACAAACTGCAAGTAATGAAAGCTGTGTTGAAGCAAGCATAGAAGACACGCCCTCCAATTAGTTTTTCATAGAAAATTATTCGAGCATCTCCTCTAATCTGCTCGAATCTCAAAATGAATCAGTTTTTGTGGTGTTCAAGTGCCAAAATAGTCAACCATTTTAAAAAATATCAGGAAATCTTACTTGTACTGGTTTCTCATAATCATAACCAAGACAACTCTTTTGGTAAATTATGGACCTTTCGGTACCGAAAATCATTTTCAGAATATGTTTCAATCAAAAAATAATAATAATAAAGTAGAATATGAACTAACTTAGCGTGGAAGGTATAGACTCAACAACAAAGAGATTCAAGAAGTTAGAATGTTGATTCGGATCAGTGGGAAATATAACTTACTCCAGCTACCTGACATTCAAGGGAAAAAAAGGAGAAAAGGGGCGAAAAGAAAAACTAAGTAAGGGCTCAATAGCTTGATCCTTGCACGACATGTATCAAAACTATGATAAAATATAAAATAAATTAAAATGAAATGAAATTCCTCTATTTTTAAATTTAAGGACTCAATAGCTTGATCCTTGCACGAAGACATTTTGAAATTTTAGCAAAAATTTCTCTACATCTTGGCAGAAATTTTAATTACTCTTACCTTCAATGACCAGATTTTAACATTGTTATCCATTCCACAGCTTGCAATACGATACATGTCCGAAGGGTGGAGGTCCTACAATATTCATAACAAATGAAAGGATAAATGCTCAGAGTAAGTTCTACCTGAAGGTCCTACACGAGGGAAGACAAAAGGTCGGATAGAACATACCACACTAAGAACTTCATTACGATGTCTCCCAGCACCAGAAAATATCAAAATACATATTTCAGTATGGATGTTCCATAGCCGAACTGATTCATCCTGTCCCATGTTTTATCATTAATCAACTTTCATGCAAGATATTGTATGATAATCTTAACTTATTTTAATAGAACAGAAGACAGATTAATTATCATAAACATATACAATATTTTTTCTGAAAGCCACGGACTGGCATATACAAGAACAAGTTTTTAGTAGTACACTTACTTTGCTTGCTGACATCACCAGTGATGGTTTCAGTGGCTGGGTCCTAATTTCATTTATTGAATCCCCGTGACCAACAAAACTCTGCAACAAATATAAGTAGAAAAAAACTAAAGCATTACATTTCTTTACATGCCTAATCAATCTTTACACAGAGAAAAAGAAAAATAAATGTAATATTCTTAAGCACAGTTCGGTTTCTTTCTTTGATCTTGAGAAACATGAGACTGCTATTTCACGGTGAACAAGAGCAAGAACAAGGGCTGCTAAGGTAAGATTTCAATTAAAACATACGTAAGCGTCCACAAAACATACTTTTTCTAATTTTCATTCATAAACTTATGCGATTTATCTTACCGATTCCAGGTTGAAAAAGGATTGCCAAAGAATGGGAAAGCTCAGAAACTTGCCTTACAACATTGGCTTGAAGCTGTAAGTGAATCAATTATCTCTTCTGTCTTTTAAAAACTTATATCAAAATGAAAAATATACTGATTTAACTGAATTGGTAATTGGTATCGAGCAGATTGATCCAAGGCACCGCTATGGGAACAATCTACATTTCTATTATGTGAAGTGGTTGAATTCTCAAAGTAAAGAGCCCTTCTTCTACTGGTAATTATCTTTTAAACTTCCATAAACTATTATTCAAGAGGCTAGCCTTCAATGTTATTGTATTTTCTAAACGATGTAAATTCTTTCAGGCTAGACATAGGAGAAGGTAAAGAGCTCAATCTCATGGAGAAGTGCCCTCGGTCAAAGCTTCAGCAACAGTGTATTAAGTATCTTGGTCCAGTGCATCCTTCATCTTCTTAAATTTTTTAATTTTGACAGAGCAGCCTATGTAGAATTTAAAAATTAGTAGAAATATAGCAAAAATACACGAAACACAGCACGAAATTTACATAAGTTGGTTCTCAACCAATATATCTATGATGCAATGCTCAGATACATAAAACTCTATTAATTTCTCTTCATTTAGAAGACAATGATCACCTTTAAGGGTCTTAAAAACATTTCGGAAGCAAAAGAAAAATATCTACACAACGAGAAGAGAAAAAAGGAAAACCCAATGAAATCACAAAAACCAAGCAGAAGTTCGTAAGTTTTGTAAAAACATAAAATGAAAAAAATAATCTGAAGGAAAGAGTCACATATATTCACTGTGAGAAGGAATAAATAAGCCATGTTTCTCTTAAACAAATTACCATGTTAACAAATGAACACACAGGAAGGATATTTTATGAGTTTGTAGTTCTCCTCTAGCAAGTTTATCTAGTTCCAGTTAGCAAAAGATTTAACAGAATGGGCTGACCTTTATTGATTTCACTGAGTTCTCGGGCCATAGCTTGGAGCTCCTATTTGTTCTTTTCCATGAATAAGACATGTCCTAGGGAATTGAGGATTAAACAATTCTTAATGTTATATTGTTGAACTGACCTTTTTAAAGTACAAATTTAAATTCCTTTGAAAATGAGGGAACCTGAAAGCATTGGTGTGTGGTAAAACTTCTGATTGATTCGCTGCTTCCCTGTCGTTATTGATCTCATACAAGTCATTAAATTCATTAGGAAGTTTAAGCCTTCTGTTCCGGATGGCTGCAACACACACCTTTTTTGGACAAACATAAAATAAATTAATCAACTTTAGTCCATGTAAGAATATAAAACAAAGATTAATTTTTCTTTTACTATGTTCACCTGTACTATTTCAGAGAGGGAAGTACTCCCATTTGTTACATGAATATGATACCGTGGAATCCTAGAAGCGAATACTACTCGCATGCAATCATCTAGCTTTCTCCTCCTTCGGAAGCTTTTGTAAACCTTCAGAAAATTTATAACAGCTTCATGTTTGGGGCGGCTGGGATTAGGATAACAACAAACACCCAACAATTATGCACAAGAAAATTAAAGAGGAAAAAAGGCTTTCCTAGTACGTACCCCTCAACCAATTATGAATTCTCCTCCTTGTGGGGCTCGTTTGCTTCTTCCATCCAGAATCAACACCTTGTCCACTGTGGGAACATATTCAACATATCCCGAGAAGCTGCCAACATAATTAGCCATTCCAATAACCTTGCCCTGAAATAAGAGAAATATTTTCACTATAACACAATAAAAGACAAAATAACTTCAGTTTTTTTCCACATATTCTTAATTCCAAATTTTCCAAAATAACTATAATGGAGGAGGGACAGTAAAACATTATGGTTCCAGAATTTACGAAAAACTAGAGATTATCAACCACGACAAACAATTAAATTTCATGACCGACAATAGATGAACTTAACATTCATCCACCTAAATAGAAAAGGAAAACAAGGAAAAATCATTCAATGTTCATTACTTGAATTGAAAATCAGTGAGGTGCATGACTTGGTACTTAAATGAAAACAAATAGAGAGACATCGAGTACACGTGTTTAATATCTCTTCCGCTTGATATTTTTCAGCTGCCTGAAAACGTAGTGGATGACTTCATGTTGGAACGTTGTTCCTGGATCTGTGTGATCCGGCACCCAAGGCAGCGGAAGTTTAAAATTTTTGATCTGAAACAATTCCAGATCTATAGATGCCAGATCCTTTGTGATTAAAACAATTGAGTAAAACAATAATAACAATTATAATTTTACCTCTTCAAGCTATGGCTTGATCTATGGACTCCAACATATTAAATATGCTCTTGTTGTAAATCCCAGGAACTGAAGTCTGGATCAACTCCTTAATCAGGTCCACGAATAGAAAACTAAACCCTCTGATAGATTGCACTAGAAAATCTATCAGATGTTTCTCGATGAGATTTACAGATTTGATCTGTCAATTCAGAATGTAATTTTCCAAAAATCACAGACTGAATTCTCTCACGAAAGGGAGAAGGGATTTTCGAATTCCTAGCTTGGAATAATGTGTTTTTTCGAAAATCCCATCATGTACTATATATAATTTCTGTACTGGACTAACTTATATGTCTAATGGGACACTAACACCTTAGAGCCCATTAGTCATAACTTAAGCCCAACAAGCCAAGCCTGTTATTATAGAAATTAATATAAAATTCATCATGACTCCGATTGATAAACTGATTTCACCAATGTGCACAGAAACCATTTCTTCACCTTTTAAAGTCAAGATAATTTTTCTGAATCCGAATTCAGTGATTTTCAAAAAATGTCCATCCCTATGTCATTTTAGGAAACCTTAATCCCTTTGATTTATTATGAGAAGTCCAACTTCTCTGTCTCTAAATTTAACTCTTTAAATTTAACTATCTCAACGGGGATTAGAAATCCATTACTTGTGTGATTCTCATTGGTTCAGGGATACAGCTAGCCATGGGTTCACAACTCCTTGTGACTCGGAACATCATTTCCGACTTACCCATCGAATCATGGTATGAGCGCCATGATTCCCTAGGTATCACTGATAGCGCCTGCAAGAACCAGTAAGTTTTGGTTAGCGTACAGTACGGTCCCTTCATCCAAATATCCCGATCGAATCAACAACCATTGGTATATCGAGAGTTGTTAGAGATTCGATAACTATGCAATATATCTGAGATCAAATAGTGACATCGCATATGCAACTAGGAAACCGCGTAACCTAA